>NW_027186372.1:14855481-14922522 GCF_028583685.1 Petaurus breviceps papuanus
TGGTTATTTTGGAGAACATGGACACGTGCACAACTTCTGAAGAATGGAAGACAAAGACAGATCCCCCATCTGGAAATGTAAGCCAGATTCTTTCTCGTTGTTAGGGAACTGGGAAATTTTCAGGTTCTTTTTTGTGGGTTTTTCTTTTGTTTGTTTGTTTTTCAAGGCTCTCTCAAACCTTCCTTTATGGAGGAAGGGACATCTAGGCCCTATGCCTGTAGCTCCCAAAAGTTTGCCTTTGGGTTGTCTTTTACAACATTGGAAAAAATTTAGTTTCTCTGGAGACCTTAAAAAGGAAAAGTTGGTGTTTTTTTGCAACACTGGCCTAGATATTCCCTAGAAGATGATTTAATCAGAGTTCAAGGGGAGGTTCAACAATTTAACCAGAGTTCAAGGGGGGTTTGTAGAGCCTGTACCTCCTCATATGTGTGTATATGTGTGTGTTATTATTAATAATTCACCAAAGCACCTATTAGTTTTGTTATCAGTAAGTTAGGGATTACTAAATTACCTATTATTACTATTGCTTAAATGGCACACTACAAAGCTTATTGGAAGCTAGTGAAACTGCCACCTCCTTATTAAGATAGCTTCTCTTACCATTACTCTCTCCACCTCTCTCTCTCTTTTCTTTTCATTCTTCTTTGCTGTTCATTACTGCCAAATTAATCTTCCTTATTCACAAGTCTAATCATACCACTCCAAAATTTCCCCTATCATCTATCAAATGAAGTCCATAATCTTTAGCGAGGTATCTAAGGTTCTCAAAAATTGATCCTCTAGCCCACTATTCTTGTCATATTTCATATTATAAGCTTCAGTCAAATTGGACTATTAGTCCATATACACATCTCACACTATCCTTTTTTGCAGCTGTTTTCAGACACACTTCTAGGGACCTATAGATTTTTAGTTCTTCTATGGTTGTATTATCAAAGGAGAGGTGTTTACTCCTCTCCTGGCCTGTGCTCTGGTCTGTGAGTAACCACAAGCACTCTTTTCTGCCTTGGAATCGTGAGGAAGATTCCCTCTCCACTGTCACCACAAGCTCCACCAGGCCAGCACTCCTCTCAAGACCACCACTCAGGACTGTGACCCAGATCAAAGCAGGGTAAAGCAAGAGAATGCTGCCTTAGCACCAGCAAAGAGATCCCTAAACCTCCCTCTGATCAGTAAACCTCCACTTCTTGTAGGCCAAGAGCTCCTGAAGCAGCCTCTGCTGTTGCCCCCAATGCCATCGCTGCCACCCCAGGGCTAGGGCTGGACTGTATGTAGTCCTCTGTCCCCCAGGTCCCACAAATCTTTCCTACTGAGCTTGTAAGTTGTCTTTGCTCTTTCTTGGTTGATAAGTCTGGAAGCTGTCACAGTTGTTAGTGATTCAGTCCCCTGAGTCCTGCTCTGGGTGGGGCAGGTCTGTGCTGGCTGACCCATGTTGGACTATGCTCCTCTCTCAGACCCATGCAACAAACCTTTTCAGTTGACCTTCCAGGTTGTCTTGGGCTGGATATCTGTCTCACTCTGTCATTCTGTAGGTTGTGCTGCTCTGGAATTTTTTTAGAGTCTTTTTTTTTTTTTTCCCACCGGTATTTGGAGAGATTTGGGGGAGAGCTTAAAAAAGTGTCTACTTTTACTCCACCTTCTTGGCTCCCCCCCCCCCATATTATTCTTTAAGGCCAAGTTCAAACACCACTGTCTACATGAAGTTGTCCTTAATCCTCCTAGCTGATTATATTTCCCCTTTCATCTGCTCTCAAACCATTCTGTTCTTCTCTTCTGCACTTATGATAGCATATGTACATATTATATATAAGTGCATAAGAGGGGTCCAAAGTACTATGATATAACACAAAGCTCTAGTTAACAATATTTACAACCTCAGTGTCATGTTGTATCACTTAAACTCACCCTACACATGTAATCAGCTGCCAAATCTTGTCATGCTGCTCTCTACAATTCTCACATTGGTCCCATCCTCTCTTGTCACATAGCCACCACCCTATTTCAGTCTTTCATAGCTTTTTGCCTGACCTTTTGCAACGACCTCCTAACTGATCTCGCTTCCTCAAGTCTCTTCTCTCTCAAATCCATTCTCCATATACCTGACAATTATTATCCTCAAGTTCTGACCGTGCCATTTCCCCTACTTGATAAACTATGGAGGTACCATCCAGGTCGAATCCTTTAGTTGAAGCCTCTAGGTTCACATATGAACTCTTTGGTTTGGCATTCAAAGCACTTCACAACTTGGCCCCCATCTACCTTTCCATCCCTGTTATATATTATTCCCTTTCCTGAACTCTATGGACTAGCAAATTGACTTTGTTTTTTTTTTTTTAATTCCCCTTAGTTATATAGACATGCTGTTAACTTTTCTTTTTTTTTGCTTTTTGGAGGGCAATTGGGGTTAAGTGACTTGCCCAAGGTCACATGGCTAGTTTTTTTTTTTGTTGTTGTTGTGTTAAGTGCCTGAGTCCAAATTTGAACTCAGGTCCTCCTGACTCCAGGGCCAGTACTCTTTTCACTGTGCCACCTAGCTGACCCGTGGCTTTCTTACTGTTTCTTACATACTCCATCTCTGGTCTATATGCTCTAGCACAGGTTGTCCCACCTCTCATCTGAAAAGTACTCACTCCTTACCTATGTCTCCTACAATCCTTTACGTCCTTTAAGATTCAACCTAAACAGTATTATCTATAAAAAGTCTTTTTTAACCTCCACATCTATTAATACCACCTCCCATAATTATATCATGTGTATTTTGCGTATAGTTTGATGTATAGCAGTCCTCTCCCCTAATAGAATGTAAGCTCTTTGAGAACAGGGACTGTTCAATTTTGTTTTGTATCCTCACTATCTAGCCAAGTGCTTAGCACATTACCCTAGCTTAATAATGTTTTTTTTGAGTTGCTGTAGGTTGTCATATCAAATGGAGGGAAGAGAAGAAAAAAACAAATGCCAGCTTTGCACGCTCATAGTTCTGTCTTGGATGGGCCTTGCTAATTTATACACCTGTTCTACATCTCTAAGTTTATCCTTTTTTTCCTTTCAAGTTCTGTGTGATTTTATGCATTACATTAAAGTAGAAGGTTCTTATGCCTCTTTGTTTATACACTCTTGGGACTAGGAGACTATCCACCATTGTGAAGTAGATGCTGTTAGTCTGACCCTTCTCTTTAATTAAAAACAATGATTTAGTACTGCTCAGAGTTATATAGCATGTAGGAATACTGAGTGGGCTTAAGACATTATATAAATTATGGGAAAAAAATCTTATTTAAAAAATACATTTCTAAAAATATTTCTGAAAGTGAAAGCTTCATTGATTTTTAAACAGCTTTGTTTCTTCTTCAAAAATGCCAGGAAAAAGTCAATTGCTTTTCTTTGTTTTATTTTACTTTGCAAAGTAATGCTGATTTGGGGCAAGTGAATGCTGTTGCCTAAAGTTCTGTGAAATAATGATGTGGTGTGGCTTCTAGCTAATGGTCCCAGTATATTTGTAAATCAGAAGATTTACTCTAGAAGTTGTTACATAAATATCAGCAGGGTAGATTTCTTTCATTTATTTTGCATAATTACATTCAAAATGGATAGTTCTAGCATTTTAAAGCCAATGCATATGCCTGCAGGAGAATGCCTTTTTATATTCAATGAAACATCAGCATTTGTAAAGATGTGTCTTCATGGGTCAAAATTATTTTGGATCTTTACTAACCATTCCAAATGAGAATTAGGAAAAAGTAAACCCTCTGGACAGAAAACCTAAATGGTACTTAAGTAATGAATAATCCCCCTGAGACCCACAAAGACAAGATTCCACATGCCCTCTGTGCCCATTTACAAAACCAGACTTTTGTCCTCTTGGGGGCGTTTACACTGTGATTCTGAGGGTTAATAGATTATTTATATTATTTCCAAATTACTTTTGAAAATTGCTCTTTGGGCTTTATTAGAACTAGCATTTTCTCCCATCCCCAATTCACATATGTGCACAGTTGCAATTTATTTCCAAATAGCTATTTAAATAAGAATATCAGAATAATAAATTTACATAGTCAAGTGTTTGATATGGCCCTCAGGTATACAATCAACATCCCTGACCCAATACCCAATGAGTTCAGGTGAATTTTTTTTTTTTTCTAGGAAGTCTCTTTCTTTTCCTATGCCAAAAAGAAGAAGTTGAATGTTCAACACCTGCAAATTGTCTTTAGCTCTGTAACTCTGTCCTGGTTTGGGGCTTTCCTTCCCTTTTATTCAATCCAATTAAATTCAAGAAACATTTTAAAAGCACCTATTATGTGCTAGGTGCCTTTTGTCCTAGAGACAAAAGAAAAAAAGATAATCCTGCCCTCTAGGAGCTGAGGCTATAATCTATACTCAAAGCTTTGTTTGGACTAAACAGCAAACTATTTCTTTAAAATCTGAATTTGTTTAGTAAAAATCATGATGTCAGAGCCACTTTCCCTGGGAAAATGGTCTTCCTCCCTCTAGATCACCTAATTAGAGACTGCTCTCTGGTGTATGTAACTTTAACTGGACTATGCTGTGAAACTATCCTCTGCTATAGTAGCAGAAGTTTATTTCTATATGTAGAAACGAATACCTATTCCAGATCCAAGCAAGATACCTTACATTTTTCCCCTTACATAATCATCCCAGTCTTTTCTCTATTGTCTTTTGGGGAGACTTTCTAGGGTGAAAAATGTTTACATATCAGTGAAAATCATGTTTTCAAGGAGTTACCTGCAATTAGAGATTTCTGAGTGCTTGGGCATAGTGCCATCATACTTTTGGAGAGTAACTTGTGTGCTACCCTCAAGAACTGGCAATATTTTATGCACCTGCCTATTCTATTTTGCTATAAAATAATAAAAGTGTACAAGTTCAATTCAAAAAATGTGTCTTAGAAAATGGAATAAAAGTCTTGCAATGTGCATTCTTTACTGAATCGAGATTAGTTGGGGATGCAAATGCCATTTTTCTGTGGTGCCATGAAGTGTACTGATAACAACATGCCTATAGTCTCACGATTCAACTGAATCTTCTCTTTGATTTGTTCCTCCCTAATGGCACTGCTGTCTAAATTTTTTCTATTGGTGTATAAAGGTAATGTGTTATCAGAATAAAACATACTGAAGATTCATGAGTCAAAAGAGGGCATTGAAGAAAAGGTCCAGGAATGGATTCTTTAATTATTACTAGATATATATCAGTCAAGGTGCAGCAAAGCAGAATTCACTCATCTAGGCCTGTGTTAGAATGTTCACAGCAAATCAACTTCACTGCAATGAGCACCTTGGCATTTCAGGGTGAGATCTGTAGCTCAGGTGGTATGGAACATGTTTACATTTTTTCGATAGATTCATTCAACGAAGAGGGCAGATAATTTTTATAGTTCATCAGAATTTATAGGAAGTACATTTATTTCATACCTGCTGAGAACTTGTGTCAAAGAAGAAGAAAGATGGGAAAGAAAATGAATTGTGAAGAGGGAGATTAGGAAGGTTTTGCGATTTTGAAGGACAGAGATGCTTTTTGGGGAGTGGATACATGGAAGGATTCAAAGAGAAATTAAAAATGAACAATGCTGAGAAGCAAGGAAAAGGAAAGAGTTCAGAAGATGTAAAAGGCATCTCAGAAGGAAAGACAAAGGAAAGAAAGCTGTTTGTGACTGTCAAGATGCTATTAGGGTGAAAAGGGGCTATAGCATTAGGTGAGGAAAGCTTTTCAGGCAAAAAAAAAAAAAAAAGACCAGAGGATCTTGCAACCAGAAAGCATGGAGAAGAGGGAGACTTTTGTAAGGATTGGCACAGAGTGGGATGTGGTTCTTTCTGCCACGGTCAGGTAATTTTTATCTATGGTTAAAATATAGACTACTCTCTCTTAGAAAAGAAAATAAAAGGGCTCAGAGGAGGTCTTCCCAAAATCCAAGTTACCAGGGAAGATGAATGGTCATAAAAATGGATGAAGGGTTTTCCTGGAAAAGCAAAGGACAGAGGATTGTTAAGAAGCAGAAGAGACTGCCAGTCAGTGGTTCACAAAAACATGAATCTAGTCGGTGAGTCAATAAACATTTATTAAATGTCTACTAAGTACCAAGCCTTGTGCTGAACCTAGAGACACAAAGGAAGCAAAAAGTTTCTGCATCTTGAGATGCTCCAAGATTTATAGCTAGAATGGTTTTGGAGGATATCTAGTTGAATCCTGGCATTTTATAAGTGAGGGCGATGAGATCCAGAGATATTGGGTCACACAAGATCACATAAATAGTAAAGCAGAAAGGCAGGTCTCAAACCAATATCCCTTGAGTCTCAAACTACTCTTTGTTCCACTGTACCACACTGCCACTCTTGGAAGATAGAAGAATCTGATATAGGGAAGTAGTTATCACTGAACACTTGACACCAAGAAATATTAGGCTCTCTCAGAAAGAAGGGACCTGAGTCATCTGAAGAAGTGACTCATTCTCTAAGGAAGGGTGACATATATTCATAGGTGCTGTCAGGTAAGAGATCATCCAGGGAGGTTCAGAGGAGGAACAGATTAGTGACAATGGTTGGTGACTCCCTGCTGATGGGTACTGAGATCATGATGGTCTGTTTTCTTCTTAGGACATGAGGATATAATAGAGAGCTTCCTAAAACACATCATGCCTCCTACCCATTGCTAGTGATTCACGTGAGCAAAACTGATATTGCCAGAAGGCAATACTGTTAAAGATTATGAAATTTTAAAAAATAAAATTAAAATCTTCTGAGCCCAGGTGGTATTTTTTTTTTAAAGATCACTGCTGCTGATCAAAGGCAGAGTTTCGGAAGAAATATGCAGATTAGGCAAGTGTACAGTTGGTTAAGAAGATTTTATCTGAGAATAGGATTTGGATTTCTAGACCACTATTTAAAATATAGAAATGACAGTTCCTGGCCAAGGAAGCAGTGCACCTCATAAGGGATATTAAGAATATATTTGGCTGGAGTCTTGAAAATCTAATCAGGAGGGTTTTAAAATGAAAAGGATGGAGGAGAAGGAAAACTGCCTACTCACATTCACCAAGCTATATACCATAGAGAACAGCTAAATGTGGGAACAATAGTAGCAGAGATGCTCAACAATTCCCAGGAGACCAAATCCAAGAAAGGAGCCAGAAAGAAACCTATAGCATTAGGTATCTATAAATGTGCAAAACATGAAAACGAGCAGAGTGAAGTAATGGACCCAATACAATGAAGCTCATTGGCTTCATGGGCATTTGTGAGCTTTGGTGGGATAAGGAAACAAACCCCAGATCTAGGTAAACAGTAAGTTCTGAGCAGGTCAGAGAGATTCCAAGGTAAATTTACTAATGATTTCTAGATTCCTTCTTGATCAAATGTAGGGGTTCCAAAAGATAAAGGCAAATTTCAAAAGTAAGCAATTGGCTAAGAAGATGGTCTCAGAAAAGGGGATTTGGATTTCTGAACCACAGCTGTGAAAGGAACAGTATCTAAAAGTTCTCTCCCCCTGAAAAGGAATTAAGCTAGTTTTCCTTAAAAAGTGACAAGGTCGTCCCTGGGACTTGACTGGAAACCTTACCTCCCTTAATACAGTTTCCTTATAGTTTCTGGTCTTATGGTCACTTAAAGACATCAATGTTGAATAACTTAAGAGTGCCTCATTTCATCCCAGTTTTGAAACTGAGTTAATGAGGTGTTGGCCTGAGTCCAGCTTACCTTTAAAAATGGCTTAAAGAAGGGGCAGCCAGGTGGCTCAGTGAGTAAGAGCACTGGCCCCAGAGTTGGGATGACCTGGGATCAAATCCAGGCTCAGATACTTGACACCCACACAAAATAACTGGACGTGTAACATTGAGCAAGTTACTTAACCCCAATTGCTTAAAAAAAAAAATTGCTTAAAGAATAGGAACATCAGCTTCTAAGTCCCCATTTTAGAGATAATGATAGAAAAGGAGAGTGAAAATGGATACTGCTTTAATCTTAAATGTTGGGAAAAGTGATGCAAGGGAACAAGGACCCTTCCTGAGTAAATATCAGAGTGTAGACCAAGACAGCAATGACCACACCTCTCCCAGGATACATTCACTTTGGAAGCACCAAAAATTTGTGCACACCCAGAAGTAACTTTGAAAGCAGTAGCACACACATATACAACCTTAAATTTGTCACAGTGCCTCCCTACCCCTAGGTGAGCAGAGCCCAACTTTAATATAAAGTTCAAAGTAAAGAAATAGGCTGGATAAATGAGCAAACAAAAAATTGACCATAAAAAGCTACTATAAGGGGTGACCAGGTGATGCAGTGAGTAAGAGTGCCAGCCCCGGAGTCAGGAGACCCGGGATCGGTTCCAGCCTCAGATACTTAACAACCACACAAAATAACTGGCTGTGTAACTTGAGCAAGTAATTTAATTGCTTTAATAAAAAAGCTACTATAGTGGCAAGGAAGACCAAGATGTGAACTTAGAGAAGATAACAATATGAAGAACAAACTACAAGCAAAGCCTCAAAGAAAAATGCTAATTGGACAAGCAAGAATCCTTGGAAGAGCTAAAGAAAGAGAGAAGTGGTAGAGGAAAAATTGAGAAAAGAAAGTGAGAATGGTGCGAGAAAATTATAAAAACAGAATCAATGGCTTGATAAAAAGAGATAGAAAAAATACTGAAGAAACTAACTTCTTAAAAACATAGAATTGGGAGGTAGAGCCATGACAGAAGGATAGAGTCAGAGATTCAACCAACACCTTCCAAATTCCCCTTCAAAAAACTCTAAAATAATGCCTCAACATAAATTCTGGATCAGCAAAACCAACAAAAAGCCTTGGGTGAAACAATATTCCAGCCCAATACAACTTAGAAGGTTGGCAGAAAAAGTCTATCTCACTGGCTAAGAGGGGAGACTTTGAACCCTGGACTGAGCCAGCAGTGAGGCTCCATGCCTCAAGCAAAAACTGTAGTGAGTTCCTATACCCCAGCTTTCCATTTTTCTCATTATTGTGGTTCTGCTTTATAATTTCTTGATTGATCATAAAGTCATTAATTTCCATTTGCTCCATTCTAATTTTTAAGGTATTATTTTCTTCAGTGAGATTTTGGGCCTTCTTTTCTTTTTAGACAATTCTACTTTAGGCATTCTTCTCATTGTTTTTTGGGACCTCTTTTGCCATTTGGGTTAATCTATTTTTTAAAGTGTTATTTCTTCAGTATTTTTGGGGAGTCTCCTTTGGCAAGCTATTGACTCATTTTTCATGATTTTCTTGTATTACTCTCATTTCTCTTCCCAATTTTTCCTCTGCTTCTCTTGCTTGATTTTAAAAATCCTTTCTTAGTTCTTCCATGGCCAGTGACCAATTTGTATTTTTCTTGGAGGCTTTTGATGTAGGAACTTTGACTTTGCTGTCTTCTTCTGTATGTTTTTACCTTCTTTATCCAAAGTAAGATTCTACAGTATGACTTTTTTTTAATGTTGTTTGCTCATCATCCAAGCCAAATATTTGATTTTTTAACTCTTTCTCAAGGTAGGACTCTGCTTCCTGTGGGGGTGGGGGTGGGGGTGGAGGCATTATCCCAGGCTTCAGGGGGTTTGTATCAGCTGCTCTATCCCCTACTGTCTATGGACTAAGAGCTCTAGAAGCATTTTCTGCCACTGCCACCCCTGCTGCTGCCACCTCTGCCACCCCAAGGCTGGGGCTGGACTGTGGTCCTGTTCCACTCAGGTCCCACAGAGTTCCTCCACTGACCTTTTATGCAGTTCTCAGCATTTGTGGGTTTAGAAGTCTGGAAACCTCCATAGCTGCCAGCAATTCAGCCCCCTGAGGCCTGCTCTGGCTCTGTCTGTACCAGCATGGCCTAAGTGAAACAGAGCTCTGCTCCCAACCTGGTATGATCTATCTATCTATCTATCTATCTATCTATCTATCTATCTATCTATCTATCTATCTATCTATCTACCCTTTCTGTCAACCTTCTAGGATGTCTTGGACCATTAATGTGCCTCATTCTGTCATTTTGAGGGTTTTGAAGCTCTAGAATTTGTTTACAATTATTTTTTTCCAGGTATTTGGAGGGTTTGGGGAGGGGGGAGTTCAAATAAGTCACTGCTTCTACTCTACCATCTTGGCTCCACACACACCCCAGCTTTCTAGCTCCTGTACAAGGTAGCCAGTAGCAGGCCATGCCTTGCACAAGTCAGGGATTAGGAGCAACTGAACCTGAAAAAGAACTCATAGTCCACAGAAAATAAAGGGGTTGTACAACTATCAGAAGGAGATTAGAGGGGACCCTTAGCTGGCACTGGATGCAGGACTCTGTTTCATTGCCCAAACTCAGTTCTGGGTTGCAGTACCAGGGCAAAGAGGAGCACTAGTACCCTAGACATCCTGTTCACAGAACAGCAGAGAACCTAGCCACAGTTCTAGGACAGAAAAAGGACTTGTGGTCATTCAAAGAATAAAGTATAGACCGGGAGAGTAGTGAGGACACTTCTCAGATTATACCACCTTGGAAGAACTTAAAGCTTTTAAACCTCCAGAACTATGTTTGAAAACAACAGAACAAAAAGGTTAAAGCTTTGGATATTGCCCTCTTCAGCACAGGAGCATAGCCCAACTTTAACATGAAGATAAAATCAAGAAATAGGATGGAAAAATAATCAAGACAAAAAAATGAACTTGACCATTAAAAATTACTATGATATTGGGGAAGATCAAAACACAAATTCAGAAAAAGACAACAATATCAAAAGAACTTCATGTAAAGTTTCAAAGAAAAATGTAAATTTTTCTCATATCCAAAAGGAACTCATAGAAGATCTTTAAAAAGATTTTAAAAATATAATGAGAGGGGTAGAGGAAAAATTGGGAAAAGAAATGAAAGTGAAAGAAAAAGAAAATTGCACCTTTAAATATAATAGGTCAAATAGTAAAAGGGACACAAAAATCCACTCTTTCAAAAGCAGAAATGGCTAAATGGAGAAAGATATCCAAAATGTGCAAAAGGTAACTAAAGAAAACTCCTTAAAAAATAGAATTGGCCAAATGGAAAAGGAAGTAGAAAAACTCAACTAAAGAAAATAATTCCTTTAAAATTAGAATTGGGTAAGTGGAAGCTAATGACTCCAAGAGACATCAAGAAAGAATAACAGAAAATCAAAAGAATGAAAAAAATTAGAATTTAACATGAAATATCTCATTGGAAATACAACTGACCTGGAAAATAATCAAGGAAAGATAACTGAAGAATTATTGAACATCCTGAAAGATATAATTTTTAAAAATAGCCTAGAAATCATATTTCAAGAAATTAGTAAGGAAAACTACCCTGATGTCCTAGAACCAGAAGGTAAAAGAGAAATGGAAAAAAAACGTACTGATCACCTCCTGAAAGATATACCCAAATGAAAACTCCTAGGAATATTATAACTAAATCCCAGAGTTCCCAGGTCAGGGAGTTAATATTTCAAATGGCTAGAAAGAAACAACTAAAATATCATGGAGCCACAGTCAGGGAAACACAAGATTTAGCAGTTTCTATATTAAAAGACTGCAGGGCTTAGAATATCACATTCCAGGGGGCAAAGGAGTTATGACTACAACTAACAATCATCTACCCATCAGAAGTGAGTATAATCTTTCAGATTTTATATATATAATCCAGATATAATCCTTCCTATTAGAGGAAAAATGAATGTTTAATGAAATCGTAGACCTTCAACCATTTTTGATAAAAAGACTAGAGCTGAACAGAAAATTTGATTTTCAAATTCAAAACTCAAGAGAAGCATAAAAAGATATACAGGAAAGAAAAATTGTCAGGGGTTCAATAGGGTTAAGCTGTTTTTATTCTTACACGGGAAGATCATACTTGCTTGTTTATTTATTTATTTAGGTCTGTGTTTTTCCCAACACGACTAATAAATGGAAATATCTTTTGCAGGATTGCACATGTATAACCTATATCAAATTGCTTGACTTCTAAATAATAGCAGAGTGGAAGTATGGAGGAAGAGAATTAGGAACTCAAAATAAAACAAAAAGGTTCAAATTGTTTTTATATTTCATTGGAAATATGTGTGTGTGTATTTGTTTGTTTGTTTTTTTTTAAAGGAAGAGGAATGAGATTTATTCTGCTTGACCCCACAGAGAAGAACTGGAAACAACAGATGGAAGGTGAAGGAAAGTAAAATTTATTTCTCTGTAAGGGGGGGAACTTCCTAACAATTAATGCTATCTACAAGTCTAGTAGACAATGGTGGTTTTGAGTTCCCTTTAACTACAAGTCTTCATTTAGAGTCTGAATGGTCATTTGTTGTAGAAGGGGAGAAGTATGCTATAGAGTGGATTCTTAATCTAATATGGATTAGATTTAATAGCCTCTAAAATCTCTGCTACCTCTGAGAATCTGTCTTTTATTATTCTTATCTTATAAAATCAGAAATAGGCTATCTATTCTGTAAACATATCAAATAAGTAGCAAGATAAATATTGCAAGCTAACTGCATGATTTATTGTCATCATTTCAGATATGTGCTATGTTGAACATTTTTTTTTGGTCATTTTCCTTCAGCCTTGTATTTTTGTTTTGTTTTTTTTTTTTTTTTGCTTTTTTGGAGGGCAATTGGGGTTAAGTGACTTGCCCAAAGTCACACAGCTAGTAAGTGTGTCAAGTGTCTGAGGCTGGATTTGAACTCAGGTCCTCCTGATTCCAGGGCCAGTGCTCTATTCACTGTGCCACCTAGCTGCCTCTATGTTGAACATTTTACTGATATTTACAAAATGAACACAACCAGGTTCCAAAAATAGTCTCCTAATATTTCAGTCAATAGAAAACTTTTCCTTAAAAAAACTAAAGAAAAATATGCAACTGAAATAAAAATAATAATGACAGTGCTTATAGTCTGCTCTTAGTTAAATAAGAATAATGGATATTTGGATAAGATCAGATGAATTCTCCTATAGGGAGGGGAAGAAGCAATAAAGCCTTACCAAGGACCCTAACATTATATATAATATGTATATATATATATATATATATATATATACACATTTTAATATGTATATAGCTAATTCATATTCATCTTAGCATGTGAAGAGATGGAATATTGAACACAATGGTCTGTTCTGTTCAGGGTTATTCTGACCCAGGGAGGCTTTTGAACTAGTCTGCAGGGGAAGTCACATCTCAGAGATGGAGAGCAGAAGTAATGGTGAGAATAGCATTATTGTCTACCTTTCCAGTACTCAGGGATAAGGAAGGACAGCAGGGCAGTGATGATGATCATGAATATGGAGACTGAAATACCTCTAAGGAAAAAAGCAGATTAACTGTTTCTTTCTGAAAGGCTGAGAAAGCTCCAAAAGTGTTTTTTTTTCCAATTTCCCTCCCACTACAACTATTCATAACCTTGAGACTTTATCTGATTTTATCTAATTTCTTTCCTCAGTTTCCTTAAAGTATCCTTCAGGTTATTTCATTACCTCGATTTTCTTTTCCTTTCACACAAAATCTATGATCAACTATGAAAATAGAGTATGGCATCCTTGCTCATGGGAGGTTCTACTGAATAGCTGAAATTCACATTGGATTTTATTGTTTCATCATTTCAGTCATGCCTAACTCTTCATGTCTTTGTGACTCCATTTGGGGTTTTCTTGGCAAAGATACTGGAGTGGTTTGCCATTTACTTCTCCAGCTCATTTTATAGGTGAAAAACTGAGGCAAACAAGATTAAGTGATTTGCCCAGACCCACGTGGCTAGTAAGTGCCTGAGGCTGGATTTGAATTTACATAGATGAGTCTTCCTAACTCAAGACCCAGTCTATCCACTGACACCTTGGATTACCATACACTTCACATTGGATTACCATAGAGCAAATATTGAATCTGCTGACCATGAGACAGGGAATCCTTAAATTGGGGGCTCAGGAGCTATACTATAATTTCATACACAATTCAGTAAAGACCCAAAAGGGAAGGAGGAAAGGAGAAAGAGAGAAAGGGAGAGTTAGAGGGAAGGAGGACTAAGAAGGGGAGAGAGAGGAGGGTAATAGGGAGAGGGAGAAGGAATGACAAAAACAGTGGTGGAAATCCAGTGAATATTTCAGGCAATGTCTACCCTTTGAGCAAAGGGGTACTAAGGGTATAATGGGAAGGGGCAGAGATAACACCACAACCAAGCCCCATGGGCAGATATAGCTTATGGTTTGGGAAGATTCAGCTATACTTTCTAAAGGAGAAGGAAGTAGAATGTTGTACCTACCTACAAATCATTGTTGCATTTTATAGTGCAGAAGTCTATCTATTATTGTAATTTCCAACACAAGAAACAAAATGAAGCCTATAACTGAGCATGAACAGGGAAATAAATACATCTGTCTATCTATTCAACTGTAAGTTGACAATTATTTAATAAATTATTATTATGTCTATGGAATTTTGCTTATTGCTAAAGATACAAAAACAAAGGTGAAGCAATTCCTATCCTCAAGGAGTTTACATTTTAATATGTAGGCCACATATAAATATATGCATAATATACACAAAATGATGCATGGTGGTGTTATTCAACTTCATTGAATAAATTTTCAACTGTAAGTTATAAAAAAACCTCATTCAATTTGGGTCACTTTATTTTCATATAGACAATCTGTCAATATTTAGTTTTTTTTTCCTTTTTCAACTTGGGTATTTCATTAATCTATAGGAATGGTCCTTAAAGTAGGAACTCTTTAAAGACAGGTGAATTAAATCTTTAAAAAAAATCTCCATGATTTTACCACATAAGTTCTACAGAGACAAAGATTTATTTAATTTACATTATTATTAAGGCTACTGAAGAAGTGAAGAACACAGCCTTGTGATACTTGTACAGTTTGTTGTTCGTGAGTTTCACTTCAAAATATAGAATAATAAAGTGCCAAAATATGCAGGGGCCAGGAGGAAAGTCTAAAATTTAATATGCCCTCATTAAGAAGATATGATCTATTTACCCACTTCTGCCATTACCAAAACCATCAGACATTTAAAATGCAGGCTGTCAGTTTATTTCTTTCTGTGCCCTTAGGAAGTATCATGGCAACATGTACGATAAACTACAATGGCCCCATCTTTTAAAAATCACTATCTGTTCTGGCTGTCTAAAATGAAAGAGAAGGAACAAATAGGTTCAGTTTTTACCCATTTGTGACTTCCATGATGAACAATCTGAATTAGTGATGCTGAAAAACAGTTAAAAAAAAAAGAAAGGAAATAGCTTGGAAAAGGCTTTGTCCATATGATGATTAAATTTGTTTTGCAGTACTGATCATGATAATTCTCAGTAAGGTTTCCAACCATGTATTTAGTAAAGATCATCAATTCTTCCATGGTCAAACAACAATTTTGTCCACACTATGATAAGTATAGATATTTCACTAAATTTATATAAAGGAGCTGCAGGTTACTGTGCTGGATTTACAGATTACGTTATCAAGTAATCAAGCTTTTACTGCATTGCCTAAAATGCCTTTGCTCACTGTGTTGTCCCTTTTTGAGAAGGCCTAATAAAAAATGAGGGGCAGGACTCAGAAAGTGGCTGAGGAGGGGGATGTGATTGGACTGAAGATCAGGTAAACCTTAATGTCAAGGAATCATGGGAGCTGTGGTTGAATTAGTCAAACCAATTTTCACAGCCTTGTGCAGCCCATTTACAAAGAAGACAAGTGGGCAATAAATTGACAAATGGGACCCCTCTAAGTGTAGAGAAATGCTAATTTAAAAATTATTTTGTTGAATTGAAGATGAACTTATTATAACAAAATCCTCTACTTTTATTGAATGGTTAATTAAGAGGCCATAGAAACAGTACCAGGTAGAAGTGATGACCAGCTTTTATCACTATTATTTGATATAGTTTTAGAAATGCTAACTATAATATTAATACCAGAGAAGAAAAATAAAGGTATAATCCTTATGGAAGAGGTGACAAAAGCATTTCTATTTGAAGATGATACAAAGGTATACTTAGAAAACCTCCTTGAATCAGTGAAGTAACTGAGATAATTAATAGCTTTAGCAAATTAGCAGGATTGAAAATAAATCCACAAAAGTGATGAGCATTTCTACATAGAACAATATAAAATAATAGCAAACAACAGCAGAGTTTGTTTGAGGGGAAAAGATTGTTCTAAGATTCTTCTAAGGGAAATAATGAAAAAAAAATCAGGGAAATAATGGCAAATAGCATCATTACACCTCATACTATGATAAAATAATCATAAAAACTATTAGGTATTGGTTAAAAACAAAAAAAATAGATAGGGCAACAGACTAGGTAAGCAATAACTAGAAGCAACTGATTGAAAACAATAATCCAATATTTGATAAACCTAACAATATAAGATAACAACATAATAACATAACATAATAACAACAAGGAATATAGAACTTAATTTAATGAGAACAACTGGGAAAAATAGCAATTTGGCAGAAATTGCATTTATGTCAGTATTTTATATTATACATTTAAATGAGTTGATTGCATGTTGTTTCCCCATTAGACTGTGAGCTTCTTGAAGACAGGGATTACATTAGTTCCTTTCTTAGGATTCCTAGAATTTATCACAATGCATTGCTTAATAAATGCTTGTTGACCACAGGGGTGATTGTAATGATGACAATAACGAATGGATTTCCAACCAGAATATGAACGAATATAGTACTTTAAAAATGAAAGAGAATAAGATGAGGTATTATTCCTGATTATGGATAAGAAAAGATTTCTTAACTAAACAAGGGATAGAGGTAATCAAAAAGACAAAATAGATAATTTTGATTATATGAAATTAGAATGCATGAGCAAATCTATAAACTCTCCAGGAGGGAACATGTTTATATCACACATCACAGATATACAGGATAAATAGGGAATTGGCAAAAATCTGTGTCTAAGAGCTATAAGAGATAAATGGTAAGAAAATGTGAATGTTTTTTTGAAAGAATTACAAATATAAATGACCATATTAGAATATTCTCCAAGTCAGTGATACAAATGCAGAGAAATAGAAATTTAAACATCTTTGAGATTTTATCTTATACCATGGAAACTGTCAAAAATGACAAAAGACTGAAATTTCTTTTCTTTTCTTTTCTTTTTTTTTTTTTTGAGGAGGGTGACTAAAGGAAGAAAGGCATTCAGATACACTGTTTGCTTGTGAATTATTCTCCTCTACCTTCAGGGGTCCTGTTTTCAACTTCAGTATTTATTCTATAGCACCTTTTAGAAAGCTCCAATCAAAGGAGATGATCAACAAGTGCTTACATTGTATGATTTATTTGAGTATTCACAAACAATACAAATCACCCTGATGACCATAGGAATTGAATGTATAAGTACTTCAATCTTGTTCCAATTTGTTTTTAAATTCTGATTTTGGTAAGGAGTAAGCATCTCCAAAATGATAAAATGCTATCCTTTGAGGTTCTTTTTGTAGTTCTATATGTTATGGTATATCTTGTAGAAAGAGGATTTAGAATGAGAACCTTAGAAATCATCTAGTTTAATCCCTTTATTTTGAAGAAAAATAAAGAAAAAGATGGAAACCCAGAGAGGTTAAGTGATTTGCCCAATGTCACAAGAATAGTGACAGAGTCAGAATGCAATCCCAGGTCCTCTGATTTCAAATCCATCTATTTCTACTCTATTAGGCTGCCTAATGAGAGCATGGGATAAGCTGGAGCCAGTTCATACCAGCCCAAAGGGTCAATTGTTAAATTTTCTGTGTGGGCATTTATATCTTGGAAATATACAAATGTTATAAATAAAGGCTTGATGTATTGTTTCGTTGATTATCCAGATATAAGTAAGACATGGGGAAAATGTTAATAATGAAGATTAAACTTAAAAGCATGTCAAGTACATTCTTTTCAGAGAGCTGGTTGTTGAATATTTACCAGTACACAGTTACTAAGAATCCTCATAAATTTTTCTTCCTAGATCTCTAGCATCTGAGTCATGGTACTACATATGCTAGAAGTAAGCACTTAATGCCAGTTGAAAATAATACTTAAAACTATTTTTTTAAGTGCAGTTAAATTTTGTGATATGTAGTAGAGCTGTTGGCTCTTTTTTTCTTTTCCCAAGATTCTTTTGGAAACGGGATAAAAGCAATTCAAGAGCATGGGGTATGTGTGTGGTAAAGAGCAGCTTCTTAGTAAACTAATTTACAGTAAGAAATTCACCTTCTTCACTTGGTTTTGATCTAAATCTTAGACATTCAATCAGTGGAGTTCTCAGTCAACAAG
Source organism: Petaurus breviceps papuanus (assembly GCF_028583685.1). NCBI lineage: Eukaryota > Metazoa > Chordata > Mammalia > Diprotodontia > Petauridae > Petaurus > Petaurus breviceps. The sequence goes on from NW_027186372.1 coordinate 14,873,749, forward strand.
GCGACTATTAGGAGAAGGGAAACAATTCACATAGGAGTCACTTTAAGGGAAACATACCTGTTAGCAGCTGATGCATACTTCCTATCCCAACAAATAATCCTACTGGAGGAGGAGAAGCCTTGAGGGCTCCATGTCAAATTCTTTTTCTGCCTCAAGAAATGAATGAAGTCACTCACCACTGGGTCTTAAAGAGGTCACTAATGACTTCGACATTACCTTGGGAATTAGTTTGGGATTGTGGAGCTAGTCCAATTTCCCAATTTTAACTTCTGTCCTTTTCATTATAAGAAAACAGGTTCCTTGGGGTTTCAGCTATTTGGGGGATTTTTACCAAACCCTGCAGTAAAAGATGGAGGGAGAAAGTACTAGGGAAAAAATGCTAAACCATGAAAGACCAAGAATGGAAAGGGAGAAATGTGAAATCTAAGTTAACAAGGAGGAGAAATAATCTCATCATGATTTCTTCATAATCTAATTACAACCCTCAATTATTTCCCTTGTCAAAAGCAATATAAAGATCCCTCTCCCCAAAAAAGAATCACCTAAGAATCAAATATTTAGAGCTAAAAGGAATTTTAGAGTTCATCTAGTATAACCATCTTACTTTATAGATAAGGTAAGCCATCCAAGCAGGAAGTGGCAGAAATTAGATAATTACTAGTTATTTAAAAGAAAACACATGCCTCAACCTCTCCATCTAAATTTCCATATTCATACAATTAAGATTATATTTGTAATTCCTACCTCTTAGGGTTCTTTGAAGAAAGCACTTTGCAGCTAGGTGTTGTATACTACTCAGGGAAGTTGAGACTTATTACTTGAACTATGGAACTCTGGGCCCCAGTAGGGCTAAGCCAATAGGGTGTCCATACTAGGTCTACCTCCTCTCTCCCCCTAAAAGCCAGAGTGCACTGGGAAAAATAGACAGCACTGGGATTGGACCTGAGAGTGGCTGCTGAATTTATAGAGTGGGTGATCTAGGGAAATTCAGGAAGGAAAGAAAAGAAAAAGAAAGAGAAAGAAAGAAGCAAAGAAAACAAGAAATAAAAAAAAGGAGGCAAGAGAAAATGAAAAGGAGGGAAGAAGGAAGTAAAGGAAAAAAGAAAAAAATAAGGAAAGAAAGAAAAGGAATGAAAGAAAGAAAAGAGGAATGGAGAGAGGGAGGGAAGAAGGAAAAAAGAAAAAAGAAAGATAAAAGAGAAGGGAGGAAAGAAAGAAAAAAGAAAAGAATTGAAAAAGGAAGAAAGAAAAGAGAGAGAAAGAAAAGGAAGAAAGGAGAAGAAAAAGGAAGGAAAATGGGAAGGAGAGAAGGAAATAAAAAAAGAATGGAAGTAAGTAAAAAGAGAAGGAAGGAGGAAGTAAAAGAAGAAAGGGAAGGAAAGAAGGGAGTGGGAGAAGAAAGGAAAGAGACAAGAAAGAAAGAGGGGAGGGAAGGAAGGGTAGGGAAGAAAGAAGAATGGAAGGAACGAAGGAGAAGGAACATTTTTTGCTCTTTGCTCAATTGAAATTGTTGCTAACCTCAGTTTATTTAGCCTGCATCAGTCTCTGTAACTGATTGATGCAAGATCTTAATCGTCTCCTTTTGACAGCAAGCCTTTGGTCTGAAGGGAATGGGAATCATGGTCTCCTTCAAGAATAGCTTGAAATAGCATGTTCCTGGGGTCTCTTGTATGTATCTGCTGCTTTCTTTTCCCTTTGCTGTGGAGATTTAAAGTAGTGATACTTTCTTTAAAAAATTATAACACAAAACTTACAGAGAAACATAATGGGGGTAGTAAACTGACGTTGGAATCAAGAAAGAGGTGTTGTGCTATCTTATACACATATTGGCTGTGTGAACATGGACAAGTTACTTAAAATCTAAGTACTTTAGACAACTCTCTCGCACTTTAAAAGTATAGAATAGCTGATTATTTTTATTGATAGAAGGAAGTTCCTCACTGATAGTTCCATATATCAATTAAATCATAGGTCCTAACCAAAACATAACAAAACCTAACAGTTTTTAGAAATAATTACATAACCATATATTGTCCCTCCCAAATTTTCAGACTTTTTAAGAGATCTTATTTTCATTACTTCTAGCACAGGAAATAGTGGTCCAATGCCAGAATAGTTTATCTGAATTTAGGACTAAATCTACTTAAGAATCTTTTGTTGTCATTGTTTAGTTGATAAGTCATGTCCAACTCTTCATGACCTCATTTGGGGTTTTCTTGGCAAAGATAATGGAATGATTTGTCATTTCCTTTTTCAGATCATTTTACAGATGAAGAAACTGAGGCAGACAGGCTTAAGTGACTTGCCCAGGTCACACAGCTATTAAGTGTCTGAGTCCAGATTTGAACTCGGATCTTTCTGACTCTAGGCCAAGTGTTCCATTCAGTAAGCTACCTAGAGGCCTGAAGAATCTAGTTTATTAATATTAACTGGTTAACAGTTAATTGTTAATGACCTGAAGTGCAAAGTGTGTGTGTGTGTGTGTGTAAACAATAAAAAAAACCCTTTGTATAGAATTGAAATCTGTATTTATTTAGGCAACATGTATCACTGACAATCCAAAAATAACATAGCCATCCAAATCAACCATGAAGCTTTCATTTAAAACATTGATCTCATTTCATAAATTGAAATTCTTTTAAAAGTATATAAGCAAGTGTAAAGATGAAAATATTAATTTGCACTTAGTCTTTCAGATGCCACCAGCCACTGTAATTATCTTAAGCTATTTAAGTCAGGAGACATTTTTCTATGTCTTACCCTAGTATCTAAAGTGATTCAATTCAGTATTGCTTACCCAAAAGCTACCAATATGTTCCTTTTGTGACCTCCAGGTCAATGAGAATGACCAAGCCGAGACAAATCGAATCTAAAAATGTACCCCCTTAAAGAAGTATTCACAAGGTTAATTGTATATTGGTCCTATTTGCTGAATGAGAAATCAATTAAAGTGAATAGCAAAAAGAAAACATAAATGGTCCCATGAACTACAAATTAAAGCATATAGATAGGCAAATAAGCTATGCTTTGGTTAATAGCTTCACAGCTCTGAGGTTATCTCTATATGTAGTCATCAAATTGGACAGCACACAACCAATCTGATCTTTTGGCCATTTTTGTGATTCATGCCAATGGTTGTGGCTCACTTCTCTTTCCTGATAGTGATCTCAGGCCATCCCACCTATTTCATCATTTCTCTGCCCTTGAACCTATGCATTGACCTTATTGTGACATTGACTCCTCCATCATTTCTCCTCTGGTTTCATACTTTTCCCTTCAGAATTTTGTCTGTATAGTCACTTAAAAAACACAATGGCTTCTACTCCTGAATCTTTTGCCCATCTGTCATAAGACTATTGCTATGCTGCTAATCCTCTCCCTGAGTCACCCATCCCACCTGCCTTCTCTGATCCTGGTCCCAAATTATTAAGGCACAAAATTCTGCTCACTGGGTCCACTATAAATTCATGCCATCTAATCTCAAATGAGCCATACAACTGCATAGCAATCTTTAAAAACATTTATTATTTACTCCATATTATGTTCCCTATAAAAGCTGTCCTCTCTTGAAGCCCTAAATTCTACCTTTCATCTTCAGTAGATGATTTTACTCCTTTCCCCTCTCCCCCCTAGAAAACAGTGAGGCTTGTTTTTCATATCTCTTCTTCCATATCTGAAACACTCCGTGTCTAAGCCCATTTTTCCTTCTTCCCTCTGTTCTCAGAATATTTCAACTCACCCTTTGGAAAGGTTAACCCCCTTTACATGAGGAAATTGAAGCTCAGAGAGGTTGGATCATTTTCCCAAGGTCACACAACTAATAGGCAGCAAAGAAGGGATTTGTATCCAGGTTCTTTGCCTTCAAATCTAATATTCTTTCTAGGATACCATGCTACTTAGCACCTCTATCACTTCTAGGACCTTGCTACCTCAGTCATATTCTCTTTTCTTCTTTCTTCCCTACATGCACACCATTCTTTTTATCTCTCTATTCTCTACTCCTTCTCTTCTGACTTCTTTCCTTTACTCAAAAGAAGTGATTTTTTTTCTCCTTATTCATTTAATTTTAATTTTAAGACTGGGTCTCCATATCTTGCCTACATTATTAGATACTCACCAACTGAGCCCACTACTTATCCAATAGGGAGCTTTGATTTGTTTCACTTCTGACTCCAGTCAGTATCATCCCACCTTGGGCTACATAGTCCACCTCCGAACCCCTCAGCCCAGGCCTGGGGATTTAACAGCTTGCATTACTTATGCTGAACTGAGGATGGATATCCAATCTGTATCACCCAAGTGCATGTCAGAACCCTCAAATTCAAGAGATTCTCCAGTAGCTGCAATTACAGTTTTATGCCACTATGTGTGATCGTCTCATCTTAATGCAAGGTACTTCACTTCATAAGGTTCTGAATGGGCTAGGGAAAAAAAAAAAAACATTTATGAAAGGAAAACTGATAAAATCAACTCATGAAGAGACATACTCTCTTACATATAATTTAAAAAATAGAAACAGTTCTTAAGTACTAGCTAGAGAGTAGGAAGGTGTCCCTCAAATAAATGTCCTGAAAAGATCTGTTTAAAGCAAAGCAATGACTGAGAGAACTAAGGCTGTTGCAGGCCATCATCTTATTTGCTTGTGGATATTTTTAGAGTTTTAAAGTTTAAAACGGACAAATTCATTGATCAAATAACTGTTTGGAGACTATAGGAAGATGTTATAAGAACTTTTAAATTCAATAAGAGCTTGTTGTTAATTGATAGTAGAAGAGAAACAGCTTTGTCTAGCCCAAGAACAGTGAGGACCAAAAAGAGATCAGCTAGCAAAAATTTTCATGAGTCACAGGTTGTATTTGAAAAGTCTAATAACATCAAAGGCCTGTAGTCCAGAGTGTTGAGCTAGCCCAGGCAAACAGGTTTCCCCATGTCCCTCCTTGCTAAGGTTCTATCAATGCTTTCCAACTCCTCTTTGAATGCTACATACATTTGTAGGAGTGTGTGACCTGGCTGACATGGGCAGAATGTAATGTTTTAATTATTCTTAATTTTGCTGTATCATATAGCAAATGTTTTAGGAGTTAAAGATGTCTTATTGACTGATTTCAGGTAAATGGGAAGCACACGAGTGTGAGCTCAGAAGATACGATGCAGTGGCAATGGTGGTGGTGGTAGCGGTGGGGTGATGGTGGTGGTGTTGGCAGTGGCGGTGGTGGTGGTGGGTGATAGTGATGAAAGAAAGGGGCAAGGAAACAGAGAGACAGAGAGAGTTATAACTGTATTGTGTAATATATAGCTGTATTGTGTAACCCTTTCTAGTAACACTAGACCTGCCAACATGAATGAAGGTTGGGTAAGCAAAGAACCTCAGAGACTAAGAGTGGAGATTGAAGCTATGCCCTTGCTATACTTTTTTGGGCAGTAGGAAAAGAATGGTTTGCCAAGAATGGGTCACAAAGAGAAGGATATGACTTTAAAAATGACTCCACAACAACAATATAACATAAACTCAGGACAACTCACAGACAAATGTTAACTCCCATATCTATAAACTGTCTCTTTAAAGGGTCTACATGGAACATCCAACCAGTGAAAACCAACATCTCCTCCCTTATAATATCATCCAGGTTTATCAAGATGACCTCCAGATTGCATGTTTGTCTTGGAATGTCTTCAGAAGGCTCTGTCAATCATTAGATGATGGGATAAAACCCCCAGAGTCCATTTAAATGGTAGGGGAAAAGAGAGTGGGGATAAGTTATTCCAACTTCATCTTTTCTGCTGGTTTGTCGCCCCTTCCTCCTCACTCTCCTTGGAAATTGTTGTGATCTCCAAAGCTTTCTTGGTCACTGCCACCGAAGTCCCATTGGTCTCCTCCACCACCTCCTTAGCCACTTTAGCCTCTGCCATCCCTGCCTTGACCTCCAACATCACTGGGCATGGCTCAGCCCAGAGTTACTTTCTTTCAATCAATCTTCATGGCCACTTTCACAGCTTTAGCATCTTCTGAGCTGGTTTATGAAACTGAATTGTTTAGACCATCTTATCTCCCTGTCTGTGACTATCCTGACACCTACAGAGCTGTGAAATGAATCTTTCACTGATTCTTCTATCATGTCTTTGGATAGACCTTTGATGAGCACGTTTTTGTAGGACTGGCTCCTTTTTGTTATATTAGCTGTCTCCTGTCCCTTCAGCTCCAGCTGGAGGCTTTGCCTTCAATTTCCGTGTTGTTATGAGAATTCAAAGCTTCTTTCACATCTTCCACAGAGGCAAATTCAATGAACATGTACCCTTTAGGTTGGCCTCGGTTGTCCTGGGGCAAGCTGATGGATGTTGCCTTCTGAAATACTTCCTGCCGACTTTCTTCAGTTGCTCTGTAGGTGAGTTTATTCAGCACCAGTGTCTTTGAGTCTGCCGGCTTGCTTTTCTTGCTCCAGGAATTATTCTTCCCATCTTTCAATTTCTCTTGACTTTTCTCCCCTGTGTAGGCCAGAATGAAAGCCCGACCATCAATCTCAATCCTGCTTCTCTTCCAAGGCCTTGTCCAAGTTTTCTTCTTTCTTAAATTCAATGTAGGCAAGACCTTTGGGTGTCAGATCCTTGGTGCAGACCAGTCTGACCTCAATACCATCTTCAAACCCTTACTTGAGCTTCTCCTGAGTTACTTTATATAGCAGATTCCTGATGAAGAACATCATTGTGTCTTGATCTTTCTTCTTCTCTTTTGCTTTTTCTCCCAGCTTCATTTCAGAGCCAAGCATTTTAGACTCACTGATTCCAGTCTTTTCCATATCTTCAGTAGATTCAAATTCCGTAGAGCTAAACATTTTGGTAGTGCCAATGCGGATGTCGACAACAGTAAGGTCCTTTTTGTAAAGAGGTCTGTGAGCCCAATTTTTAACTCAGAAGTTCTGTTGAAGTTCAGGTTACCAATGAAGAGACTGAAATATGCATTTTCTACCATCACTTCCTAAATGCCCATTCACATTTCAACCTCTTTTATTTTCCCTTTTATAGAATTGATAATATAGAATTTACAGAATTGATAATGACCTTTTATTAATTAAATTAATTGGAGAGACAGAGTGGTGAGGTAGAAAGTGTTGGATTTTGAGCCAGAAGACTTGGCTACAAATTTTGATTTTGTTGCTCTCTGTGATCTTTGTGACAACTCATTCTACTTTTCTAGGCCTCAGTTTCCCCATTAGTATAATGAAGGGACTAGATTATCTCTAAATCGAATTCTAAATCTAAATAGACTTGTAAGGCTATGATTTATTATCTTATGATTCACCAAATCCAATAGCATTTTCTCAGTCCCATTTTCTTGGATTTTCTGTGGCAATTGGGACTCGTTCAGACCAACTTTTCTTTGTTAGTTTATTCTCCCTTAGCACACTCCTTTGGCATACTCCAGTTGCTTAGCCTACTTGTCTCAGCCCCTTATCTCTCTCTGTCTTTGTTTTCTTTTTTTTTCCCATTATCTAACTATGGCTATGCCTTCTTCACCCACATGTCATGTGCTCCCATATAATTCTTATCCATTGCAACAACTCATTGCTTTCTCCATGAAGTTTTCCCCCATTCTCTAGGGAGAAGGGAATTTCTCCCCTCTCAAACTTTCTTATTGTCAGTTGTCTGGATTACTCCTTTGCCATTCTCATACTTTTTTTTTGAATAATACTTATTCATTCATATGTCAGCCAACTATTTGATTATAAGGACCTTGAGAGCAGAGATTAGATGACTTTTCACATTGGCACTCCAGCTTCTAAGGCAGTGCCCATACCAATCTTAGGTATAAATATTTGTTGAATTGTTGAATTTCACTGTAACATGACATGATCGAATTATGGGTTATATAGAAAGTAGATTATAATAAGATCAGCTCTGAAAAGGTGTCAAGTATGAGGGGGAGGTAGAGAGGAGAGTGCTAAGTATCAGTTGTCCAGATTCCTGTATGAACAATGACAAAAGTCTCAAATGAAAGAAAATTACAGTTTCTATAGAGGCATAGAAAGAAGAAAAAGAATAAGACAGCAATTATTAAAGAAGTTTTTATAACTTTGTGGGTTACTGCCATGTATCTACTTTCATATTAAAAGTTTGTTGTGTAATGGACAAGAAGACTGCTTACTCAAATAATAGCATTTTGTAGCTGGAAAGGACCTTAGTGACCATCTAGTTCAAACTATAGGAATTTATAAGAATTATTGGAAGTATACTGTTCCAAAAAAAATAATAATAATTTTCTCCAAAATCACACACTTCCAAAGAAAGGGAGTCCAAGACTTTTAGACAGTTCCAATTGTTAGGAAGTTTTTACTTATATACAAATTAAAACTTCCTTTTGTGCAACTTGCTGTAATTGATTTTGATAGTGTCCTTAGGGGTGAAACATATCAAATCAAAGTTTTCATGTGTTAGCCCAGAAGATACTTTAAGACAGCTCTTATGTCATCTATGTTTTTTTTTTTTAATTCCAAATTAAACAAACAACTTTAAATCTTCAATTGATTGTTACAAGGCATTGAAGTCCTTCACTGGCTCCCACCGATGCCTAATTTCTACCTCGTGGCCAACTTCCCTGGCCATTCTTTCAAGTATTAGTTGTACTTTCACTCATACCTATTTATTCAGTGGTCAGGGTTGCTGAGGGGGAATATTTTTTGCTTCCCACTGCCAGTTCAAGACTCTTTCTCTCTTATTCTATCATTCAATAACCTCTCCTCTGAGGTTCATTCAATGCAATTTCTCACCAAATCAAAGCCATTTATGGAACTCCAGGACACTCCCTTTCTTCAATGAATTCAGTGCCTAGTTCACAATCTTTGTCTCTACATCAGCTCCTGTGTTGATGCTAGGGAACTTCAGTAAGTAAACCAATACTTCCTCAAACATCCTAACTTCTCAGTTTCTTAGTTTATTCCTTTCCCAAGACAGCAAACACAGAGATGTTCAGATCCTTGATTTTGCCACGACTCAGAAATGCTCTGCTTCCATGTTCAAACACTCTGAAATTCACTACTCTGATAATAATCTTTTATAATCCTACCTTTCCTTCAGCCTTATCACCTTTACTTTTACAATGACTTATCATCCCTTCATCCTTCGGTTCTTTCCCATATCATAAGCCCTCCCCTGACTACACCCTCCATCCTTCTCCATTTTATGTCCTTGGCAAACCAGTGCAACTCTACACTATATTCTATCCTCAAGTCCCTTGGTCCCTTATTAACAATCATACCTTGCCAAACCCCAACCTTAGAGTACTCCCATTATTCACTGCCTTCACTACTATTCCATGTGTTATTGAATGGAGAAAATCATGAAACCACACTAATGAGGTTTTCTATCAAATTATGTCACATTATTTCAACTGGATCTTCACTGTGGGAAGGAAGAACTTTGTACCTCAGCATTACATTCATTTATTCCATTCATTTGTATCCTTCTAGACCTTTTCATCTCTACTCAAGCCTTTGATGGTGCTTCTTTCCATGCATACAGCTGAAAACATTGCCTTATATTTTGCAAAAAAAATTTTAAAAGGTTATTTGCCAAAACTCCTCCTTCCCTCCTCATCTAATATCCTTCATAGATCTTTCTTATATCCTCTTTCACCCTAATCTCATGTGAAGTAATGGGCTTTCTCTTTGCCAGAGCAAACCTCTGTACGTGCACCTACGTTACTATTCCATACCTTTTTCTCCAACAGATTGTTCCATCTATCCTCTCTACTCTCTTAATAATTGTCAATGACTCCAGGCTATGAGATGTTTCCCTAAAATGCTTAACCTACTCATGTCTCTCCCATCCTTAAAAATTTCTCACTTGATGTTGTTATCCACACAATCTATAATCCTATAATTTCTCTTCCTTATCATGAATAAATTCCTTGAGAAAGCTATGTATACTTTGTGCCTTCATTTCCTTTCCAGTTACTCTCATATAAAACCTCCATAATCACTTTCAATATTAGCATTCAACTGAAACTGTTCTCTCCAAAGTACCACTCATCTCTTAATTGACAGGTCTCATGGCCTTTTCCAATCCTCACCATTCTTGACCTCTATAAAATCTTAGACACTGTTAATAACTCTCTTCTCCTTGTTATTTTCTCCCCTCTAGGTTTTCACAAAACCTATCTCTGTTCTTTCTCTTCCCTGTCATTTTTCTACTTTTTCTTAGACAACTTTGCTAGATCTTTATCCAGGTCATACCCATTAACCAGGAGTTTCTCCTAAGACTATGCCTTGCTTTCTCTCTTCTTCTATTATTTATCACTTAGTGAGCACATCAGCTCTCATGGTTTCAATTATTATCTCTGCAAATGATTCCCATATCTACTATCCATAAGTAGCCTTTCTTCTGATTTCTAGTCTCATATATCCAACTGCCTATTGGACATTTCAAATTGTAGATCAAGTAGTCATCTCAAACTCAATATGTCCCAAAGAGAAATCCCTCTCAATCCTTCCAACCTCACACTCTTCTCAGTTTCCCTATTACTATCCAGAGTACCAGCATTTTCTCAGTTACCCAAGGTCCCAATCAATGGTTCATACTCAACTTCTCACACTTTAACCTTGTGTATTCAATCTCTTGCCAAGTCTACCTTCACAAAATCACTTATAGATATCTCCTCCTTTCCACTCACACAATTGCCACCTTGGTATAGACTCTTTTTACCTCACAGCTGGACTATGGAAATAGCCTGCAAGGTGGTCTTCCTGTCACAAGCTACTACTTGACCCAGCTGCCAAAGTAATCTTCCTAAAGAGTAACTCTGACCATGTTATTCCCCTATTTAATAAACTCCAGTGTCTAATTATTACCTGTAGGATCAAATCTCTCTCTCTAGATAGATAGATAGATAGATAGATAGATAGATAGATAGATTGATAGATAGATAGATAGATAGATATAGGTATCAGTCTTCTGCTTGGCTCTGAAAGCCCTTTACAACCTGGTCTCTTACCATTCTAGTTCTTAAACTCTATTCTCCTATACATCCTCTAAATCTACTTGTATTATTTCCACTGCTGTTTCTTGCACACAACACTGTATGTCTGTTTCTTTTTACTGTATGTCTCCCATGACTAGAAAACTATCCTTCCTCACTTCTACCTTCTAGATTCTTTGACTTCCTCTGTGACTTAGCTCAAATCTCATCTTCTACAAGAAGGTTGCTTTGTTCCCACAGCTACCCCTTTAACCCCCTGCTGCTAATGATTTCCCTATGAGGTGACTTTTTTTTTTTTGCCCTTTGTATATAATAGTTGTTGGCATATTTTCTCCCCCATAAAATGTGAGCTTTCTGAGGACAATGCTTTTGCCTTTCTTGGAGTCCCTGGCACTTTGCACAATTACTTGATCATAATTAAACGCTTGTTGTTGATTTCTGACAGAATATTCTGTTTAGGAGCTTATTAATGTCCTTCCTAAAATATGTCAGAGAGGATGGAAAATCGTACCCTACTAAGAAGTCATCTCACTAGGCAAAGCACAGAGGGTCCTTTATCTTCTTATTTTTGGAAGCTCTGCCTCATTTAATGTAACTTAATATCACATTCATATTCTTGGTTGTCATATCACCTTGTTCACTCATATTAATTTGACAGTCCACTAAAATCCCCCTAGGCTCTTTATGGACACCCAGGATAGAGCACTGGGATTGGAATCAGGAAGACTTATCTTTATGATTTCAAATACTACCTTAGACATTTACTAGCTAGCTATGTGACCCTGAGCAAGTCACTTAAACTCTGACTGCCTCCAACTGTAATATGGACTGGAGAAGGAAACGCAAGCCACTCTAGTACCCTTGCCAAGAAAACCCCCAAAGGGACTGTAAAGAGTTCTACATGACGGAAACTATTCAACAACAACAATACCCCCACACATTTTAAATACAAATACAGTCTAACCAGTCCCCCGCCCCCAACATATACTTAAGTGAATTTTTTTAAAACCAGGTATAAGGTTCTCCACTATCTCCTATTAAATTAAATTACTCAACTAAGCATAATGTTTTTAATTTGTAAAGGACTTTTGAATTCTGACTCTGTCACAGTGTATCAGCTATCCATCCTATGTCTCTGTCATCTGAACATCTGTTAGAAATGACACCTCTGCCTTTTTCCAAGACAAAGAAAAAAAATGACAAATCATACCAGGTGAAGTATAGATCCCTGAGGCACTCCACTGGAGACCTCATTCTAAGATGACACTAAAGCAGCCAATCAATCAGTTCTGAATCCATTTATTTAATTTTTTCCAAGAGATATTTAATGAATTGCATTAATAAAATATAGATAAATTATGCCCATGGCATTGCCTCCATTCACCCCCATAATTGACTAGCTTAAGTAGCTCTATCCCAAAAGAAAAGTAATGTTAGTGCTTGTTTCTGATGAAACCACGCTGCTCTTTGTGATCACTGTTGCATCTTCTTGATGTTTACTAAAAATCCCTTAACGATATGCTTTAAATATGTTCCAGCAATGAAAGTCAGTGCTCACTGGCCTATATCGTTTTTCAGACTGAATTATCTTCTTTTTAAAATTTGGAATGAGGTTTGGTCTTCTCCAGTCCTTTGGTACCCCTCCTTTTTGTCAGAATGTTTTAAAAAAATCACTGGCTACTGACAAGTAATCTTATCTATTAGATCTTTCAGTAGTCAAGATATAAGTGGTCATCTGGGCCAAGGGGCTCAAACTTATCAGGATTAACTAGGTGTTTCTCTGGCTTTTACCCAGGATATCGTAGGTATTGATTACCTATTAGCCATATTTGCCCTATCCTTTCCAGTCCAAAAGTCGTCCTTAGCAGAGAAAATAAAAGCCAAATAAGAATTGAGCAATGCTGCTTTCTCCCCTCTGTGGTATCATCCTCCCAGCCAAACTAAGCAATAGTCCTATTCCTTCTTTCCTGTGACATTTTTCTACAAATAGAGCTAAAAAATAACCTTTTTTTGATCTAAGCTTCCCTTAATTATGTCAACACTTTGTGAGTCCTACCACTGCTGATACTATTATTATAGACCATGTTAATTTTTTGTTTTCATCTTGACTTCCTTCCATCTTCTTAATATATCCTTAAAAACATTAGGTTTGTTGGTAAGTCCCCCTTGCACCTAAACTCACTTTACATTACATTTTTCCCCTCTATCTCAGACTTTTTAGATCTTTATGTCTTCAGAATTATATTCTTGAGACCTTCCCATATCCTTTGTGTTAGCTTCTTCTGTGGAATTTTAATCTGTGGGGTCATATCCATTCTTCCTCTGAATATTTTGAAATCCATTCATACCAAACCTGCAATTTATCCTGGACTATTCATGACTTTCCTTTTCTGCTCTCTCACAAATGTGAAACAGGAGTGATCGTTTCTCCCAATATTTACATCTTTTCCATTCCCACTACTCCTTGTTGGTGAGAATTATATCCAGGAATGAATTTTTTCTATTGGTCTCTATGTCCCTCTCTCTTCCCCCTACTTTTGAATAAGGAAATTGTCATTAAAGGAGGTTGAAAAATTCTTAGTTGTTCTTTTGTCAGAGAGCAGTGCTAAAGCATTATCTAGACAATTGAAGTTTTCCATTATTTAGTCAATCAATCAATAAACATTAATTAAGGACATGCTATTGTGTCAGGCACTGTGCTAAGCACTGGAAATATTAATAAGAAGAAATAGGTCTTACCCTGAAGGAGTTTACATTCTATTGGAAAGAGTGGTTGTGTGACACGATATATTCATGTATAAATCAACACCACATATATATGAATTGATAAAAATGATTTTGGGGGCTAATATTAACAGCTGAGGGGATCAGGAAAGGCCTCATAAAGGTGTGGTACTTGAGTTATACTTTGAAGGAAGCTAAGGAATTTAAAGAAAGAAGAAAAGAAATGTGTTGTTCATGTACCTACTATGTTCTAGGCATGTTGCTTGGCACTTTACAAGTATCATCTCATTTGAACCTCATGGTAACTCTATACTATCAATGCTATTATTATCCCTATTTTACAGTTGAGGAAAGTGAGGCAGACAGAAGTTAAGCGATTTGCCCATGGTCACACAGCTAGTATGTTTCTAAGGCTACCTTTGAATTCAGGGCTTCCTGATTCCAGGTATAGCCCTCTATCCATTGTGCCACCTCGCTGCCTCAAGAAACAGCATGGAGAAAAGATAGCATTTTATGCACAGAAAACAGCATGTGAAGACATAAAAATGAGAAAGGATACGTCATGTGTGGAGAATAGTCAGAAGGCTAGACTCTCTGGAAGATAACATGTATGAGGAGGGATATTGATTGATTAATCAACCTGAAAAGATGCAATGGAGCTAGATTGTGAAAGGCTTTAAATTCCCTTTGAATTTTATCTTAGAGAAAATAGCCAGACATTAAAGTTTCTTTACCAAGAGAATGACATGGTTAGTCCTGTCCTTGACAAATACTGGCAGCTGTGTGGAGGATGGATTGGAGAGGATAAATGAGATTCATTAGCATCATATTATTGTCATGATCCTAGTGAGAAGTGATGAGGGCCTGATCTAGGGTACTTGTGATGTTATTGCAGAGAAGGGTGTGGAGGTGAGATATATGGAAGGAATAGAACTGACATGACTTGGCAACTGATTCAATCCTGGGGAGAAAGATAAGTGAAATGGAAGAAGTGTGGATACCCCCTAGTTTGTGAATCCAAGTAACAGGAAGAAGGGAGATGCCTCAAAAGAAATATGGATGTTATGAGGAAAGGTGGGTCTAAGGTAAAAGATAATGACTTTAATTTTGGACATGTTGAAATTGAGATATCTCAGGCACAGATTCTTTGGGGCATGTCACTGGAGACCTCCTTCTATGTGGACTAGAACTAATAGCAATTATTGTTTGGATCCAGTCAATCAATCTGTTTAGGCTGTCATGTTTAATGGCAGTTGTAGATAAAGGACAGAAAAGAGATGAGGGCTCGATACATTTCTTATTACCTTATGTCTACTCTCTATATTTTTGTAGGTACACAATTATTTTCACATTTGTTTATCACATTAGAATGCAAACTCCTTGAGGGGAGAAACTGTTTTTTTTGTTTTGTTTCTCCCTTTCCTCATGTTCCCAGTGCATTGCAGGAGCTTGCTTGCTTGTTAGCTAATTGCTTGACAGAGTCAAGCAGAGATCCCTGGAACTATCCACTGGAGACCTCTTAAAAAGTTGATATTGAATCATAATGTGACTATTCTTTGAATCAGGTCATTCAACCAATTCTAACAGTTTAGGACTGCTGTCAATAAAAGAGGTAAGATTGGTCTGGCATGACCTGTTCTTGATGAAGCCATGCTGGCTCAGTAATCAACACTTTCTTTGTCAGAGGTTCACTAATCATTAAATGATCTATCAAGAATTTCCCTAGGCATCAAAGTCAAGCTCACTATACAATTCTCTGACCCCCATCCCATTTTTTTTGACAACTGGAACATCATTTGACATTCTCAAATGCTTCGATACTTCTCCCATTCTCCATAGTCTTTTAAATATCACTGAAAGTTGCTTAACAATCATATTCAACAGTCTTTTCAATGCTCAAAAATACAGATCTTGTGGGCTAGGTGCTTAGAATTAGTCAGTTGCAGCTAGTTTTTTTCTTACTATCTCCTTACTTAACTTGGGTATCATATCCTTTTTTATTCACGGTTTTTGTTCCATCATTCCTAGGATAAAGATCATTATTCTTGACAGAGAAAGCAATCAAAATAAGAATTAATCATGTCTGCTTTTCTTTATGTTCAATGATTATCATCCTGTCCACTCCATGCTACAGATCTATCCTTTCTTTATCTTTACCTCTACCCCCATATTACTCTCCCTAAATGGCACAAAAATAATTATTTTCCTTAGATTTCACCATTAGTCTAAGTTTGCTCTGAACTTTAGTACTCCTGATGTTATTTTAGAGGAACATGCTATATTTTAAAAATTTCTCTTGCTTAACCTTGCTTCCACTCTCTGAACCTACCCAATTTTGGTTAGTTCTCTGTGTCAGTTAACTCTCAATGTGAGTCATTGTGGGAAAGTAGGAATACTCCTTGCTTCAAACCACCTCTTCCAGGCCTGTTGTCTACTCATCTCCAAGACACTCTCCTTCCTTCTTTCAGGTGTTCACTGCCTGACTTGCAGTCTTTTTCTGTCCCCCCACTGCTGCCTTCATACTAAGGAAAAATTCAACATATATAATGATATTTCCTCATTCTAACCTGCCAATTACATATTCAGTTTACTTATTCCCAGAGACCTATTCCTCCATTCCTCTGTAGCTACACATAAAGATGGTCATATCCTTGAATCTTGTCAATACTTATAAGTGTTCCTCTTCCATGGTCACAAATTCTGAAATTCCCTTATCTAATCATAATCTATAGTTTCCTCAATCTCCTTCTTTGCTTCTTAGTGAGTCAGTTGAACTCTAAATTCTCCTTTTCTCTCAAGTATCTTGCCCTTTTCTTGTATCACCTATCTTCCTCTGCCATGCTTGAGCCTTGGATCTTTTCCATCATCTACTTACTTTGCTCTTACATAGTACTGAAGGAAGTTAAAGAAAATCATGAAACTTTGCTGTCCAGGTCCATTAAAAATCTATGTTCCATAATCTCAACAGTGCCTTCATCATGAGAAGGCAATTCTTTTCCACCTCCCTAATTAATTTATGACCCCATTCACCTGAATGGCTTTTCATACCTCCTCAAGCCTTCCATGACTCCCTCTTCCCCTACCCTCTTAGCTTAAAGAATTTCCTCAAATTTTACTGAATGAAATTGAGGTCATGCACCAAGAACTCCCTTTTCCCCATCCTCTTCATCTTATATCACTCAGATGCCACTCGCCACTGTCTTTTCCTTCATGAATATCTCACAAAAGAGACGCTATTTCTTCTTTTCAAGGCAAACTCTCTACAAGTGCATGCAATTCTATTTTGTCCTGTCTCCTCTAGCAGTCTACCCCTCTATCACCACCACTCATTTGTTTTCAATCTTTCCCTGTCTACTGGCTGCTGCCTTATAGTCTACAAGTATGGATATGTCTCCCTCATCCTCAGAAATTTCATACTAGATCCACCCACTCCCTCCAGCTATCATAGCACCTTTCTTTCCTTTTGTGTATAAACTTCCTGAGAAGGACATCTTTGACAGGTGCTTTCACTATTTTTCCTCCAACTTCCTGCATTCTGGATTCTAACCTCATTATTCAAATGGAACTATTCCCTCTAAAATTACTAATTATATCTTAATTTCCAATTGCCTTTTCTTAATCCTCATTTTTCTGAACCACTTTCTGCAGCATTTGACACTGTCAATCACCCCCTCTTCTGTTTTCTCTCCTACCTGTCTACTTCTCAGTTTTCTTTGCTGCATCTTCATGCAGGTCATATCCACTAACTACGGATTTTGCTAAAGCTTGGTTCTGTCCTGGCACATCTTATGTTTTCCTTCTAAACTATTTAACTTGATGATGTCATCAGTTTCCATGGATCTAACCATCTTTTTTTCAGATAATTCTCTGATATAGCACCCATCTTTAACCTCTCTCCAGAACTCTAGCCTCAGTTCTTCAACTGCTTATTGAAATTCTTGAACTAAATGTCTCATAGACATCTTAAACTCAACATGACCAGAAGTGAACTAATTTTCTTTTCCTTCAAACTCATTCCTTTTCCAAACTTCCCTATTACTGTCAAGGAGATGATTGAGCTCTCTCTCAGTCACCTAGGCTTCCAACAGAGATATCATACTCAATTCTTCACTTTTTCTGACCCCTTCCCTACACACCCAATCAGTTTCTAATCCTTTTGATTTTTTCTTTAGAATATCTCTTGTATACTCTCTTTTCTTCAACACTACCACAACCCTGGTACAAGCCCTTATCACCTCATGCCAAGAGGATTTCAATAGACTGTTGGTTGGTATCTCTGCCTCAATATTTCTTCCCACTCCAGTGTACCTGTTACTTTTAGCTGTCAAATGGACTTTCTTTAAAATGCAAGCCTGACTGTGTCTTTCTCCCATTCAGTCAACTCTAGTGGGTCCCTATTGCCTCCAAGAGCAAATATAAACTCTTTCATTTGACTTTTGTAACCCTTCATAACCCAGATCCTTCTTGCCTTTTCAGTCTTCTTAGGCCTTAGTCCTAGCCAAGTCCTCTGTGATCCAGTGACATTGGTCTCTTGACTGCTACTTGAAAAGATACTCCATTACCCTACTCTAGGAATTTTCACTGACTATCCCCCATGCCTGAAATTTTCTCCCTTCTGATTTCCACTTCCTAATTTCCCTGATTTCTTTAAAGTTTTGCTCAAATCTCACCTTGTACAAGAAGCCTTTCCTACTTCTCCTTAATCTTAATGTTTCTCCCTCTGAGACTATCCCCAATTTATCTAATATGCTTCTTGTTTATTCATAGTTGTTTGCATGTTGTCACCCTCTTTGGGGGGAGGAGAGGGAATAAGCATTTACATGTTGCCTGCAATGTGACAGACACTGTGCTAAGTGGTGGTTTTTTTTCTTTTGTTTTTTACAGATATTATCTCATTTGATCCTTATAATAACTCTGTCAGGTAGGTATTATTACTATTCCCATTTTATGCCAAAGGAAACTGAGACAAACAGAGATTTAGTGACTTGTCCAGGGTTAGATAGCTAGTTTCTAAGGCCAAATTTGAACTTAGGTCTTCCTGACTCCAGTCCCAGTGCTCTAGCAACTGTACCACTTTGAAGACTACCATTAGACTGTGAGTTTCTTGAGATCAGGAAATAGTTTTTCTCCCTTTATTTTAAAATCCGCAGTGATTATAAAAATAGTGCTTGGCTATGGTAGGTGCATTATATAGGTTTGTTGACCTGACTTAAATTGATCCACATCAATCTCTCACAACTACTCTCATTTTTGCCCTTGTGTCTTCAGAATGTCATTTTTGTTTTGTTTTGATTTTTGTCTTTTTGGAGGGGAGAGGAAAGGCAGGGCAATTGTAGTAAAGTGACTTGCCCAAGGTCACAAGCTAGTAAGTGTTAAGTGTCTGATTCTGGATTTGAACTCAGGTCCTCCTGACTCCAGGACGTGTGCTCTATTCACTGTGCCACCTAGCTGCCCCCCCCCAGAATGTAATTATTGAGGAGCTCTTACCCATCCTAGTCTGACTTCCCTGGTAGCATTTCAGTCCAGGGAATCCAACCTCTCTTTCCTCTGAACTGTTTGACATTCATTCCAATCAATCAATCAGTTAACAAAAATTTATTAAGCACCTCCTATTAAGTGAGTGGGTCCCAGTACCTATTAAGCACTATTTTCCAGGCTATGTGCTAGGTGCTGGGGATACAAGTAAAAAGAATGCACCAATCTCTCTCTCCATTTAGCTTATACTCTAATGAGGGAGAAGAAAAAGGAATCCCATTTACACATGTATGCATAAACATACAAATGCACACAGAAAATAAATACAAAATTAACAAATAAACATTATATGAAGTAGTTAAATATAAGTAATTTTGGAAGTGACGGCACTAACGGTTGGAGGGACTAGATTTCAGATGCATCAGACTAGATTGGATTTCCTTTACTTTATTATAATCTCTAGGAAGGAGTAGTCATTTCCTTTCTACTCTCTCCCCAAGGTTGCCATCATTTCCCTTCTAGCAACCAGTTACTCTCTGTTAGTGAGTATCAGATTCAGAACAGAATAACCCCTTTGTATTTCCTCCACCATTTGAAAGATGAAATTATCACTAATGCAAGTCAAGCAATTATTAACTGCTCTGGTTTTGGCAGGAAGAGAGCTCCATCAGAATTAAAATTCCCTATCATTATTATATCATACCTCTGGGCCAGGCTTGCTCTCTGTTTCCCAAACTCCTCATCTATTAGTACTCCTTTTGTTCAGGTGGTTTGTAGTACACTCCAGTGACAAAAACACACTTCTGTTTTCCTCTCCATAGACCTTCCCCCAAAGAGCCTCCCTCACTGAATATTACTCCCCCTCCCATCATTTGCAATCCAGCCAAATCACTCCTCTCTGTTCCTAACACATGATACTCAATTTCCTGTCTACTTGTCTTTTACTGACTTTCCCACAAGCTTGGAATTCACTCCTCTCCAACTCTATCCATAGAGTCCCTATCTTCAATTAAGATACACCTCAAAACACCATTTTCTGCATGAAGCCTTCTCTGATTCCCATCCCCACAAATGAGAGTGCTTTCCCTCCCAAATGATCTTGTATTTAAGTATTTTGTAAGCAATTTTATTTTCTTACTTTATATTTATATTCATATTTTTATATGTATGTGTCTATTCCATTAGAGTATATGTCAGGTAGGTAGTAGAGTAGTTAGATTTCTGGTCTTAGAGTGAGGAAGAAATGAGTTCGAATATTGCCATAGCATAGCTGTATGACCCTGGGCAATTCAGTTTTCCTATCTGTAACATAGAGATAATGATAATATTACCTACCTCAGATGGCTGTTGTAAAACCAAATAGGAACACATACACACATACACATTTTGCAAACCTTAAAGTCCTATTATTAATTATTAATGTTAATTATTATTACCTGTATAAGCTCCTTATGAGTGAGGCTTATTTTATTCTTTGTAATGCATTCCAAAGGGGGCAGTTAGGTAGCCAGTGGATAGATCACAGGGTCTGGATCCAGGAAGACTCATCTTTGTGAGTTCAAATCTGACCTCAGACACTTAATAGCTGTGTGGCCCTGGGCAAGTTGCTTGACCTGTTTGCCTTTAACCTTTTTGCTTCAGTTTTCTCATTTGTAAAATGATTTGGGGAAGGAAATGTCAAGTCATTCCAGTGTCTTTGCCAAGAAAACCCTAAAAGGGGTCATGAAAAGTCAGATGTGACTGAAATGACTGAACAGCAACAATGCCCTCTGAGGGTCCAGCACAGTGTTGGGCACAGTGTAGGTACTTAAATACTTTTTGATGGATTTATTCATGCTTATTCCCTCTGGTTCCTGATTTCTTTGCATAAGCATATCTTAGTGTATGATGGTCCCTCACTCCTCCTTTTTCCTATCCTGCTTTTTTGTTTGATTTTGTTTTTATATAAGGTAAACCTATTCAGAGCAATGGTCCAGTGATGGATTTCATCCCACCATATCTTAATGACATCTAAAAGTTTTAATTCTTTTTCCTTGCATAAGATCCTCTCATTCTACTTGTTTGTAGCCTAAACTTCCAGCTGCATTTATAGACATTTGAGGCCATGTGCTTTACAACTAACTCCTTTCTTGGATTTTGTTTCTCTTGTAAACTTTTAATTCCCCAGCTACTTTTCTTCTTTCCACTATTCTTTATGATATCTAACTTAGGGGATATGCCCAATCAGTCTTTTCATCTTTTATAGTTTAAAACCCTTTTGGTTTTTCAAGAGACCTTTGTTTATTGATTGATTGATTTTAAGCTGTTAGAGAAATCTAAATTCCATTTTTAGAAAGCACCTCTTAAATTGGACATTCATCTCTCTAGTTATTATTATTATTACTATATTACTATCATTAATTTCTTCTGCATACTTGACTTCAACAAGCAAAAGTGAGGAAAATAAAACCTGTGATCTTAAAGACTTCCATTTCTTTCCAAAGACTTCAGAACTATTGATAAGATATTTTTTGTTTCTTTTTGGTAGAATCATTTGTATTCATGTTATCCAGACCTGGGTGGCTGTCATCCCTTTTAAAAAGCCTTGGAGCAGGATGGTGGAGTAAAAGCAAGAACTTCCTTGAGTTCCTACTCCAACCACTTTGCTTATTTTCATTTGTTTGTTTTTGTTTTTTTTGGAGGGCATTTGGGGTTAAGTGACTTGCCCAAGGTCACATGGCTAGTTAAGTGTTAAGAGTCCAAGGCTGGATTTGAACTCAGGTCCTCCTGACTCCAGGTCCGGTGCTCTATTCACTGTGCCACCTAGCCACCCCCTGAAGTATATATTCTTAACATATAATGCTGATCCCCTTCCCCCCTTCGCCAAAATTATTTTCTTTCAAATGGCGTATCACTTTTCAGAGTGAAATTCCAATCATCAGGTCTTTTCTCACCAAGACTCAGGTATACTTATGAAATTAAATTTGTCTCCTTGAACTAGGATCTTCCATTTATCTCATTTATTAAACATATTTTATTCATTTGCAAATGATAACTGAATTTATGGGTTTTATTGCTGTTTGTTTTCTTGGATAGTCTTCCATGGACTTTTGAGTTTCTCAACTACAATTCTTCCTACATTCAAAGACTGAAGCTACTCTCTTTGATATTCAACTCAGTGCACATGACATTTTTCTCCCTCCATCTTCCTTTTCAGATTTTGATCAGATGTGCCTGCTCAGTGACAGTGCAAGGGGCTGAAAGTCTGGAGGAAGAAAGTAGGCAGGAGTCTGCAATTAAAGCCTTAGAGGATCTGTAGGAATCACAATGCTTGGGGTCATAGAGAGAAATCTCCTGTCATGGTAGAGTTAAGTTTTATTTTTTAATATACTTAGTGTAGAGTATGCTGTACTAGATGTGGTACCTCTTTTTCTAACTTCAGACCAAACTAGTTATAAAACAAAAGTCTTAGCATAGCTTTAAGCTTTAATAACTTAACAATTAATCATATTTTAAGCATTAATACCTTAAATTTCACTAACTTTTAAATAGTATATATTTTTTAAAATAGTAAGAATGGGGTTGACAAATTTTTACCCAATTCTTTGAGACCTAAAAATAACCACAATCATAAAGGCAAGTTATATCTCTTCTATAGAATATCATAAATATATAATATCAACAATATTTGTTTTATAAATACTCCGTGTGAGGTATTATGAATATACATATCACAGTTCCTGCCCTCAAGGAGCTACACATTTAAAAGGGGAATTGAGATAAGTTTTTTGTTTTTTGCTTTTTGGAGGGCAATTGGGATTAAGTGATTTGTCCAAGGTCACATGGCTAGATTTTTGTGTGTGTGTATTAAGTGTCTGAGGCTGGATTTGAACTCAGGTCCTCCTGACTCCATTGCCAGTGCTCTATCCATGGCACCACCCAGCCACCCCTGAGATAAGTTTTTACAAAAATAACTGAAAAACAAATTAGTATAAAAGGCAAAGTATCTAAAGCACTATTTTAATGTGTTATCATGGTGAAATGGTTATTAAGAGTTCTCAAAGGCCATTGTCAGCAAAAAACACATTCTGACATATCCTACCATTTTGTACAAGCTTTGGATGTGAAGGACTTACCAATCCTCCTTAATTCTAGTATCTCCTCCCTGTTGATTATTTGCAATTTATTCTGTGTATATCTTCTTTATACATATCTGTTTGTAAGTCATTTCCCCTCCATTAGACAGTGAGGTCTTTGAGAGCAGGGACTTTTCTTTGCCTTTGTTTGCATCCCTTGTTCTTATTTCAGTGCCTTGTGTATAGTAATCCCTTAATAAATATTTACTGACTAGATTATCAACTATTTCCTAAGGATTAATGAAATTAGCTTCTATGATGCTTTTCTTGGGGGGTAAAAGGGAAAGACACAGTGACTCAATGAGACTGTCTGTACAGAGATTGGGATGTACATTGGTAGAGGGCTCCTCCATAACAATGAAATCATGTTTCTTTTAAAGTATAGAAGAAAGGGGAAAGAACAGGTCCAAAGTTTGAGAAATTTGAAGAGGCATTGACCACTTCTAGCTTAGAGCTCTTATGGAGGGTACCCTGGTAGAAGTTTCATCTGATTTGAACCTTCATGGAAGGATATTGCATAAATGGGTAGATAAGATGGTACAGGCGGAGTCAATCCCGGAAAGGCATGAATATCAAGATCTTATCTAGGCTCTTCATTTCCATATTAATCAGTCAATATAACAAATGCATATTGAACATAATAATAGGCTAGGCAAGATGGATGGTGTTGAAAGGAAAATTCCTCCCTTGGGCTTTTACCCTGATTAACAGGGCAAAACTCAGGACAAAGAGAGTAGATTATAAGTACTAGTTAAAGGAACAACACATAGACAAACTGATTATTGGTGATCAGCAATGGCTTCAATGTGGGTCCTGTTTTTATTGGTAACTTGTGTAATGAGATAAAGACAATTCTGATAGGTCAACTTCAGCAAAGGAGCTTGGGCCCTTGCATCGCCATTCTCCCGCAAGTAGCAAGTACATGGCAATTTTCTGGTAGGGTAGATAACAAAGAATAGTAATGCTAAAAGCTGCAAACTGCAGGTGTCAGCCTCCCCCAATACTGATTAATAAGCAGGACTGGGAACAATGGGTTACTGAGTCAACATAACTTTCAATAATGGAATCAATGAAACCAAGTCAGTATATCAGTATGTTGATCATTTTAAGCCTAGTTCTCTGAATCTCCTAATTTTGAAAATACAGAAAAAATCTTCCCTAAATCCTTTGATCATGCTTAGGCGAGATTCATAACTCCTTCTGGTATCTGTATATTCCATGTTCAATTGAGGCTTTTCCTCATAAAGATAGAAAAAGTGTTTCCCCCGATCTTTCAGTAACCATCCCCCTCTGAAAAAAAAAATAGCTCCTCTGTTTGTGTTAAATGGGGCCCAGACATCTGTTACCCTATTCTGTGACACCTCAGAAGTAGTTGTTTCACAGTAGAACCATTGCTTTTCACATCAGCAGCACAGCTCACAAGGATGTTAAGCCAGGAATTGAACTATTGGGATCAGCATTTGAATCAGGATTAGCTATCAAAGGAATGCAGTCATTTACCAGGCCTCTTGAGGGGGGTTGGCCTTTTAGAACAATTCTTTTCTCCCTCAAAGAAGCATGACTAACACACTAGAGGGCAAAAACAAAGAGGCCAAATGGTATGTTAGATTTTTTAAAAATAGTAGTGGTATGTTGTAATCAATGGCTCTCATGGGCAGACAGAAGAAAATAAATGTAGTGTTAAAGGCAAAAGGAAGCTATGCAAAAAAGATCTGTCATTAATAACCAAAAATGACATTAGATTCTGTTCCCCATATTATGGCCAGTATTATCACCCTATTCATCAGTCTCATGCAAAGTAAGCTATTTTTTCTTTAAAAGTACTAAAATTATATTTGAGAAGCGGTTGTTGATTGTCGACTGTGCATAAACTTCTGTGAGTACCTACAGAAGCTCTCTGATGCTTGCCTGGTGGACAAACACTGGCCACACAGAGTCAGGGGAGCTTTATTTACCTGAATCAACTTATGCAACACGTCTGTTTTAATATCCTTTCCCTTTCTATGGCTAAATAAATCTCCAAAAGTTTTGTTAAATGTTCAAACTTAGGCTCTTAATGTCTTCATTCTGTTACTGGGTTCAAACTACCCAGGGACAGGCCTAGGTCAGGCCCAGCACAGAAGAGCTTGAGTATCAACATGTCATGCATGACTTCATTTTATCTGAAGAAATGACATATCCAAATGAAAGAATTTCTCTTTAATTGACATGCCCCATTTGTGGCTTTTGAAACTCCTGCATCATTCAGGAAAGACCAAATAACTAACTGGGAAAAGGTTTTCCCTAAAGATTTTCAGGGAGATGGAGAATTAAGCCAATCTGTTGCAGAACTTAGTTACCTGATTGCTATTTGTATATGCTATTTACTGCTTTAATATTAATTCATTTGATTATTATGTGTATTTTGATCATACTTTGCACACATCTATTTTATGTATGTACACACATAGAGATTGTCTGCCTTGATAGAATGTAAGCTCCCTGTGGGCAGGAACTGTTTCATTATTTTTATATCTCTAAGATCCAAAAAGTACTTGACATGTGGTAGGTGCTTAATAAATGAGTACTGACTAATCAATCATTTGATTACATACTGTTAAGAGAAGCAGGATGGGTGGGTGCTTTTGTCCCCACAGTGTCCATGATGGAGTTTAGCAATGTGTTCATTTTCCCTGATGTAAGTGTCATCATCATCATCATCATCATCATCATCATCATCACCATCACCATCACCATCATCATCACCATCACCATCATCATCATCATCATCATTGATTTTAAAAAAGATTAAGCACCAATAATACAGATTACTGTAGGGCAGATCAAGAGTCCATGATTTCTTTCTTCTTGACGTCAATTATAGGCACTTCAAAGAGGTTCATCATTTGTTGCTGTGTCCATGGAGTATGTGGTTCCAAGATGCTATTTGCAGGAGAGAGCTGCAGTTAGTCAACTCTCTTAAGGAATTACACAGATGCTATTGGCCTGTTGAGGTGGAGAACTTTCCCAGAGGAGAGAGAGAGAGAGGCAAGTGGTTTTCAGTTTCCTCATACATTCTTGAGCAAGTTTGAGTTAAAATGAGTCTCACACAACTGCACAGCTAATATGTGTCTTCTTCCTTTCATTAACAGCAGGGTATAATTACAACAGCTCTCCTCAGACTTACTTATATCATGACAAAATCAAATCATGGCCAACTTCTCAGAGTAATGGAGTCTGCTGAATAACAGATAGGGTTCCAGCCTTCTGAGAATAATTATCAGACAATATAGGTGCTTTTATGTATATTGAAGATGGACCTACCCTCCTAGGAAGAAAACAAAATGTGAATGGTATTATGTTACAGATTGCACAAGTCGGACTATTCCTAAATAACAAGATTCTAGAAAATCGAAATGTTTGGCTTATTTCCTAGAACGTAGGCTACGTGCGGGCAGGCACAGCATCTTACGTGTCTTTGTTTTCCTCAGTGTCTTAGACATAAGTATATATGAAATTATTTTTTTCTTTTTCTTTTTTTAAAGCAATTGGGGTTAAGTAACTTGCTCAAGGTTACATGGCCAGGTGTTTCTGGGTGGGTGCTAAGTGTCTGAGCCCATATTCAATCCCAGGTCATCCTGACTCTGGGGCCGGTGCTCTTACTCACTGTGCTACCTGGTCACCCCTATATGTGAAATTATTGATTACATGAACACAGTATTTTCTTTGTCCAGTGTAGACAGCATCACAAAGAAGGAATACACACAAATCTGTGTTCATATGTGTATGCATATATTTGTGTTATATACACTGATGTATAAATATGATAAAGGGAGGGCCACCAATAGAATCACTATTCTATTCTCTCATCTTGATGCCACAACAATAATTTTTTAGAAATGAAGATTCTGAATTGTAATTCAAAACCACACCACATTTTCTGGAAAATGTTTCTAAGCCTACTGCAACTTGTTTCATATAGATCTTTTTAGGTGTCAGAGGAAATTTCCTCCAGATATTTTCAAGGATTTTTTTTTCATCATAACCTTCTTCTTAGCACCATGGAAAGCTGCAGGATAAAAGGAGAACTGTGGTGCTTTTCCTACTAATTAGTTGCTCTTATTAAAAAGAGCAAGATAATTGATTTTAGGATGCACTACCCCTTATTAAGACCTAATTAAGCTGTATATCAAAGACTAATTAAATGGCATTATTCCATCTCACTGATGAGTCTTGATGCTTGGTGAATAGATTTGGGTGGTAGATGAATACTCTTGGAATAGATTTCACAGCCAGACAGATAAATATAGACTAAGAAGCTGAGTAAAGGGAATTTTCGATTATCTAAACCTAACACACTTATTGGTATTTCTTCAGTCTGACAGCTTGAATGCACAAAGCAAAACATTTAAACACAAGCTCAACACTGTGGTGGGATAGAGAACAATGAAACATTCTTTTGGAAAACTGAAAATGTAAATATGCCAGTAATCCTTATAGTGACATAATGGCATAGAGAAGAATTAGGGTTTTTAGAATAAAAGAACCTCCACTCAGTTATTTGATAATTTACATTGTTAAAACTTGATATCCCATTGCTAAGATCCAGAATAGTTTACCAAGAAATGACTAAAAATCCTAATATTCACACATATATTCATAATATCATTAATCAAGTATACTTAGATCCTCTTCTCCCTACTTCAGATTCCCCTTACATATTGTCTTTCTCTATTAGAATGCTGGCTCTTTAAGGGCAAGGACTGGCTTGTTTGCTTGCATTTGGATCCCCAGCACTTAGCACAATGCCTGACAAATAATATGTAATTAATGAATGTTCTGTCTGTATATCTATCTATCTATCTATCTATCTATCTATCTATCTATCTATCTATCTATCTGTCTGTCTGTCTGTCTGTCTAATCTATCTATCTAATCTATCTGTCTGTCTGTCTATCTCTCTGTCTGTCTGTCTATCTAATCTCTCTCTCTCTCTCTCTATCTATCATCTGTTGGAAACAAGGTGAAGTGACAGTTATTGTGAATTCAATTATTACAGTAAATAATTTTAATGTTTTATGATGCTCAAAAGAACTCAGCTGATGTAAGCAAGCAAAAAGAAGTTTCTCTTAAAAACATTTGGAAAGTTGGAGTTATCAATAAGATTTGTGCTTTTTAGTTCTTAGCAAAATACAGATATTTCCAATTAGAAATTAGTCATCAGGAGGTCAACATCTCATTTGAAAAGCAGATCCTTTGCCAACATTTCATATACTATGGAAATCCATTCATAGCTCTAATCTTGTCAAGCTAACCTGAATCACCAATGCTGTGTCTTCAGGACAGACTTACTGTCACAACAGAAACTCATCATTCCATTTAATCTATGAGGGCATGACCCCACAGATTATGGTGGGTTGTCTCTTGAATTCCCTGGTGCTCCATAATGCAAGGGCTTTTGGATAAATCACAAGATATCCACAGAAAGTAATGATTTCACTATACCTCAGGGATGTATTTGATTGTCCTTAATAGTTACTTTCACTGGCAGTATAATAATTTGCAAACAATAACATCAGTCATATGTCACTTTTGTGCTCATTATTGACTAAGGTATAACCCTCTGGAACCAATAATCTATACTACAGAACATCTAAATTAAATGTCACTCTGTACTAAATGCGGGTTATTCATTTGGAACTGAACTTTTGCAAGGAAAACATGTATTTTGAATTATCTGAAGGACATCTACCCTTGAACTCCTTTTTACATTAACACACACTGAAGTGGCATAGCAGCACAATCACAAAGAAAAGCTGTGCAAATAAGAACATAAAATCCCTGTGATAGGGGAAAAAATGAGTAAACTCTGTATTTCTAGTTCTCTTTATAAAATTCATGGACAGGAGACGAAGGTTTTGGCGGGAGTCCCTCAAGGTCTGCTGTTGTGCCCATTGTTTAATAGACTGAACTTCTTTTCAGATTGCCTCAGAGAGCTAGCTTTTACTTCCTTCTACTTCTCATGTGATAGAAAATTTTGGATTTTTCATAATTTCTGGATAATTATATACTGTACTTGATTACTGAAAAATAATCAAGCAGTGACAACAGCTGGGTTTCTCTCTTTCTTTGCATTCTGTAAACATCTTTTCAAACAGAGGTATGTATATGCTAGTTATCACATAGAACTGAGAGACACACTTTGAAGAGGATTTGAGGTTTTTATTTCTCTCAGATGATGTCTGAATCAATAGGAACATATTTATCATGAGTCCCAGTTTACAGATTCACCAAGGGACAACATTCTGTTTACCAATATTACTAAAACAGAACGGTACAAAATATTAATTCACTGTTTTCAGATTTTTGAGTGTTTTTTGATTCCCTGGGGGTAGAGGTGGGGAAACATTGTAGCTGTCATGCTTTGAAACATCAAATGTTAAAAGAGACAATGAGTGAAGGTAAACTAAGAGAACACAGAGAAATGGAGCAATTATTGCTGGTAGTCAACTTACAATGCATTTACTATCACTAATTTGCTGGTCTTGTGGGCAAAGGGGAACATTCATATATTGATTCAAACAGGAACATGAAAAGCCTTCAAAAACACCTCAAAGTATTGATTAATTTCATGTATCTATCAACTATCTATCTAGAGAAAGTGTAGACATTGAGGACATGGACATGATTTCTGGTATGACAGTCGTCTACAGACAAAGTATAATCCTGAATTCTTTTCAAAGACAAAAATGAGCCAGTCTACAAATATTTATTAAATGCCTACTGTGTGTCAAGCTCTGTGCTAAGGCCTGGAGTCACAAAGAAAGGCAAAAACACGGTCCCTGCCTTTAAAGAATTGACATTCTAATGACAGAGAAAGTATGCAAATAATATACATGTGTATACACATACATACAAATATTTACATTCTTAAATGTATATGCAAACATAGCAAAGTAAATTTATATGCAACCTAGGCTTTTCTGGGCATGTTATGGGCATGCTCAGTTTGCCTAGCATGGAGTCCCTGCATCCCCTAATATGTGGGTGGGGTAATCTCCTTTGGCTGCTGAGGCTTTAAATCTGGTGAGACCTAGCTGTTGTCTTTTTTTCCGTCATCTTTATGTTGGACTCTTTGGCAACTCCTATCTGCTGCACTCAGTGAGAGTGCCATGGTGTGCTTGGTGGTGGTGGTAGTAGGACATCCAGCTTGTAGAATAGGTAACATGATACCATTCACATTTTTTTTCTTCCCAGCATAGTAGGTACATCTTCACTATACATAAAAGTACCAAAGAACCTATATTGCATGATAATGATTCTCAGAAAGACTAAGGACCCTAAGACTTTCACCAGACTAAGGACAATCAAGGTGCTTTCCCCTGCTTATCTCTCTTTTACCCCAACTCTGAGAAATGGGCTGGGGTAGGGATGGGGTTTGGTTCTTTTCTATGCTGTTTGGCATCAGTTTTAGGTGCTCAAAGTGATCCTCACAGACCTGGGAGTTTGAGCTATGGTGGTCTTAGAATCAAGATTACAGGTAGGGCAGTGCAACCAACCAGCTAGGCACAGAAGCCCCAAGAAGACAGGGTCTCTAGGACTCCAATCTGAGGAGGTGTTTTGCAGTTGGAACTGGCACTGTGTTACATGGAAACTGAACTAAGCCAAGAAAACAATCCCTTTTCCCTCCCCAGGGACTAAAGTGTTGCATACAGACATAGACAACACAAGATACATAGATAGTAAATGGACAGTCAAGTCAGAAGGAAAGAAGGAAAATGGGGAAAGTTACTTATAAAGGTTTCTTGTAGAAGTTGGGATTTAAGTTGAGTCTTGAAGAAAGTCAGGTAATTTGGGAAGGGGAGGTGAGGAGGTAGAACATTCTAGCCATGGGGGATAGCCAATGAAAAGGGAAAGGGTGTGTTGTGAGATAGAAAAGGAAAGTAGGTCAGTGTTTCTGGATATTAGAGTTTGTACTGGGGAATAAAGTATAAGATTGGAAATCTAGGAAGGAATCAGCTCATGAAGGACTTAAATGACAACCACAAGGTTTCATATTTGATTTTGAAGATATGAGTGAACAACTGGAGTTAATTGTGGAGTGTGTGTGTGTGCACACATGTGTATGTGTGTATGTAGAGGATGAATTAGAGAAAGGAGATATGAGGTACAAAGATCAATTAGGAAGCTATTGCAATATTCTAGGTGAAAAGGGATAAGGGTCTACACAACTGGAGTTACTATGAAAATAAAGAAGAGGATGTATATGATTGATGCTGTGAAAGTAGGTGTGATGAGACTTGAGAACAGACTGATAGGGGTGGCTAGGTGGCACAGTGAAAAGAGCACCGCTATGGAGTCAGGAGGACCTGAGTTCAAATCCGGCCTAAGGCTCTTAACACAAAAACTAGCCGTGTAACCTTGGACAAGTCACTTAACCCCAATTGCCCTCCAAAAAGCAAAAAAAAAAGAAAAAAATAAGAGAAGAGACTGATACATGGGGTGAATGCTAGTGAGAAGTCAAAGATGATACCTAGTTTGTGGGCCTGGCTGATCTGAAGGATTTTTCTACTCTTGCTAGCAATAGAAAAGTTGGGATGGGGAAGAAGATTTGGAGGAAAATTAATGAGTTCTCTTTTGAACATACAGAATTTGAGATGTCTACAGGACATCTACCGTAGGTCAAGGTGTCTGGAGATGTGATAGTAGAGGTCGGCAGAGACACTGAAGCTAAACAAAAATATGGGAATCTTTTTGTATAGAACTTATGACATCACCAAGAGAAATAGTATAGAAGGAGAGAAGAAGGTCTGAGCTCTGACCCATGGAAATCCATGGTTAGTTGGGATGATATGAGTGAAGATCCAGGAAAAGGATACTACAGAGACAAGACCAGTAAGTTAAGAATGTTCAGACAGGTAGGAAGGGAAACAGGAAAAAACAGTATCAAGAAATTCTAGACAGAAAAAAAAAAGTATCCAAGAGTAAGAAGTGATAGTGTCAAAGATTGCAGAGAGGTCCAGAATGAAAAAGATTAAGAAAAGGCCATTGGATTTGGCAAGTAAGAGATCACTGTTAATGTAGAAACACTTTCAGCTGAAGGATGAGACTGGAAGCCAGACAGCAGGAAGTTTCAAAATGAGAGGGAAGAAAAGATGTGTAGGCATATAGAATGGTTGACTTCAGCAAAGTAAGGGAGGGAATATAGGATGTCATCTAGAGAGGAATGCATGACCAAATAATGTTAGGACCATTATATTGGAATAGTGACACTTAATATTGCAACGGGTTTGGGAATTCTTCATATATCCAAAAATAACCATCAAAGTATTATTATGTATGATTTTTTCAGTGCTGATTTTTTTTGGTGGTGACAGAGATAAGGAACTGAATCTATGCCTTCTTATGGTCTTATGGATATAGTTCAAAATCAGCAAAGTGCTGACTCAAGATATTTAAAGAACATAAGCATTATCAATACAACTTGTGTGAGAGACATTTCTGTTCCTTTAAGATGAACAGATCTGAGATTCTCTAATAGGATTATGAAACAAATGATAAGATATTGCAAATGCATTGCCATTTCTCTACTTTAATTGCTGAATAAGATGATATTTTTCTTAAAATGTGTGAGAAACAGATTCCAGAATTGACTCTCTTCATATGTTCTTTTCTCATCTTTTCATTTTTAATCATTTTTCTTTTTTTTCTTAAGATTCTTGAACTATTATATTCTTGCTGTAGAAATTGAGAAAGCTAGAAAATAAATGTAGCCTCTGATCAGGCCTCTTAGAGCTAAAGTGCTATTTTAAAATATGAATTCTATATTGTTCTGCTTTTTATCCTTCAATGTTCTCCTCCAGGAAACAATCCACTCACTCAGCTATGGGTGCCAGTTTTATCAACCATAAAATGAAGAGTATGGAGGAGATGATCTATAAGGGCCATTCCAGCTCTAAATATATCTGCTGCTGACTTCCACACCCCAGTGCAGATTATGTCCTTTATAAAAAAAAGTCCCCTAGCTTCTCATTCAGAAACAATTTCCTCTTATTTTAGACACAATCGTAATGTTTAGTTTTTCAATTCAGCAAAAATTTATTAAGTTCCCAGTACATTCAAGGCATCCTACTAGGCATACAAAGAAAAAAAAAAATGAAACAATTCCTTCTCTCAAGGAACTTAGTTTAATTCTTCTGGGGTAGTATAACACATACATATTGATTATATTAAGTAATTTGAAGAAGAGTTCATTAATAGGATGGAGTGTTAGGGAAGGCTTCATGGAAAAGGAAGCATGTGAATTAAATCTTGAAAGAAGATAAGATTCTGAAAGATGCGGATGAGAAAGTAAATGTCTCTCATGGAAGATTATTTATGTAAAGGCACAGAGACTGAAAGTAGATAGCTAAGTTTGAGTGGGATAGCTAGTAGGTCAATTGGACAGGACAAGAGAGTGTATGAATGGGAATAATTTGAAATAAGGTAGAAAAGATAGATGGGATACAAATTATGGAGGGCCTCCTATGTAAAGCAAGAACCTTGCAATTTAGCCTAGAGGCAATGGGAGCTTCTGGGAAAACTATGGTCATATCTCTGTTTTAGAAAGGTTCCTTTGATAGTTTTGGAGGATGGACTAGCCAAGGGAGAAATTGCTGGAAGGGAATCCAATTAAGAAGCTATTCCATGGGATCGGAGTACCCTCCTTTAGAGTTCAAAGGGACCCAAAAAGTATAGAAATTCAACTCTAGAATTTTACCAGTGAGGTAAGGAAAGCTAAAACCAAATCAAGTCAACAAGCATTTATTAAGAATTTATACTATACTAGGATATTCTAATTATTAGGGATACAAAGAAAGGCCAAAACCAATCCTTGCTCTGAAGGCACTCACCATTTAACGGCCTCACAAGAGTGCACCTTGCATTGGCACGAAAATGAAACACCTTGTCCAAGCTCACAAATGCCAGAGATGTGCTTTGAAGGCCCCATTATTTGAAATCCACTACATTCCAGGGAAAGGGTGACTAAAATGGCTTATAGTCATTTAGTGAAGGAGCCAACAACCCTATATGTCTAAATAGACTTGCAAAGATATTGTTCTACTGCAATACTATACAATAATGATGTTCATAATGATGACTCTGAAGAGATTTTGCAATGAATTTTGGAAAGATTTCCATCAAAATCAGATTTCATGTTTTACCACTTGAAGAAATAAACTTCAATACTTTGTCAACTTCAGTTGGTGGGATTGGCGCCCTCTCCCGGTTTTGGTAAATAAGTTTCCGCCAAGCCTCCACATTTGTGGGTGATGCTGCATATATAGAGGGGACATTGAGGACAAGTAGGGGGAGTGGATTCTTTGACGTGTCTGACTTTCACCTTTGTCTCCTTTGGGATTTTTTTTTAAGCAATCAAGGTTAAGTGACTTGCTCAAGGTCACACGGCCAGTTATTTCTGGGTGTGGCGCTGAGTATCTGAGCCCGGATTCAATCCCCAGGTCATCCCGACACTGGAGCCGGTGCTCTTACTTGCTTCCTTTGAGATTTTATAAAGAAGATTTCTTCTTGTGTAAGTAATAGTATATTCCCTCCCTCAACTGAGATCTTACTTAGCTTCCCAATGAAGAGTTCTTCACGTTCTTCTCAGAAGAAGAGTTCTTCCATTCTTGTATATTCTTCAATATGTTCTCATCTGTATATCATTTCTGATTTTTTGTTGTTGTTTTGCTTGATTAAATGAGTATTGCTCACCGTTCCCTATTTGTGGTGATCTTTTGTTTAATTTGCATTTAATAGAAATGCTATGATCTGGTGAGTCAAGGTCTACCGTTCCCCTTAAGGATTACTAGGGAAGAACTGTCTCTTTGTACCCAAACTTATACCCTCAGATTAGAAATATTTGAAGTGGGGACCAATGGATATAATTACATCCTAAAATCCCTCTTAGATATTGGGGAAAAAAAATGATACGTAGACAAATGTGCATGAACAATCTTTGCATCTCTTCAACTTTCTGATAATGTCTTTCTCTCAATATAACTAAGATAATCCTTAAAGAAAACCCAAATGATCAGAAACATATTGAAAAACATAACAGTTTAGTAGGTCTTGCTAGAATTTGCATTGTCAGAGGATTAAGAGTTGCATTTGAGGTGGGTTAAAGGGACAACTTTCTTGGTTCTTATGACAATCTATCTTCATAAGACTGCCAAATTGAATTTATTGTTATAGTAATTGAAGTGAGAAAACATTCTTTGGGGGTATTGAATTTATTCAGGCCACAGCTTTTTGAGTTGATATTTTGTATGTCTTGGTATGATTTTTGTAATAGAAAACAAGACTTCATATGGAATTTGACAATCACAACCTTTTTCAAAAGTGATAATATTTGACGTTATTAATAAGCTTTTGTTCAGGATTTAATAATGTGTAGAAACATTTCCATTTCTATCCTGTTGATTTTGGGGGAGTTTTTTTTTTTAAAGAGAAGGTGGAAGAACACTAAATCAGAAGCTGCTTAAATAATTCACTTCACAAGAACAACTCTGTTTAAAGCTTTGCCAATGATACCACTTTTCAAATGTAGACCAAAGGTGATTCTAAATAAAGAACAACTTTAGGCTACTATTGGTTCCAAATATCCTGATTGACCCACCTTGATATATGATAGACAACATGGACAGACTGCATCAGAACTCTAACATTCCTGCTTTCAGAATTTTGACCTCAAAGGAGGGATATTTAGCTAAGCCTGAAATTCTCTATCTAAATAATCTCCAATTGCCCAAGGCCTAAGGTTCACAAGTCATTTGGTTTTTAACAGATTTTTTGCCATTAATAAAAGCAAATATTGACTATGAAGAATTGAAATATTAATACCATTTAAACTTGCAGAGTGTTTCTGTTATATGAAATTATTTTATGCCCTCTTAGTCTACTCTACCATATTCTCTTTTTGTAAAAATATTATGTCTTGTATCTCTCTCTGAATCCAAACAGTCCTTGGCAATTTTAGAACTCTCAGCTTCATACTTTATTAAAAAAATATTTCTATAAGCTATACAAACAAATGAGAGGAGAAAAGACAGAAGTAATCATAAGAATCCCAAGATTATATTGGCACCCAGGATGAAAGTATGTATATAATTAGGTTGTAACTGTTTAATTCAAAAGAAAGATGAATTTTCTATAATGAAATCACTTGTACCACTTGATAAGAAAAGTCTTGGAACATGAAATTTATTTACCTCCATATCTAATGGATATCATGCAAGAAAATCAACCTGTATTGAGATAAGAATTGACCAAGAAGATAGATTGACCTTTGGCAAAGCTAGGTACTACGGTGACTAGAATGTTGGATATGGAGTCAAGAAGACCTGAGTTCCAACTCTGCCTTGATGCTAGCTGCATGAGCCTGGGCAAGTCACTTAACTTCTGTGCTTCAGTTTCCTTATGTGTAAAACTGGGATAAAAGAGCACCAAGCTCCCAGGGTCCTTGTGAAAATCAAATGAGGTGATATACATAAAGTGATTTGCAAACCCTTTGGTTGGCCAATTCAAAGCAAAAGTTGGTCTCCTGGGAAAATAAATTACCCATCTCAGATGAGAACATCATTGACTCCTTTCATTGTTGATTATATCTGATTGTGATGGACAAAGGATTGACCTCTCCCATTCTTCTAATACTTTCACCTTATGTAGGAAGAGAAATTAATGTACCCTCTAGTAGTACAACCCATGGGACACCAAGTTAAGCAGCTCCCTTGGGCCCAATTACACCCTCTCCAAATAGGATCCCTGATATTCGGGCAAAGTTCAGAGAATCTCAGAGGAATAACAGCTGCAGCAGCAGCTGTATGCTGAATAGAACCTTAAGTAAATAGCCTGGAAGGCCACTGAACAATGAATTATAATAAACCAACTATAATTAGTAATAAAAGCCTTAAAAATAACTGTACTCATGAGATAGCATTGGTCACATCCTTGCTGTGTTCTGGAAATAATAGAATCATTTTCCCCCATGTAACTACAATGGTAATTAAAAGCTGATTTAGGATCAAAGGCAACCTCAAGGTTATAAATGTAAGGAGCAAGCTCTGAAAGTGTAAGTAGCTTTTTATATTCACAAATTCATCCTGATTGGATGAAAAGGAGGATGGAAACTTGGGGATGTCCAATGGAACACAGAGGGGTGAATTCAGCCTGGCCATTCGGTGACACAGCCAGTCTATTAAGAGGAAATTTATTAACACCCAACATGTATTCAGCATTAAGACATTGGAATGGAACAGGATTAACAATAACAGATGACATGTAGAGTTCTTTAAGATTTGCAAAGTTCTTTATACGAATTATCTCATTTTAACTTTACAATACTCTATGAGGTAGGTACTGCAATCAGTATTGCCCCCCTCGTCTTAGAGATCAATCACTTAACAAGAATTTTGTATCTACAAAGCACTAGCTCATGGTCATGCAAGAGAATTTGAAACCTAGTCTTCCCTTTCTCTTGACCTCAAGTCCAGCCCTCTTTTCAATGTATTGTTACTATATTTATATCAATAAATCTATATCTTCATATATTTCTTCAAACACACACACAGATACCCACACAGACCTAGGAGTCATCTAGGCCAACCCTTTACTATGTGCAGAATACCATGTTGCCACTGTGTGGTAGGGAGATGTAAACATTAGATTAAATATCTTCATGAAATTTATGATGTTGTTGGGGGGCATGACACAGAAACAAATAATTATAATATGAAGCAGAGCATTATAAGTGCATAAGGGTGGGTCCAATAAAATACTCTTCAAGGTCTAAAGGCGAAAAGCTCAGGGTCTGTGAAGTTAGTGCATTATATTATATATAAAAGGAACAAAAGAGAAGGCCACCAAAGAATGGGCAGGGATCTCTCTCATCACGGAGTCATTTGTTTCTCCCTAGAGTCTACAAATGCTAATTGTAGAACAGTCATGAGAAAACGAAATTCTTTAAATTTGGATGATCACCTTCAATAAGATTCAAATATCTATTACTATATCATCACCCCTTTGCAATTCCCCCAAAGGGACTTAATCCACATTACATAGCCAAATGGCTTGATTCACAATAATTTTTTTTCCAGTATCTGGAACCAACATTTCTGCCCCGAGATGATTATCTGCTTGAATCTATTCCGTCTGATGCCAATGAACTTGCTGCTCGAATTCATTCCAGCTGCCACGACCAATCTGGACCATTTCTTCTTCTCAGAAGGGCACAGCTTAGTCAGCTTGCTTCCATAACATCACCACCTGCATCCTGGTGACCAGAATCCCTACAGTGATGTCTTGACTGGAATTCCTGCTAGCTGACCTAGGCCTGCCGACTTTTCCTGTTGCTTACCCTGGCTGTACAGATCATTTGGCTTCTGACCTATGCTTGTCTCATTAGCACTCACTAATGAGCACTTCTGTCTGTACAGAGAGGAGACCTTGTCACACTGCTATCTCTGCCTACAGTTATGAGCCACCAGGCCTGACTTCCAACCCAGGAAGAGCTGGGATCAAAGCATCTTCATAGAACTCCTAGTGGAAAATAATAAAGGTACTATTTTAAATATATCTTGTTAAATGATCAAATTTCTTAAAATGTTTTCTTTTCCTCTCAACTTTTTATCTTTTCATGAACATTTCTAGTTAGAAGCACTAAATCAGAGGATACCAGGGATGAAAGGCACCTCAGAAGTCATCTAGTCCAGCCTCTTCAAGTCAGCAAACATTTATTAAGGGCCAGTATGTGCCATGCACAGTGCTAAGTGCTAGAAAAACACAACAGAAGGCAAAAGACGCTCCCCTGATATCAAGGAGCTCATAGTCTAATGGTGGAGACAACAGGCAAATAACTGTACAAATGATACACACAAGTTAAAGTAGAGAGAATAAATAAAGTGAAGACATTAGTATTAAGGACTGGGAAAGGTTTCTTATAGAAGTTAAGTATTTTAGCTGAGATTTATAGGACATCAAGGAAATCAAGAGGTGGAGATGAGGAAGGAGAGAATTCCAGAAATGGGGGACAGTCAATGAAAACACACAGTCAGGATATAGAATGTTTTGTGTGAGGAGTGGCAAAGAGACCAATGTATCTGGAAAGGTAGAAAGACTCTATATATTAAAAACTTTGAATGCCAGAAGATTTTAAATGGAAATTTGCTTATTGCATCACTGACAAGCAATCATCCTTTTTTTTGGCATACTTCCTGTGAAAGGAGACTTACTACCCCTTAGCTCAGCCCATTCCATTTTTGGACTGCTATTATTATTAGGAAGTTCTTTACACTGAGTTCAAACTGATGTCCCTATGATTTCCACTCATAGGTCCTAGGTGTCCACTCTGAAATCCTCTCCATAATTTGAATCTCTCTTCCACATGCTAGTCCCTTTAGATATTTGAAGATGATTGGCACAGCCCCTTTGGGTCTTCACTTATATCTAAATGTACTCAGTCCCTTTAACCATTCTTTATATGATGTAGTTTCAAATCCCTTCATGATCATTGTCATGTAGCACTTTAAGATTTTATTTCCTAAAATGAATACAGGGCAACAAAAGAGGCATGAAAGAATACAGGGAGACTGTTATTTCCCCTTTTTGTGAATGTAGTACCATTTATAATAATAATTAACATATATATATGTATCACTTTAAATTTTTCTAGGCACTCATCTTACAGGGTGGTGAAGTTAGGATTGTGTATTATATCTCCCTTCTATATAGATGAAGGAAGAGAGGCTCAGTAAGATTAACTGACTTGTTAAATATAAGTTAAAAATATTATAGCTAGGATTTGAATTAAGCTCTCTCAATTGACCAATCTATCAGTCAGCAAGCATTTATTAAGTGCTAACTATTTTCCTGGCTTAATTCTAGGTGCTGAAGATACCAAAACCAAATGGAACAATTCCTATCCTCAAATCTCAAGAACTTATGCTCTAAAAGGGAAATAACATGTACATATAAAAGTAAATGCACGTGTATATAGGTAAACACAAAGTAAGAGTGTGATTGTGTGTATGAGTGTGTGTGCGTGTGCGTGTGTGTGTGCGTGTGTGTGTGTGTGTGTGTGTGTGTGTGTGTGTGCCTTAATACCTGGGGGATGACAATCAGGAAGGACCGTATTGGTGGTAGCACTTGAGCTAAGCTTTAAAGAGAATTAGCTAGAGATTCTAAAAAGAGGAGGTGAAGATGGAGGTCATGCCAAGCCCTGAGCTCAGCTTGTGCAAAGGCATAGAGATAGGAGATGGGATGGTGTATATGAGGAACAGTGAGCAGGAAAGTCTGTCTAGAACACAGATAATATACTTGAAAAGGTATGTCAGAGTCAAATTGTAAAGGGCTTTAAATATGAAAGAGAAGAACTTATTATATTTTATGATAATGGTAGTAAGGAGTTTCTGGCATAGGAATGATGTATGGTTCTGGTGCCTGTGTGGTATATAGCTTGTGGAGAGGGCAGAGACCAGTGGGGAGACCAATTAGAATAATATTGCAATAGATTAGATGAGAGTTAATTGGGGAATGAACTAGATGGTGACTATGTTAAGAGAAGGAAAAGGGACAAATGTGAGAAAAGTTTTGGAGGCAGAACTGCTAGGAACTTGGTGATATTGGATCTAGAAAGTGAGGAAGAGTAAAAAGGTATGGATAATGATGAGGTTTTGAACATGGGTGACCGGAAAGATGGTGGGAAGTTGGGAAGATGAATGACTTTGAGGAGGAAGGCAATTCACTCACTTTGGGACATATTAAATTTGAGATATTTATGGGACAGTGGGTTGTGATGTCATTGGGACATATTTAATAGGTAATAGGTGACAGATCATGTGGATATGTTTGCTCAAGAAATATCATAGGATTAGACATATGGCTTTGGGATTCGTCTACAAAGAGTTAGTTAAATCCATGGGAACTGATCAGATGAATGAAAGAGAAGATGCAGAGAGAAATGAGAAGAGGGCTCAGTACTGAGTCTTGTGGTATATTTACAGTTAGGGGAAAGACATAGATTATTCAGAAAATTGGATGGTGAAAGAGCAGTGACACAGTGAGTTTGGTCATAAAAACCCAGGGAGGAATGATTGTCCAAGAGGAAGGGGGTGGTGAAAAGTACCAATTCTACACTGAAGTAAAAAAGTTTGAGAACTAAGAAAGGCCCAGTGCATATGGTGATTATGATATCAATGGTAACTTTGGAAATATAAATTTTTATCTGGAGTGTGAAGTCAGATTGTAAGGGTTTGACATGTGAGAGGAGAGAATGTAAAAGCAATACATTTTGCACCATTGTTTTTAGAAGTCTGGATTATGAAAGGGAGGAAAGATATAGCATGATAATACTTTTTCTTCTGAGCATCATTTTTGCCCTCTCATATTATATTAGTTTTTTTGTTTGCTTGATTAATATTCATAAATATTTTTAATGACTAGTTTTCCCCATCTTGTTCAGTCTTGAGGTTCTAGGAATTCCCATTGGTTCCATCCTACAACTTATTAGCATGAGGGCTTTGAGCTGCTTCATTTCTGATGTAGGTCAG
Organism: Petaurus breviceps papuanus; assembly: GCF_028583685.1. NCBI lineage: Eukaryota > Metazoa > Chordata > Mammalia > Diprotodontia > Petauridae > Petaurus > Petaurus breviceps. The sequence goes on from NW_027186372.1 coordinate 14,915,595, forward strand.
CTTACCCCTTCTGCAGGCAACCTGGTGACCCCACTGCCAGGAACTCACTACACTGATGCCAGATTTATTGTAAACAACTGATCTGAATATTTTACTGCATCTCAGAACTCCCATGCTCAAGAAATCAGCAAGTCTCAGAAAACTCCCAGTAGCTGGGATTACAAGTGGTCTTGCAGTTAAACCCTGCCTTTTTCTTTTGACCTATTATGAAGTTAGTATTCTCTTCTACAGTTGAATTTTGGTGCCTAATTGTAAGAATTAGCATAAATGCTAATTCTCTGTTAAATTATATCTTAGTATATTTGGTCCATCAGTTTTGTCGGGTGAGATCTTTTTGAATCTTCATTCAGTCACTCAGTGCATTAGCCATCCATTCTAGCTTTCTTGTCATTTGTAAATTTTATAAGTATGCCTCCTATGTGTTCTTCTAAGTCACTAATAAATATGCAAACTGGACAGGGTCAAGGACATACTCCTGAGGCATGCCAGCAAGGATTATTCTCCAGGTTAACCCGGATTCATTAATCAGAAATTATTGGGTATGATCATTCCATCAGATATGAATCCGTCTTTTCATTTTACATTTTTTTCATGGAGCCAACAAAGGTATTATGAGAAATACTAGCAACTATCTTGCTGAAATCCAGTTACATTATAGCTATAAGCTATAGTATTTCCTCTGATCTACTTGTCTAAAAATTCAAACAACAAGGAAATGATGTTATTTTGCCATTACTTGCTCTTTGTGAATCCATTCTGGCTCCCAAATCATTATTCCTTCCACTTCTAAATATTCACAAAACATCTGTTTAATAGCCATTCTAGAATTTGGTTGTTGATCATTTTCAAACTCTCTGCTCTGTCGTTTCCAGAATCCAACCACTCTCTTTTAAAAACAGGCATATTGTTCTTCGATAGTCTGCATTCCCCCACCCCACTCCTGCCTTAGAGATTATTGACAGAACTCCACAAGCACATCTGCAAGTTCTTTCAGCACCCTGGGTTGCTATTTATCTGGGTTTTGGTGACTGGAATTAATTTTTTACAGGTCTCTGTTCTCTTATCATTATCCAACCTATCTTGGGCTTCAATTCCTTCTTAGCCGGGCTTGTTACACTATGCTTTTTCTTCTCGATAGAGAAGAAAGCTACAAAATTGATCCTGATTAGTTTTATTCTGTTAGCTGTTGTTAATGTTATACCACATCCCCAAAGAGTAGAATTATCCCTTTTTTATCTTTTTACTCCAAGTTTATATTTTTAAAAAGCCTCTACATTTTTTGGTAATTGTCTTTAGAATTTGGGGAAAAAATCTTTAGCTTGCTAAACATTTGTACATTATTTGTAATTCAATTAAATAAATCCTTTTAATCTACTCCTATTCACAAGGTACTATGTGCTAGGCAAAACTTCATGTCATACTTTTGTATGTGTTCTTCCTTCCAGCTTTCATATATGGCCTTTGAAAATCCGAGCTTTATGCTAACATATTTTCTGCCATTGATGACTTCTTTTCTTCATCTGGTTAATTTGCAATTTTATTGTTAGAACTTCATTTTTGAAAGCCTCTTCTTTCTGTATAACTATATTTCCATTTAGATTTTGTGGCTCTTTGTGGAATAAGAGAAGGTTTTGAGTCAGAGAACCTGAGCATAAATCCTGGTTCTACTACCATGGGAAACTTACTTAGCTTAGTATTCTCTTCCTGGTTTATTACAAACTCAAAGATGACACAATCACTTTCTCTAATGAGGTTCATTGTTTTTACTTTACCAACTGTCTTGTTCATTAGAATGATATCCAGTATAATAATTCCTTTCATCACTTTATCTTCTGATAGATAAAAGTATTAATATGGTTAATCAACAATTCATTATATTCCTTTCTTTTGTAGTAGAATAAAACTTATGATGGATACATAGATAGTTGAGTGTCCCAATTTTGCAATTTATATTAGGGAAATATGTTCCATATCCTTCATCTAGCTAGTTAGTTTGCAGTATACTCTTACTATAGTATTGCTTTTTTCTCTCTCCTTTCAACTTTATCCAATGCTATCTAACATTCTTCCCCTGTTTGATTGGTGGACTTTCATAAAGGTATCTTCTAAGACTCTCCCATCTATTGTTTTCTCATCACAAAAATCCTTGTCATTATCAAATGTTTCAACATCAAAAGCTAGTGCAATTTTATCATTAAAATCTTAAGAAGTATCGACATCTGCTTTGACCATGCTCCCTAAGGATCCTGAAACCCTTCCATGTGACTTGCAGTTGAAACCTTCCCTGTGTTTTGCCTCCACCATTAGAATGTGAACTCCTTAAGAGAAGGGACTGCCTTACATTTTTTTTACATACCTCCAGTACTTAGCTCAGAGTAAGTGCTTCATTCATTCTATAAGATTTTTTTCCCTTTGAATAAGATATACTTTTCTATTAGTGTATTCTGGTAAAATAAAATCCCATTCTGCCAGTATTAAAAATATAAACCAAATTACATCTTTTTAGCTTAATTAAAACATTTTTTTTCTCTATTGCCCATAGCTCTTATGCATTATAGTATAAGTATTATTCTATTCCTCGTTTATGTTTTTCTTTAACCCTGTGAATTACTGGTCATAGCTTCAAGCCATATTCTTCTTCATATGTGATGCAAATGATCTTTTCTAGTTTTTGGTTTAGTTTTTTTGTGCATTTTCTCTTCTACACATGTAAGTTTAAAGTCCTTCAGATTTGGACAGAAAGACTTTTAAATACATAACTCATAAGTTATACAAAATCCCTTGCCAGGGACCTATTTTTTCCTGATATAAGAAGTTATAGGTCAGAAAAGCAAAACCAAATCCTTATCTTTGACATAGTGGTTCGCTTCCTATGCCATACCTTCTCTAAGTGTCCCCAAAGTCATAGCTTTAATCAGAAAATAACTCTTATCCTCCAAATTCCTTCAATTCTTTTTATCAAGACTTTCAAAAATTACTAAAGTAAAGATTCATATCCTTGAGTCTGTGAATGAATTTCAGAAGATCTGTGAACTTGGACAGGAAAAAAAATACAACTTTATTTCAATATAATTGGTTTCCTTTGTAATCTTATGTATTTTATTTTAAGCATTTAAAAACATGATTCCGAGAAGACTGCCAGAAGGGACCATAACATGCACAAAAAGGTTAAGAACCCCTGGATTAGAGTTACATATAGGTGTTTGTGACAGTCTTAGTCAATCTTACTGAACTGAAAAGGAATACGTAGAAAGGTCTAGATTTAATCTTAGTAGATTTGTCATTTCTCTAAAGAAAATAGCCTACCTCATGCTTTGCTGAGTGATTTATGGTTGCCTTATCTCATTCTTTCTGAAACCCTAAGGAGCCAATAAAGTATCAAAAACACCCAAAACAACAACAGAGGAAGTAAAATGTTCTCTTCTACATGACTCGCTCATAAACACGTGCTTAATTGATATATCGTATTGTCATACAGCAGTCACTTTCCAATAAACTCTCTTCCCATAGGACCTTTCATTTCCGTTGAGTGGGAGAGGTTGAGATAGTGATTTCGCAAATCCCTAGTAACAATGAAAAGCATGTAATTGGAACCAGCCACCATAGGAACTGTGTCTGAAGGTGTATGTAATATTCCCCACCTTCAGTCCACTGCCTCTATATAGAAAGGTGGGCTGTTTCATAGTGTGATTAATTCCTTTGGTATGACAATGACGAAATAGTATTGCAGGAAAACATTAGTTTCCTCCTTGTAAATAAAATGCTTTTTTTGGTATATCATCTCTTAGTATGATTGTTAAAATATAAATAATTATAATAATTTTAAGTAATCAAAATTTACTACTATTACTTATTATTATTTGTACCACTAGTTTCATTTTGTGGTTGAATTCTATGATGTCCATAAACAGATACATATTCTAAGTGATTTATTAGTATATTAATCATATCTCAATGTTGAATTAAATGTGAATGACTCCAGTATTGGCAAAGTTGTTTCATCCTCTTTTCTTGCTCCTGAGTGATTTAAAAAATATATATATATTGAAGTGAGTGATGGGAAAATATGTATTTCTATCCAGAATGATGTAGAATTCTCAGAATATTGAAAATTCTCCTTCAAGACTTGAAAACTCACTTTCTTTTAATAATTCAAGCTTCCATCTTCCTAGGTGGGCAACACAATAGCAACAACAAGTTTGCAAACATGAGACTGTGCATTCCCCAGGAAGCAAACTCTCCTTAGCACACCTATCAGAACACATTTCTCTTTGTCTTCCATAGATCAATATTACTGAGGCTGCCACGGTATCTTTCCAACAGAGGACTTCACTTCTGAATCCATTTATGAAATGCCTGCAAATACATCTAGTATTATATGAAAATTATCATTTCCTTTAGTTCCTCTGATTCTGGCTTATCATGATATAGTGTCTAACATTTTGATTCAAAATCTTTTCCATTACTCAAATTTTGTTTGCATATTTATGGGATTGATGGGAACTAGTCATATTTTTCCCCTTTGGACTATTCATTTCCCTTTAAGAAATCCTAGAGACTTGTCACTTTTAGAGATGAAATATAAGTTTTTTCACTATATCTGTGGGAAATAAGCAAAGCCAAAGTCAAAGAAATTTACTTGAAAACTAGAACAGGAATATGTAGAGGGAAACCAAGCAGTCCTTCCCAATCTCTCTACTCCCTCAAAAATAAAAGCCCCAAACAAACACCTTCAACAAACCAACAGAAACTCACAAAATCAACTTGGATTACAAATTTAAAGCAAGAACAGAAAGAAAAAATAACAACATAGAAATAAATCTTCTGTCACTCTTCCAATTCTGACTCCAGTCAAGTGTCAATCAAGACCAAAGGTGCTTGTTTGTTGAAAACCTCTGAACTAAATTCAAGTGATAAGTAATTTTCCTTCATGTTTGCTTTCTGTAAAGTTTCTCTGCTGCAGTAGAAATCTGTGTTTGAGAACCAATGTATGAAATAGAAAGATTCTCAAAAGTGTACTTTAAATTTAAAAAAATTAGGAAGGTGGTTAATCGGGAAATTTCCCAGAAAGCACTTAAGAAATATTTTAGATCCCTCCATTTCACCAAATTGCTCACATATAGGAAAGTATCCATTGGTGATTTAAGAGACTAAGGATGAAGGTGATTCATTGAATGAACAACAAAAAAAAAATGACTTAGTGCAAGTTTATCAAGCACTGTTCTAATTTCAGGGAATATAAATACAAAATCAGATATAGTCTCAGCCTTCAAGGAATGTTCATCCTAATGGGGGAAAAAGAAACTTGGGGGGACTTATTTTTCATTACCCATTTCCTATGTACTTGGATGTTGTCACAGATAAGCTTAATTATTTACATTACTAACTGAGTTAGCCTTGCACAAAATCAAATTTGCACAAGAAAGATCATAGCCCTAAATACTCAAAAGCAGATATATAGGTAAGGACAGAGTCATAAGCAAGTCGCATCATTAGAGGGAAACCTAATAGAAACAGCAAGGACAGGACAATAGCCTAGATGGAAAACCCCAAAAGAATAATACATGCTCCAATTGTGGATGTGCAGTAATCAAACCCTGTTGAGCCACAGGGAAAGTTGGATACTTGGATAAACTATAAAGGAGAAAGAACAACAGGGGAAAAAAGAAACATTGGAAGAAATTTTTTTACCAGGAAGCCTGAATAAGGGCTACTGCTGCTGATTATTATTATAACACAGAGAATTCACAAACACTGGGCAAGGTAAGAAACAGTTGCAAGATTTTTTTTTATAGAACATACTGTAGTTCATAAGGATTACCTGGAAGAAGAGTTCCAGCAGGGGATACATTCTGAAAATGTTATACAGAGATGTAAGGATTTTTTTGTTGTTGTTGAATCTGGAAAACAGAAAATGAATGGTTTAATGCTTTCAGCTTGTGCCATAAAGGTAACACTGGAAGTAAGTGATAGGAACTATCCATACCCCCCACCTCCCCAAGAAACCACCCACTGAATAGGGAGCATGCCAAGGAGAAGGGTGGATTAGTGGGTTTATCTCAGAAATGACAGATTTCTGCATTTCAGAAGCACCATGCTGGAGCTGATGGTAAAAGGAGAACAATATCAAAATCTCCTTCCAAGGAGACCTGGGGGCTTCTTTTTATTGTTTTTAATCTCAATCCAGTTTGGAAATCCTAGATTAACCTGATAGATCCATTCATCTTCAGGCTCCAATGCTTTTTTTTTTTTCAAAATGATGGAAATAGTAGCTAAAACATAACTCCTGCCATTATATCTGTGGACAGGAATGATAGAGGATGTGACCATAAAGAAGCAAAACAAAACTATCTCCCCCACCCAAGAAAAATCACTGAAGCCCTAAAAGGTGTCATTTTCTCATATGAAGAGAGTAGGACACAAGTAAGCCAAGCCATTTTTTACACTGTTGGATGACTCTATTCATTTTATTTTATTATTCATAGGCAAGAATGCATTACATGCTGAAGGCTGGACCTGTGCTTTATTTTGGTCTAGCAAGCAGTAAATTATAAAAACAGAGTGAAAAATGGAGATCACCATGGTCTACTATATCGATATTTTATATTCAATCCTACCTTAGAATCCCAGTGTAGATGAAAACATACTAATTAAGTTAAATAAATAATATATGCAAAACATTGCCCTAGTCACTTTGGGGGATACCAAGGAGATGTGAAACTCATAGCCATTCACAGAGTTTGTCTTAAAATGTGGTATGGTGGAAAGAATGTCTGATTTGGAGTCAGAAGAGCTGGATTTGGATCCTGATTATGTTTAGTTGAGTATTCTTGGGCAAGTTGCTTAAGCTTCCTGGGCCCCTGTAAAATGAGGCAGTTAAACTCTCTCTCTCTTTCCTCTCTCTCTCTCTCTCTCTCTCTCTCTCTCT
>NW_027186372.1:14922622-15007816 GCF_028583685.1 Petaurus breviceps papuanus
CTTCCACATCTAAATATATGACTCTAATGTCCTAATACAGGGGATAAGATAAGTATAAATATTATTATGAGACAACATGTGTTACATGTCACAGGAGAAGTAGGAAGTACTGGAGCTAGAGGTTGAAGATGGGTGAAGGGAAGAGAAGCAGTTCCCAGTTCTTTTAATCTGTACATTGAAGACATTGCATTAGATGATCCCTAAAGTCCTTTCTAGTTCAGATTCTTTATGTGTGCCTGTGCTTGTGTGTGTCTGACAGAGACAGATAGACAGACCGATGGACAGACAAAAATGGGGGAAAGTTTCAGAGCAGAGTTTTTCCTACATGTGTTTTGGGGAAATCTGCATCATGAATTGGTACATTTGAGAAGGGTTTTGATTTCAATAGGTGGAAACTGCAATAGGGGTAGGAATAGTGTTCAGACCAGAGAAATGAACTTTATCAAAAGCACAAAAGCAGACAAGTATAAGTTATATTTGATAAATGAAGAATAATAGAATTTTAGATTTACAAGTTTGGAACTTACAGCTCATCTCACAGAATGAAACATAAAATGTTAGAGCTGGGAAGGACCTTATGTATCACCTAGAACCCAAGAATACTGATTTATAAGTTCATACACTTTCCTCTATACCATGTATTCAGACTCACTTATCCTATAGTACATCAAGTGAAGTCCAAAAAGGAAAGGTCACTTGTCATTGGTTGGTAGGTATCAAAGCCCAACCTTAGACACCCACTATGTGATCTTAAATAAGGCCACCCTAGCTTTCTCATCTGTAAAATGTAATAATAATGTAAATAGTAAAATATAATAGTAATAGCACCTACCTTCCAGGGTTGCCATGAGGATGAAATGATTGAATATCTATAAAGCACTTTGCAAATTGCAAAGTGTTACAGAAATGTTGATCATTGTTACAGGATCCAAATTTCCGATGCCTCACCCAGTTTTTCCCTGACCATAACCTGAATAGTGAATAATGAAGTTTGGTTTAGGTATAGGGCTCATGGAAGGGAGGTGGATTGAGACTGGAAAATTAGATTGAGACACTTGTAGAGAACTGTTAGTCACTCATACAAGCACTTATTTATTAAGTACTTTCTATGTGCCACACACTGTGCTAAGCATACATACTTAATCCCCACCCCACCCCCATGATGATCTTTTCCTCCTCCCTCAGCAATGATATCATTGAGACTCTTTACCTTACTGAGAAAGGGTTTGGAAGCCTAGAAAATTGAATAAATAACAGTGTAAGGAATTGAGCCCTGGTACTCTGGCTGGAGAGTTTGAACTTTATTGTATTGTATTGCTATGGTGACATTTAAGTTTTTGAACAGGTGGGAGAACTCGTAGGTGTGAATAATCCCTGAGCTTGAAAAATTAACAGTCCAGTGGGGGATACATGAAATGCATATGTGGTACATACGAGATATAGGAAAAAGTCGATGTGAGGCAACCTGAGAGGGGAAGGAACTAGCAGCTAGAGGTGGACAAGGAAATGGTTCTTAAAGAAGGTGAGAGTTAACTTGAATCTTGAAGGTAATCATGGAGACCAAGAGGAGGTGATGGGAAAGAACATTTCTGGCATGGGACAGGGTGAGAGAGAAGAGAATGGAGATGAGACAGGAAGTTACTCACTAGTTAAGGAGCAACAAATGAGTCCAATGTAGCTAGATCATGGGGTATATGAAAGGGAATAAGTGTAAGAAAACTGGAAATGTCAGTTCTAAGTGCCAAAAGAGGTGTTTATATTTTATCCTAGAGGTAATGGTGACCCTTCAGAGTTTACTGAGTAAAGGTGACATGGTTGCATCTCTGTGTCAGAAAAATTACCTTAGTGACTGAATGGAGGAGAAATTTAAATGGAGAGACTTGAGGAAATAAGACCAGTTAGAAGGCTACTGGAAATAATTTAGGCAAGAAGTTATGAAAATCTAGACTAGGACAGTGGCCATTTGAATGGATAGAAAGGGATATGAAAATAGCAAGTGCCTTGAAGGCAGAAATGATATGATGTGGCCAAGATGATAAGAGGTAGCTCACAGGACTAGGAGGTGTAAGACACTTAGCCTTTATTTCATGCAATCTCCTCATTTTAAAAGTGTAAAAAAAGTGGGGAACAGAGAGGCTTAGTGACTGATCTAGGATGCAAAATTAAGATACAGTTAATACTTGGGACTGTGACTATAGCAACTGTAGGTATCTTAGTCTTTAAAAAAGAGGACATTGGAAATAGTTGCAACTGAGCAGCGTTTTGGCTTCCATTCATTGTATATGAGGCAAGTCACAGAAGGAATTTAAGGAGGAGGAAAGGCCCCATGAAGTCGTCTGAAGCTGGTCACTCCTTTGAAGCCTTGTTATAATGTGAGCTCCTTGAGGGCAGGATCTATTTCATTCATCATAATTGTATTCCCAGCATCTAGCCCAGGGCCTGGCCAATAGTAGGTAGTTAATCAATACATATTGATTGATTGTTATCTTTTCCACTGCCTTGGCAGGATGGCTCCAATCACGCTGAGCCTCCGAAGTTGGGCGAAGAAGACAGCCACATTGTGAGGGTTTCTTGGAACCTTGTCCTACAGATACTGTGCATTTATCTCAGGAACATCAGCCTGTGGGAAGCTATGTTATGTCACTGTTCTTCCCTCCTCCTTGGGGATCTTGTACACTCCACTTGTTCTAGCTAGAAACTATATTACCTGGAGATTGTCTCCTATCATCCTTGATGAGCTCTTACAAACCTAGTTTATGATGTAAATAAAAGATCAGAGAATTAAAAACTTGTCACTCTGATGGAGGAGTTTAAACTTTATTCAGCAGGTAATGGAGGGCCATTCAAGGATTTTTTAGCAAGTGGCAAAGGAAGACTATAGAGGGACACTAGGTAGCAAAAGGACTAGCAGCCAGTGGGCAAATGCAGAAACCAGATCTCGAAAACAAGTCACCTCTTACCCAATCTAAACTTGAACATAATCATGAGTCAAATGAAAAATGAGAACATTCTACTCAGGTCCAGATGATACAGATTCATACAGTACCTCCTACTTTCATTCAAACTGTGGAAGTGAGACCTTAACAATGGAACTATCTAATCAAGGGAACCTGACTAAAAGACCTTCAGCATAGAAAATCTCTTTCATTGAGCATTAACATCAAGCTGCTTTAAACTCCAACCATCAGATCCCTGTCTGAAAGTTCTCTCCTTGTTTGAAAGGAAAATAGTAATAATTAAGTACTTAAAGCTTTCATAGATGATGCATTTCATTTTCTGGGCTTTTTACAAATAGAAACTAATTAATGTAACTAGTTTCACCATAATTATCTACCACTCAGCACAAATTCAGTAAACTTCTATCTGATCAGAAAGGAGCTTTCTAAGTCTTAGATACTATGGAGTGAATTGCTATGTCACGTCTTGAGCCATTATTGGTCCAACAGAGATTGCCAAATGGCACTACTGTAAAAGAACTTGACACCTGTTAGCATGATAGCCTTCATTTACCAGAAGATATTAAATTCCTGTCAATATGATTTCAGTCCACATTGTTTTCATAAGAATAATAAAAAATGAATGAAGGAAATCAAATGCAATGAAGGAAATCATCTGCTTAAATATTCATTTTCTAATCTTTGGGGAACTATTTATTACATTTTGAACACCTGGACTTTAATATAACATTTTGTGCCTCAGACTTTGGCGTCAAGCTGCTACAAGATTTAAGAGGTCAGCAGGTCAAACCCCTCATGGAGGTGATGTCCAAATAATGCAAATTTCCAACTCTGAATTAATGGTCCACTTATTCAAATAACTATCAACACAATTCAATGCTAGTAATAAAAGAAACATGTGTGGACAGTGCCCAAGAGTTCACTCAACTGGAAACTGATTTGAAAGCATTCAGAAGTATGCATGATTTAAATAAATGCAGAAGAATTTCAAAGCACTACCAGAAAACGCATTTAAAGAATTCTGAGAAACATGGGAAGAAACATTTGCTGATGCAAAGTGAAAGAAGCATAATCAAGAAAACAATATACACAGTGGCTACAAAAATGGAAATAGAAAAAATAAAGAGAAGAAAATGTACAGCTTATCCCCAAAGGAGGCAAGAAAATAATCTTCCTCTCTTCTTTCTTTGCAGAGCTTGGGATGTGTAACTATGTAACACCATACAAAGCTGTTGATTAGTTTTGCTGCATCACTTTTTCTCCCTTCTCTTTTTTATTCTTTGTTAGAAAGGACAGGTTTCTGGGAAAGGGAAAGGAGAAAGAAAAATTTGGAATAGAAGGTAACAAAATATCATTAATTCTTTTTCTCTTTTCCTTATTTTTGTCCGTAGGAACTTCTTTTTTTTAATGTTTATTTTTAGTTTACATCATTCATTCACAAGATTTTGAGTTACAAATTTTCTCCCAGTCTTTCCCCTACCCACAACCCCAAAAGAGTGATCCTACTGTATAACCCCCCCAATCTGCTCTCTACTATATCCTCCCCCCACCCCCCTCTGAGTTTCCAGTAGAGCAAGATGGATCTTTATACCCCAGTGCCTGTATATCTTATTTCCTTGTTGCATGTAAAAATAATAATAACTTTTTTAAACATTTGATTTTAAAACTTTGAATTCCAGATTTTTCCCTTCCTTCCTAGTCACTCACTCTTACTGGGAAGAAAGGCAATTCAATATAGGTTGTGCATGTTTGTTGCATGTAATTATCAAAATATTTTTATTTAGATAAATTTATCTGCATTTATCTAAATGTTTTGTATGTTGTACATGCAAAACATTTCCATATTGTGAAAGACTGACTATATTTCCCTCCGTTCTATCCCGCCCTCCACTTGTTCTATTCTCTACTTTGACTCTGTCTCTTTTCAAAAGTGTGTACTACTAACATTCTTCATCCCAACCTGCCCTCCTCTCCACTATCCCCTCTCTCATCCCCTTCTGCCCTATACTCCTGTAGGGTGAGATACCCTATTTAGTGTGTATGTCATTTCCTTCCTAAGTCAAATTCAATGAGAGTAAGGTTGACCCATTCCCTTTTGCCTTCCTGTTCACCGCCTTCATTGTAACAGTTTTCCCTTACCTCTTCTATATGAGATAATTTACCCCATTCTGACTCTCCCCATCTCCTCTCATTATATTCCTCTCTCACCTCTCAATTTCACCTTTTAAGTATCATCCCTTCCTATTCAATTAGTCCTGTGCCCTCTGTCTATGTATAACTCTACACATATAAACACACTCACATATGTATTCATAAGCCTATATACCCTCCTATATAGACATATATATATGTATACATATATATGTATATATATTTATATTCCCTTCAACTCTTCTCATACTGAGAAAAGTTTCATAAGTTACAATTATCATTTTTCTATGTAGGAATGTAAATAGTTCAACTCTGATGAGTTCCTTATAATTTCTTTTTTCCTGTTTACCTTCTCATGCTTCTCTTGCTTCTTATATCTGAATGTCAAATTTTCTATCCAACTCTGGTTTTTTCAGCAAGAATGCTTGAAAGTCCTCTATTTCACTGAATGACCATATATTCCCTGAAACATGATACTCAGTTTTGCTGGGTAGGTGATTCTTGGTTTTAATCCCAGCTCCTTTGACCTCCAGAATATCATATTCCAAGCCCTTCAATTCCTCAATGTAGAAGCTGCCAGATCTTTTGTTATCCTGATTGTGTTTCCACAATACTCAATTTTTTCTTCTTGGCTGCGTGTAATATTTTCTCTTTGATCTGGGAACTCCAGGACCTGTATATAATATTCCTAGGAGTTTTCTTTTGGGGATCTTTTTTGGGAGGTGATCAGTGAATTCTTTCAACCTCTATTTTGCCCTCTGGTTCTAAAACATCAGGGCAATTGTCCTTGAGAATTTCTTGAAGGATGATTTCTAGGTTCTTTTTTTTATCATGATTTTCAGATAGTCCAATAATTTTTAAATTATTTCTCATGGATATATTTTCCAGATCAGTGATTTTTCCAGTGAAATATTTCATATTGCCTTCTATTTTTTCATTTGTTTGGATCTGTTTAATAGTATCTTGTGTTCTCCTAAAGTCACTAGCTTCCATTTGCTCCAATCTAATTCTGAAGGAATTATTCTCTTCAGTGAGCTTTTGAAATTCTTTTCTAATCAGGCAAATTCAGCTTTTTAAGGCATTCTTCTCCTCATTGGCTTTTTGAGCCTCTTTTGCCATTTGAGTTAGTCTGTTTTTTAAGGTGTTATTTTCTTCAGTCAGGTTCTTGACTCTCTTTTCATGACTTTTGTGCATCATTCTCACTTTTCTTCCCAATTTTTCCTCCACTTCTCTTATTTGGTTTTCAAAATCCTTCTTAAGGTCCTCTTTGGCCAGTAACCAGTTCATATTTTTTTCAAAGCTTTGGTGCAGGAGTTCTGACTTTATTGTCTTCCTGCCATTCCATGCTTTGATCCTTTTTGTTCCCAAAAAAGGAATCCAAAGTTGGATTGCTGTGCTTGCTTTGCTTCCTTTGCTTGCTCATGTTGCCACTCAATTACTTGACTTTTGAGCTTTTTGCACAGTAGAACTCTGCTTCCAAAAAGGAGAGCTTTGTCCCAAATCGCTAGTGTCTTTGCAGCTGCTGGAGTTTTTAGTTGACTGCCCTCTCTGAAACCTCCACAGTCTCTGGCTCACTGGTCACACACCCCCGGATCACCACCCTAGACAGCAGCCCAGATCCAAGTAGGTTAAAGCAAGAGTGATTACCCCCAGAATGTTTCCTTAGTACCCCTACAATCTTCAGGCCAGGAGCTCTGAAAGAGCCATGCAGCTGCACCTACCACACCTAAGCTACTTCTCCCTTCGTGGCCAGAGGCCGTACCATATTTCTGGGCTCCCTGTACCCAAAGTCTACACTGACCTCTCACTTTGTCTTTGGCATTTATGGATTGTTAATTCTGGAAACTACCACAGCTTCTGATGATCTACTCTCTTATGTCTCTCTAGCTGTGGCTGTTTGGGCCGCCATAAGGCTAAAACTGCAGGCTCATTTGGGGCTGGGCTCTGCTCCCAACACACTGCGATGGACCCTTCCTGCTGGCCTGCCTTCTGTGGGAGATTTGTTTCTCTCTGTAACTTTGTGGGTTTTGTAGCCCTAAAGTTTGTTTAGAATCATTTTTATAGGTATTTGGGGTGTTATGGGGGAAACGCATAGTTTTCCTGCTTCTATGCTGCCATCTTGGCTCCGCCCATCATTAATTCTTAAACAACCTACATAAGCTTACATTTTATTTTACAAATTAATTAATTTATTTTTAGTTTGCAACATTCACTTCGATAACTTTTAAATTTTCTCTGCCTCCCTTCCCTACCCTCTCCCTAAGACAGCATGCAACCTGACATAGACTCTACATATACATTCGTATTAAACATATTTTCCTATTAGTAATGTTGTATAGAAGAATTAAAATGTATGGGAGGAATCATGAGAAAAAAAGAAAAACACAACAAAACAGAGCAAATAGTATGCTTCAATCTTCATTGAGACTCCATAGTTCTTTTTCTAGATGTGGATGGCATTTTCCATCATGATTCTTTTGGTGTTGTTTTAGGTACTTGCGTTGCTGAGAAGAGCTAAGTCTATCAAAGTCAGTCACACAATGTGGCTGTTCCTGTGTACAATGTTCTCCTGATTCTGCTCACTTCTCTCAGCATCAGTTCACATAAGTCTTTCCAGATTTTTCTGAAGTCCACCTGTTCAACATTTCTTATAGTACAATAGGATTCCATTACATTCATATACCACAACTTGTTCAGTCATTTCTCAAATGATGTTCATCTCCTCAATTTTCAGTTCTTGGAACCCAGTAAAAGAGTTGCTACAAATATTTTTGTACAGGTGGGACCTTTCCCCATTTTTATGATCTCTTTGGGATACAGCCTTGGCATTGCTGGGTCAAAGGATATGCATGTTTTTACAGCTCTTTGGCAAAGTTCCAAATTGCTCTCCAGAATGGTTGGATCCAACAATGTACTAGTGTTCCAATTTTCCCACATCTTCTCAAGTTAGCCAATCTGATAGGTGTGATGTGGTACCTAAGAGTTGTTTTGATTTGTAATTCTCTAATCAATAGTGATTTACACTGTCTTTTCATATGACTACAGATAGCTTTAATTTCTTCCTCTGAAAACTGCCTGTTCATATCCTTTGACCATTTATCAATTGGAGAATGGAATCTATTCTTGTAAATTTGATTCACTTCGCTCTATATTTAAGAAATGAGGCCTTTATCAGAGATGCTGGTTTTAAAAATTCTTTCACAATTTTCTGCTTCCCTGCTAATCTTGGTTGCATTGATTTTGTGTGAAAACTTTTCAATTCAATGTCCTCAAAATTATCCATTTTGCATTTCATAATTTCCTCTAACTCAATTCTCCAAAAATCTGACAGGTTGACTATTCATTGTCCTCCTAATTTGCTTATAATATCAGCCTTTATATCTAAATTGTGAACCTGTTTTGTATTTATTTTGGTATATGGTATAAGATATTGGCCTATGCCCAGTTTCTGCCATATGATTTTCCAGGTTTTCCAGCAGTTTTTGTTATATAGTGAGTTCTTATCCCAGAAGTTGGAGTATTTGGGTTTATCAAACAGTAGATTACTATAGTCCTTGACTACTGTGTCTTGTGTAGCTAACCTATTTCACTGATCCACTACTGTATTTCTTAACCAGTAACAAGTAGTTTTGATGACTGCAGCTTCGTAATACAATATAAGATCTGGTATGGCTAGGCCACCTTCCCTAATATTTATTTTCATTAATTTCCTTGATATTCTGGACCTTTTGTTCTTTTGGATGAATTTTTTTTATTTTTTCTAGCTGTACAAAATAATTTTTGGGAGTTTTATTGGTACAGTACCAAATAAATGAATTTAGGTACAATTGTCAATTTTAATATATTAGCTTGACCTACACACAAGCAACTCGTGTTTTCCAATTATTTAGGTCTGACTTTATTTATGTGAAAAGTGTTTTGTAATTGTGTCCATATAGTTCTTGGGTTTGTTTATCAGGTAGACTCCCAAATATTTTATAATGTCTACAGTAACTTTAAATGGAATTTCTCTATCTCTTAATGTTGGGGTTTTAGTAACATATAGAAATGTCAATGATATGTATGGGTTTATTTTATATCCTGCAACTTTGCTACAATTGTTTATTATTTTAAGTAGTGTTTTACTTGATTCTCTAGAATTCTCTAAGTATACCATCATATCATCTGCAAAGAATGATAGCTTAGTTTCTTCTTTGCCTATTCTAATTCCTTCAATTTCATTTTCTTCTTTTATTGCTAAAGCTAATATTTTGAGTATCATTTTCAATAACTTTGGTGATAGTGGACATCCTTCTTTCACCCCTGATTTTATTGGAAAGGCTTCTAGCTTGTCCCCATTACATATAATGCTTGCTGATGGTTTTAGGTAGGTTCTACTTATCATTTTAAAGAAGGTTCTATATATTCCTATACTCTGATATTTTTAATAGGAATGGTTGTATTTTGTCAAAAGATTTTTCTGCATCTTTTGAGATAACCATATGGTTTTTGTTAGTTTTGTTATTCATATGATTAATTATACTTATAATTTTCCTAATACTGAACCAGCCCTGCATTCCTAGCATAAATCCTACCTGACCATCATGTATTATTCTCATAATAAGTTGCTGAAGACTTTTTCCTAATATTTTGTTTAAAATTTTCCCACTATATTCATTAGGGAAATAGGTCTATAATTTTCTTTCTCTGTTTTTCTTCTTCCTGGTTTTAGGTATAGTACCATATTTGTATCATAAAAAGAATTTGGTAGGACTCCTTCTTTGCCTATTTTCCCAAATAATCTATATATTATGGGAATTAATTGTTCCTTAAACATTTGATAGAATTTGCCTGCAAATCCATCTGGCCCTGGAGATATTTTCCTAGAGAGATCATTGATGGCCTTGTTCAATTTCTTTTTCTGAGATGAGGGTAAGTATTTCACTTCATCTTCTGTTAATCTGGGCAATTTATGTATTTTGTAAATGTACATCCATTTCTCTAGGAATGTCAAATTTATTGGCTTACAGTTGGGCAAAATAGTTCCTAATTATGGTTTTAATTTCCTCTTCATTGGTGGTGAATTCACCCTTTTCATTTTTGATGCTGGCAATTTGGTTTTCTTTCTTTTCCTAATCAAATTAACAAAAGGTTTATTTATTTTTTTTTTGCATTTTTTCCCACAAACCCAGCTCTTAGTTTTATTTATTAGCTCAATAGTTTTCTTAATTTCAGTTTTATTAATCTTTCCTTTGGTTTTTAACATTTCTAATTTGATATTTAATTGGGGATTTTTAATGTTTTTTTCTAGCTTTTTTAGTCGCATGCCCAATTCATTGACCTCTTCTTTCTTTATTTTATTTTTGTAAGCATTCAGAGATATAAATCTCCCCCTAAGAACCATTTTTGCTGTATCCCATAAGTTTTGGTATGTTGTCTCATTATTGTCATTCTCTTGGATGAAGTCATTGATTTTTCCTATGATTTGTTGTTGGACCCATTCATTCTCTAGGATTAGATTATTTAGATTCCAATTGATTTTTAGTCTATCTTTACATAGCCCTTTATTATATGTATTTTTTATTGCATCATGATCTGAAAAGGATGCATTTAATATTTCTGTCTTTCTGCATTTGATTGTGAGATTTTTACGCCCTAGAACATGGTTAATTTTTGTGTAGTTTTCATGTACCATTGAGAAAAAGGTATATTCCTTTCTATCCCCATTCAATTTTCTCAAGTTGTAGCATATCTAAGTTTTCAAAAATTCCATTCACCTCCTTTACTTTTCTCTTGTTTATTTTGATGTTA
This sequence comes from Petaurus breviceps papuanus, assembly GCF_028583685.1. Classification (NCBI taxonomy): domain Eukaryota; kingdom Metazoa; phylum Chordata; class Mammalia; order Diprotodontia; family Petauridae; genus Petaurus; species Petaurus breviceps. Next base: position 14,933,521 of record NW_027186372.1, read on the forward strand.
GAATTATCTATTTCAGAGATGGGGGGGAGGGTTTGAAGTCCCCCAGTAGTATCATTTTGCTGTCTGTTTCTTCTTGAAACTTTTAACTTCTCCATCAAGAATTTTTATGCTATATCACTTGGTGCCTATATGTTTAGTAATGAAGTTGCTTTATTGTCTATGGTCCCGTTTAGCAGAATATAGTTCCCTTCCTTATCTGTTTTAATTAGATTTATTTTTGCTTTTGCTTTGTCTGAGATTAGGATTGCTACCCCTGCATTATTTTTTACTTCAGCTGAAGCATAATATATTCTACTCTACCCTTTAACTTTTACCCTGTGTGTATCCCCGTTTCAAATGTGTTTCTTATAAACAACATATAGTAGGATTGTGGTTTTTTAATTCATTCTGCTATCAGCTTCCATTTGACAGGACAGTTCATGCCATTCACATTCACAGTTATGATTACTATCTGTGTGTTTCTCTTCATCCTCTTCCCCACCTTATGCTTTTATTTCTACCTTCTCCTTTTCCCTCTTTAAAAAGGTTTTGCTTTTGACCACCACCTCTCTCAATCTTCCCTCCCTTCTTGCAGCCCTCTCCCTTTTTTCTCCTTTTTTCCTTTACTACTTCTTCCTTCTCTTCTAAACACCCTTCCTTTTTCTTTCTCCTTTCCCCTCCTACTGACTATAGGGTAAGTTAGATTTCTCTATCTAACTGAGTATGTTATTCCCTCCTTAAACCAAATCTAATTAAAGTTCAAACTGTAACATGTTTTTGTGCTTCATCATGTGATTGTAATTTACCCTTTTCTGCCTTCCCCTTTTCTCTTCTCCCATTACAACCCCTTGTCACCTCTTAATTAGTTTTTTTTATCCTAACATCAGTTAATTTATACTCAATCCCTCTGTCTATGTAGATTCCTTTTAAATGTTTTAATAAAGAAAAATACAATTCTTAAGATTTACAAGTATCATTATCCCATATACGGATGTAAACAGTTTGCCCTTATTGAATAACATGTGCTTTTTTTCCCCCTTTCCTGTTTACCTCTTTATGTCTTTCTTGAGTCTTATATTTGAAGATAAAATTATCCATTGAACTCTGGTCTTTTCATCAGGAAGATCCTAAAAATCAGGAAGTCCCCTATTTTACTGAATATCCATCTCAATGCCAGAAAGATTATGATCAATTTTGATGGGTAGTTGATCCTTGCTTGGAATCCAAGCTATTTTGCCTTACAAAATATAATATTCTAAGCCCTCCAAACTTTTAATGAAGAAGCTGCAAGTTCATGTTTGATCTTGACTGTAGTTACATGGTATTTGAATTGTTTCTCCCTGACTGCTTGTGTTATTTTCTCCTTGACTGCTATAATATCCCTTGGTGTTTTCAATTTGGGATCTCTTTCAGGAAGTGATTGGTGTATTCTTTCAATGACTATTTTATCCTCTGGCTCTAGGAACTCAGGGTAGTTTTTCTTGATGATTTCTTGGAAAATGCTGTCCAGGCTCTTTTTTTTTTTCATCATGGCTTTCAGGTAGACCAATAATTTTTAAATTATCTTTCCTGGAGCCATTTTCCAGGTCAGTTGTTTTTCCAAAGAGATATTTTATGTTTTCTTCTTTTTTTTTCATTCTTTTCATTGTGTTTGACTGATTCTTGATGTCTCATAGAGCTAATGAGTTTCCACTTGCCCAATTCTAATTTTTAATGAATTGTTTTCCTCAGTTAGCTTTTGTACATCATTTTCCATTTGGCCAATTCTACTTTTTAAGGAGTTGATTTCTTCAGTGTACTTTTTTTGCATTTTGTCAATTGTGTTTTTAAAGGAATGATTCCATTTTTCTTCTACTTCTCTACTTTGTCTTTTGAAATCCTTCTTGAGCTTTTTCCAGAAGCTCTTGTGGCTTGAGGCCAGTTCATGTTCCCCTTTGAGGTTTCAGTTGTGGGTGTAGTGACAGTGCCATCCTCCTCTGAATTTGTGTTTTGATCTTCCCTGTCCCCATAATAAAAATCCATAGCCTTTGATTTTCTGTGTCGCTTCTTTCTCATGGTGCTTGCCTTTTTCCTAGCTTTTAAAGTTGATCCCTGCTTCTGGGACACAGAGAACACTGAGCCACACTTCTTGTGCTGGGGGATAGGGCCTGGTTATTGGCTTTGTGTGCTAGGGCTTCACTTCTGGCAGCTTGAAGTTGTACCTTTACCTAGTGCTGAGCTAGAATTGGTGATGCTGGCTGGTGTGTGCAGAGGTCACATGGGGTTTTATTGCATTTCCCCCGGGTTACAGAGAAGTTCATGGGTTGAGATGTGGGGCTGTGGGTGGATGGGTCTCTGGAGCTCACCTCCTTGTTGGGGTCTACAGTAGAACATGGGTAGACTCAGCTGCTAGTGGACCCTTGTCTGCCACACAAGTGGTGGTTCTCTGCACTAGTGTCTGCAGGTTCCCCATGCTGGTGTCCACTGGTCTCCATCTTTGTGAAGGTGTGTGTGTGGTGGTGGGGGAGAGCTCCTTGTGCTTGACTACTGCAGCACCCTGGAGCTCAGAATCTCTTGCTGGTTTGCTGATGTGGGGCTTGCTGCTGGCTTGCCAAGATGCCATCCATCCTGTATTAGTCCCTTTTAGCCACAGCAAGAAGGACCATTCCTGTTAATCCCCCTAACCTCACAAGCTAAAAAAACTGCTGCACCCTATCTTTCTGCTGGTTCCACTGTTCCAGGATTCTTCCTGGGATGGTATTTTCTGGGTTTTTCAAGGTTAGTAAGAGAGAGTGAGAAAAACTGCTTACTCTGCCATCTTGGCTCCCGGAAGTCTCACTTATATTTTTAAAAATATTTTAACAGTTTTTCATGAGGTTTGGAGTTGGGGGTTGTTTTGGTCCAGCTCTGTGACTTCATTAGGGTAGGGAAAATCTAGTATGGAAATCCCTGCACCAGTGCAGAATGACATCTTCTCTGTAAGTTAAAGAGAATTGTCTAGGGATTCTGAGATGTTAAATGACTAGCCATGGTATTTGTTGGTAGGAGCACTTGAATTTTGGAATATTTCTGATTTCAGAGCTGGCCTGCTATCAACTTCCTCACTGCCTCTCTGCTATTTTCAGAGCTTTCACCTAATTTAAACATTATATTATCCACATCTGTACCCTAAAAGTAAAATACTCTCTGTTGTCTCTGATGAAATAAATCAATGTTAGGCAGAAGAAAATCTCCAGCACCTATGGAAAGGCCAAGGAGCAGACCACTAGAGGAAAATCTATGTAGTTCTTTGTGAGTCTATCTTGAAAGTGTCACAACTCAAAAGAATAAGCTTGTTGGAATTTAAACCTTGTAAACAGAAGCATAGAATTTTAGAGTTAGAAGTTTCTCAAGTTCAACCCCTTTATTTAACAGAGGAGGAAGCCGGGGCCCAAAGAGGGGAGGAATTTATTAAAAATAACACTCATTATTAGTAGGAGATGGGAAACTAAAACCTATATCTCTCTATTCCAACCATACTACAAACAACCCAGAACCTGACACTTAAGACAACTTAGTCATGGAGTATTGGGACTTTGAAACTAAGGAAAGTAGGACCACATGCATTATTTGCCTCAGAAGTCATCCCTTCTATCTCTGGGGGAAAACAGCATTAAACTTCCCAACTGTGTATCTCATTTGTCCATTTTTTGCTGACATTTAATTCTCTCCTCAATGACACTGAAGGTTGAGCAAAGGTCATATCTCCCTCTTTAGAAAACTATAATTGCTGCAATTGATCTTGCCTTTCAGTAAAAATAATAATAATTAATATTTACATAGTGCTTTAACATTAAAAAAAGAATTTACATATATTATTTGATAAATAAACTGTGTGAAATGTGTGCTGATACTGTTTCCATTTTACTGATAAGGAAGTTAATATTATGTGACTTGATCATACAGTTAGTATGGGTCTCAGGCAAGCTTTGAATATGTGTTTTAGTTAACTCCAAGTCCAGAACTCAATCCATTTATACAACATAGCTGCCTTCAGAGCAGAAAGTTCTGCTCAGGAGCAGCGGCAATTATATTCTTGAACAGATCAGAACTGGGAAAATATCTTCAGCAGAACAATTCTTTCATCAAGCAACTGTTCTCATTGAGTTCCCTGTTCTAGCTTTCCCTGCTGGCCTGTCAAGCTGCTAATCTCAGGTACCTAATCCAGTCTTAATTTGCTCTCCATGGCTAAGGAAACCTGATTGGAACAGTTTAACCACTGTGGATCCTTACCACTCTAACAATGACCTGCATCCATTCCCATTTGTTCAACTACTAAGAACTAAACACCCATGGGGCATATCCTATACAGGGCTATGCTCCACCCCCATTCCTGTGTGACAGAGCTAGAGACTGTTGCTGTCATGACAACCACCTCCTGTACCTCAACCTTTTTTTTTTCTTTCTTCTCTCTGCTTTATTCTGAATAGCTCTAAGGATCTACTGGTTTGTAATAATTCCTTTAGACATTGTCTGATTGGTTGGCCATTGTTTTTTTCCTCTCCTGGCTCATAATTATTCTCTCCTGATTGAAAGCTGTTTCATAGCCTCTCAACTCTTTATCTCCCTCACATGTAACTTTGCCTCTATTTGAACCCCACCTCCCTCAATTTGTACTCTAATCTTTGGTTACAGCTCCAAATCATGCATGGCCTCATCCTGATTGGATTCCTTAGGAGCTGGATCTCAAATGCCAGACAAATGGCTAGATATATATCTTCACTAGATATAAATATAGATTTCTCATCCAAATGTTCCAATGTATAAATATGAGCATTGTATAGTGGGATCATCCTAGGTACAGAGACTCTGGAGTTCTGGGTGCAAGATATTAGGTTTGCCACTAACTGGTTTAGTGACAAAGGGCAGATCACTTCAACATCACTAGGCCTTGGTTCCATCATCTATAAAATGAGAGATTGGATGAGAAAATCATAAAGGTCCCTTCTTGTTCTAGGTTTTTTGATTTTCTGATATCCTATATTTTGAAAATTTATTTCTCATTTTTGGATCTCAATTTTTGGAGTTAAACTATTCAATTAACTGTGGTTCCCACCAATTACAAATAGACTTTCTTCTGTTAAAAAAAAAGAGTAGAAGGCATGTTTCTTAAATGCCAGGAAACTTTGGAATGTCCTTATTTACTCACAAAAAATATTTACCAAACACAAATGAAATACAGACAAAAACCAGTTCATCTTCATTTCACTGTTTGCCTATTCTAGAAAGTGTGCCTTGCACAGGGGAGTAAAAAGGCAATACTCTTTGTGTATGTACACAATAAAGGCATATCTAGATTTTTGTGCTTTGGAAGCCACAGTGAATTCATTAATACTTCTAAAAATGGAACATCGAAGTGTTAAATACAAAGGGGGGAAATAAGAGGCCATGGATTTTCATAACATTTCCATTTACAAAATACAAATGAAATGCTAAGGAGCTTAGCATGGTGTGTAGCTGTCACACTGACATAACAGAGGCACCAATTATTGTGGATGGCAAATTTGAATTTGAGTAGAATGGTTGAGAAAACAGATTCTAGCAGCCAGATGTGCAGGAGATAGGTTTGCCTCTTTTCCAAAACCAGCAAATTTCTCAGGAGTTTGTCAGCTGACAAATTGAAACAAAGCCCCAAAAAGTTATTGGTAGTTCTATACAGTATGTCCACCTACCAGTAATCTTTATGTATTATAGAGCATCAGGATTCACTAAAAACATAAAAGGTAACTGCTGCTAAGAAACAGCTTTTTCATTCAAGTTCTTTTTAAAAAAAAAATGAATTTAGATCTACGAAACAAAGGATGATCAGCTGCCTACTCTTTAGAAAAGTATGTGATATCCATGAGGGCTGACATCAAAAAATAGATCTCAGGCAAACATGCAAAAAATTAGCAAACAGGAACTATTATTTTCAAAAAGGCAGAAATTATTGTAAAGTAATTTTAATCTCCTCCATTCTTCTAGGAGTACATTAGGAAAACACTACTACCAATTACTGCGTCACTGTCTCACTCATAACAACAAGATGTTTAAGGGGACTTAACTGATTAAAAATAAAATTATTTCATTACACATGACTTTACATAAAACCACAAAACCAGAGTACCTGAATAAACATACTCCCCTACTTCCCCATTTCTTGGCCTGAAATCCGAGTATACTTTCTAATTCAGCTCTTTGGGAACCCAAAAGGTGGAGTTAATATGACCAGGATCAGTACTTTTGGATTCCATTTGATATTAGTAGATATAGCCCCAGATGACAGTGTCTGAAGACATGGTCATTTGGTGGACAAGTTGTAGCTAGCCATTTTAACTTAAGTGAAAAGCTTGACTGTGGGGGTGGAAAGAAAAATTAGGAAAAAAGAGGTATTTGGCAAAATGCTCACGAAGACTCATGCTTATACACACACACACACACACATACAGAAAGAATGGACTGGTGGATCACCAATGCCAGTCTTTCATTTTCAATAACAACGGGGTTCCAAGACATCTATTCTCTCAACTTTATCTTTAGCAGATCATGGATCTGGGGAGAAATAACACCATACAGTCATTCTTACCAAAATTTCTATCTGTCTGAAATAAACATCAAGGACACATTTAAAAAGGAAAATGGACCTCAAAAGGGCAGTAATAAGCCTGAAAGGAAGTGAAAAGGAGAAGGGGACTGTTATTTAGATAGCCATCTTCAGTGCAACCCACTTTGCTATGGTGTTGACTGGGAGTCAAAAGTTACAGGCATACTATGTGTAGGATAGTAGGAACATAGATTGAAAAGTGGGAGGGCCTTTGAATCCATCTTTTTCAACCTTCTAATTTTGCATAGAAAATAAAGGTGGTCCAGGTGATTTTTTTTCATAAATCAACAAACCCTGTGGTTTGATAAATGAGTGTGAAAATTTGTCTATGTTCCTTGAAATCTTAAACCCCATATAGGGCATAAAGATAGTAATTCAAAAAGTTATAACTCACTTAAAAGTAATTATTGGGCCAAAAAGATCAATTTACTGCTATAATTTAAAAATATAGAAAGAATTAAATGATGACATAGGAAACTCAATAATGGAACCTCAAATCAAATCTACTTCACTCAGACCCTAACTTATTAATATTAGAAATACTCATTTTAGCAAAAAATTCAAGATATTTGATGAAGGATGCCAAATTATTCTCTCAGTCTATTGACAGAGACACAACATTTTAGAGAATATGGTGCATTCTCTCTTCATTGACTTACAAATACAAAAGTAAGAACAGAAGTGTATTCCACCAAGTTTCCCCTTCATACTTCACTCTACCCTACTCTATATATTCTAGGATACTGAATCACTTCCTTCATAGATAGTAAGATACATAAATTTACTGATGTCCTTCTGGAAAATGTCCGTTCATATACCCAATTCATCTTCTAGCCTATCTAAAGTTAAAATGTATATTAAAAATTTTCATATATTTTCTTTAATTTCTCCCTTCTAATCACAATTTTTATTTTCTGTTTCTCTGTTTTATGTTCTGTTTCAAGAACATTTTTGTATTTCTTAAATCTTTTGCTTTGATAGATTTCTTTTTTTTCTAGTAACCAACTCTTTAAATACTCTAATATAGTAATATATTTAGCTTACTTTTACATATTGCTTAAAAGTCAGCAAAGCATTTTATATACATTATCCCATTTAATCATTAAAATAGCACTTAAGGGTAGGTGCTATCATTATCCTTATTTTATAGATGAGGAAAATGGAGGTTAAAGAGCCTAAGTGACTTGCCCAGGGTCACACACCAGGAAATCTTTGAAATGGATCTGAATCCAGGTTTTCTTGATTCCAAGAAAATTGCTCTGTTATATTATCTTATGGGAATTAATAATAGTGAATAGTTATTTCTATACCCTTAAGAATCATGCCTCTTTCTCTTATGTCTGAGACCTGATGGGAATGAGAGTAATCTCATACTTGTTATATATGCAGCTTTTGCTGAATCTGAGACAGACTCATTACAAATTCTCTCTTATGTTGTGGCTAAAAATGAGACTTAGACTTTTTTTCAGTGTCATATCCTTCATCTGAAGGCTACCACCCTAAGTCATTTTGTATTCTCCCAGAGATCTGCTTATTCTTGAAAATGGGGGAAGAAACAATACATGTTCAAAGTCTAGAGGTTTATACTGGCCATAAATACAGAATAAATTCAGGGAGTTGAAATGTACAGTGATAGCTCAGAGTGACTCCATATAAAGGGCTATTGTTCCTGCTTCCCCCCTCCCTCTTTTTCATCTGCATGAGATTTTAGGAATTTCTAATCCTAAATGAGATGGAACAAAAATTGGAATTCCACCCTGTTTATGGTGAGTGCAAAAGACCTAAAATCTTTCAATGTTTACTGGGCTAGATGACTGGTATGCTTCAAAAGAGCCTGGCTCTTGGAGTTGGAGACTCCGGAAGAGAAACACACACACATGTGCATATACACGTGGATACACATACAGCTCTGGGAACCAATATTTATTCTCTTTATAGGGAAAAATGTAATTCAAGGTTTCCCTAATATGATATTGCGTACCTGTGGCTTTACCTCATCCTCTCTAAGAGTTGAAATTTGAACCCCTAGAAATGTGAAAGTTCACTTCTCTTATAGGCAACATGTATGACCTCAGCTGAGGATTCCAGATGAACCCAGAAACTAGCATAGAGAAGGTTTACAACTATAGAACTAGTACAATAACCTGAAGCAGTAACTATCAGATCAATACTTAATGGTGACCATAAGATTAGGAGAGCAGTGCCCCCCCAAAATCAGCATACACACTTACCACATGTCACACATATTCCTGACTGACGTTATACACTTAGTAGAGATTATCTACAATGGAAACTAGTGGAGATAAAGTCCAGCAGAAGAAGTATGATGATATAACCAGAAGACAGTAGTAGCCCAGCAATGTTGGAAGTGTGAGGTGCTTTTTGATATATACATCTTGGTGTTATGGGAATGGGAATCTAAGACCTTCCCTGCCCCTTGGCCCTTTGATAGGCTTAAGTCACTCTGAGAACCTTCCTTGATTTGAAAGTATACTCTGCCCCCAATAGGATGAATGTGGTCACATGGAGCCTATGGTGGGAGGCTTGTTTTTCAGGAATGCCCACACCTTGCTGTTTCGTGATTGGGCAGTGGGTCAAGAGGGCTGAGGCATTCTCTGATGCAGGAGAAGGCTATATATAACCTGATGTGAGGTTTTGTTTTGGGGCTCACTTTGGGAAGAGTTGTGTGATTTGACCAGACGAGACTCTGGGCAGCCATTGAGCCCCCCAGCTTTGAAAACCCAGATGTTGGTGCTTCCCTCTCTGACTAGGTATGGATGTAATGGTCAGACAGTTGGAAGCTTGCCTGCTGATGTTTCTCTGTATGTGTTGTCTGCTTGTAACTTGTTTGTATTCTCTGAAGTTCAGGGTGCTGACCTTTTTCCACTGAACTAGGTAAATGTCATATGTTTGATTAAAGCTAGATTGTTAACCCATTTTGAGTTGCATTCCTTTAGAAAAGCAGATATAAGAACCTGTGTCAGCAGCCAGCTGGGTATACTAGGGTGATTGCTGCTATACTTGGTCACATGTATTCACTATGTGTGCATAACTTCTGAAAGCTCCTTATATGTTCTCACTGTTTTTACTGATAGTATATGTATTTTTGGGATCATATGATCTCAGTTTATGTGGTGGATTGTTATATTGCTACTTTCCTTTCTATGCTATTTCATTAATTGATTTTGCTTTGAACTAGTTGCATTATTTCATTGACTAGTAAGAGTAAAACATATAAGCAGGGGCTCAAGAACTACCGTTTTGTTGAATGCATGTGGACTTATCAAATATCTTGAACCTGGGGTGGTTTTCTAGGGATCCTATATACAAGACAGAACCCACCTACACATGGAACCTGGGACAAACGCTCTGATTTGCTGAATCATAGGGGCATCTTTGTAATCTCCTGACATGAACCAGAAACAAGCTGAATTTGTCTCTAAGATCTCCAATGTCCTAGATTTTTAACATGTGTGCATGTATGCATATATGCATGTATGTATACATATAATATACATACCTACCTAAATATACACAGATGTATGTATGTATATATAAGTGTGTATGCACACATATTTAAGTATATATATGCATAAATTTATGCCCTTTAACCAGTTTATGTGTGTGCATGTGTGTGTGTGCATGCATATAAACCACATTCATAAGATTAGATTACGATGTGAAAGGATGAAAAAAATAATGCATGACAGACACATTTCCTATCCTATAAGAGTTTATAATCTCATGGAGGAAACACAAAATTATAGGCCGTAATTAATAGAAATTAAAATGTAATATGTGAAAAAAAGGCATATGAATTTCAATGAGCATGTAGGGATTACTTTTGGACCAGGATTCATGGAAGTGGTAGAACTTAAGTTTGGCATCAAGGGGTGTTTGTGTAGGATTTTAACTGGGAGGGAATACTTTCTAGATATACAGAATGTTAAGAGTAAAAACATGAAGACAGGAAAGTACAGAAGATGTTAAAGGTAACACTGAAGAGCTTGGTTCGGCTGTAGCAATAAGATACCTAAGAGAGATCAGTGGGAAACAAAGATAAAAAGACAGAGAGGGACCAGAGCACAAATTCCAGGTGAAGGGAAATAAATTCTATTTGTTAGGCATCATGGAATCATTGGAGTTTCTAGTAGAAAGGAATAATGTGATCAAAATTATTGATTAGGAACCTTAATCTAACAGTACTTTATTGGATGGATTGGAAATAGGGGAGACTACAGGCAGAGAAGGCAGTTAGGAAGCAATTGCAGCTGTCCAAACCTGAAGTGGGTTGGAGGCAGAGAAGACCTATGTAAGAGATAGTACAGAGTTAGAATTGACAAGAGTTGATGCCTGGAAGTTATGAGCTAAGGAGAACAAGGCACAAAGCTACCACTGGTTTTGCACATGGATATCTGAGGAATGTAGAGTCACTAACCGAAATAGGGAAATCAGGAACAGTATAAGGAAGTTTGGGAATAAAGATGACCTTAAATGGTTATCGCTAATGCCTTCACATTTTATTTCTCAATTTTTCTTTCTTATACTGCTCCCCAAAGACATGTTAGGTATTAGCTCTTTTTCTTCTGAGTCTTGTGGCTTCTTTGTTCTTCTATTTAATTCCTGATATATCCAAAGATTCTTGAATTCCAAAGAAAACTCTGTGGAGATGTTTGTGTAGATAAAGGAGATTACTACTGCTCATGGATTCTGTAGGGCAATTTATTTCAAGAGCCATGTCTAAAATGTTTAACTTGATAACATTATAGTGTCTAGCTCAAGCCAAAGAAGATGTCTTTCGGCAAAAGGAGTCATATGGTCTTGTTACTTGATTGAACTATTTTAGTGATAAGAGAATTTAAAAGATGTGAACTGTGACTTAATTTACCAGAAACATTCTTTGTGTGACTGGTTTCCTCAGATGCAAATAAAGGTGAGTTCAGGCCATGGTCAACACTAAGTACAGGCACAATAGAAAGTTGCCCATTTGGTGCAAGTGCTACAAGAAGCTTCTTTTGCCTGCTACCTAGCCTTAAATTCTCATTATTTTGGGAACAGTTAATGTGGGAGAAATTGTTGGAAGACAGGTATACTATTGCAATGTTGGTGGAGCTGTGGATTAATAAAATCATTTTGGAAAACAAATTGAAATTATGCAAATAAAGTGACTTAAATGTCCTTGCAACTTGACCCAGAGATTCCACTATTAGATTTATACCCTGGGGAGGTCAATGATAAAAAAAAAAAACTCCATATACACCAAAATATTTATAGCAGCACTTTCTGTGGTAGCAAACAACTGGAAACAAAGCAGATACTCACAGATTGGTGAATATCTATACACATTGTAGGATAGGAATGTAATGAACTATGTAATGAATCTATGTTGCAAGAAATGTTGAATATGGAGAAATATGAAGGACTTACATGGACTGATGCAAAATGAACTAAGTAGAGACAGGAAAACAATCTACACATCATAAGGTAGATGGAAAGAACAACTATAAAATGATAAGATATGAATATTATGATATTACAAAGAACAAGCATGACCCCAAAGAAAAATATATGAGAATTCACCTCCACCTAACTCCTTTTCAGTAGGGAAGTCCATGGATATGAAACATTATATACTTTATCAGACTTTTTTTTCAGTGTATTGATCAGTTTTGCAGAACTTTCCACCTCTTTCTCTATTTTCTTTAAAAATAGTATTTTGTTATATGAAATGGTTACCTGAAAGCAATGGGGTTGGGGAAGCAATCCAATGGGACATTTAGGCAATGTGAAAAGAAAAATCTAAGGATCTGAATAACATCAAGACATCATGAAGATACGAGGCAGGGAGAGAAGGCCTAAGGTTTTGAGACTCAATAACTGAATGCCATCTGGATCCTAAGGGCTACTGCAACATCTAAAGAGTCAAGGAAATAAGGACAGAAGGTTTCTCCTTATTCCTTTCTATGTCTTTTACTTATCTTCACACCGTCATTCAAATTCTTCACTGTCAGAGTTAAAAACAAAGAAATACAACCACTTTAAAGGTTATTTTTTGGACCAAGGAGGGAAAAAAAAGCATCAACAAAAAAGTAACTCTGTCCAACTAGGATCTAGTCACCTTTCTTTCTCAAGAATTACATAAACTTAAAATCAAAGAAGTTAATACCTACTGAAATATCCATTATAATACTGAAGACTGGTTGTTATGTAGTGTCTTAAAAGTTGCCAAGCAAACAAGTGAGTCTCAAAACAACCCAGTGAACTAAGAAGTAGAAGTATTATGTCATCCATTTGCAGATGAGGAAACGGTCTCAGAGATTTTGTGACTCACATCAAGTTACACAGATTATAAGTATCAGAAGCAGGATTTGGACTTAGGTTTCCTTGATTCCAGATCCTGAGTTCTAGATTAAGATGGATGTGACAACTGTGTAACACTTTCAGTGATGTCTTTCTGCCTTCCTCTGCTTACAATTCTTGCTCACCAGTACCAGCTCAATAAACAAAGAAAAATAGAAGAATCATACATATAAAGCAGGAAAGGAGGTCATCTAATCCAACCTACTTATTTTGAAGGTGAAGAAAATGAAGCCTAGAGCAGTTAGAGACTTTCTAAGGTCTCCAGTTAGTATTAGAGACAAGATTTAGACCCAAATCCTCTATCTTGAAAGCCCATGTTTTTTCTATTATATCATTTAGAACAGAAGACAAGGAAGGAGTAAAATCAGAGACAAAGGAGAGGATAAAGACAGTATAGACATATGAGAACAAGGAACTAATATGAAGATAATGAAATTTTAAATTAAGTAAATTAACTAGTAATAAGTTTAATAACATAGTTTAATAAATTAAATAATAAATTAAAATGAGAGTAGTAATGCTATACATGTCAGTGATATTCATGTTAAGAACAAGAGTGGTATGTGTGTGTATGTGTGTGTGTGTGTGTGTGTGTGTGTGTGTGTTGGCAGAAAACCATTGAGACAGTGAATCTGGGTAGAGCCACTTTTTTTACAGACAGGGGGTCATCTCTAGTCATCCTGATCTATATTTTACCACTGAACCCAGATGGCTCCAGATGAGACTGGTACTTTTGCACAGCTCTCCCTCATTTAAATCCAATTCATTTGGAAGTCATGGTATCACCTTCCTGATGTCATGGTCCTCTTCAGGAATGGACAAACAACATTTCACAGACATCAATTTAGCTGTTAAAGAGTGCATACTGCATTAGATGGCAGGATCATTGAAAAAGGCATCTTATATATTTTTAAATGATAATGATTTTTTGCAAATTATATTGTATAATGGTCCTTCAGTTTTCTTTTAGAAAAGATGTCACTAGAAAGAAAAAAAAGTTATGTGGTAACACGACAAAGTAACCTGTTAACAGACCCAGGCATTATGCTCAGACTTAGAAATGCTAAAGACAGCAGTGGAGTTTTCAAATGGTGCACTCATCCTTTGGTGCTAATATTGTAGATTGCTGCTAAAAAGATATAGCCCTCTTGCCAATAAATAATTTATTCAGACCTTAATGTTGTTGTCTTTGCAATACATTACTCATAACAGACTTGCTGTCGTGCCAACGTGTATTGGAATGTACCCAAAAAGAACTATTCATATAAATCTGACCTTTTTTTTTTAAATCAACAGGGTGATGTAAAGAGAGGAACCCAAGCAGTCTAAACAATGTTTAACACCTTTAGCATCTGTTGGAAAGCAAAAATGAACACTAATGTTCTCTGAGATAGCTCATTCAATGTTTATCTTGATGACAAGAAAACAAGCTACGAACAACTGTTGGACCAAATTACAATAAAATATACGTTTTTCAGGGAGAGGAGCACAAAACCAGCTTCCATTTGGCATGCTAAGTATGCTATATTTGAACAGAATGTTACATATTCATTTCATTCATCATTTAAAGGCAGATAATCAGGAAGTCATTATGTGGCCTGCATTGGGCAGCTATTCGATTAGAGCATAATTGAGCACTCTGTAATGCAGCCAAAGCTGACAGGTTGGGAATGCATAATATCTAGCCTATGATATTTTGCAAGTGGGAAGAAGTGTAGGAAAATGGTGTTTGTTGGTCAAAATAGGCCAAAGGAGCAAAGGGGAGGCAGAGGGCTCTAATACTCTATGATTAAAACAGGTTAATTTAACCTTGAGACCTGGGAATAAATTTTCAACTTTCCACAGCATATAAAGAACCCCTGAGCCTGGTATCCAATTCCTTTACTGAACCATTCTGTCTCACAATGGGATAACACTGCTATACTCCAGGTTATTCATGCATCCATTCCTATGAAAAGCAAGCCTGAGTGAAGGTGTAATTCATTTCTCGTGTCCCTGATGTAAGGTATTGGGGAAATTGGGGGAAATGGGGTGGAGTGTGAACAGTGGAAGATGATAAGAGGGGAACATAACTAAATAATAAGCATTCTTGGGCACCCCTGGGGAGGGAGGAAGGGGCTGACCCTAGAGAATGTGAGTGATTCCTCTCTTATAGAGTCTGAGGTCAAGACAATCGCCATGGTCAATGGTGCCAAGTATTGTCTTTAGGCATGCCTCCCTAAAGTAGCGTGACATTATCACAGCTAGGAAGGGAAAACTGAAGCCATTTCAGCCAGGCTGGGCTACTCACTGTTCCAGAAAGGAGTATTTTATATTCTCAGTTTTGTGATACTCCCCTATCTTGCAACACACACACACACACACACACACACACACGCGCGCGCGCGCGCGCGCGGAATACGTTCTTTCTTCTACCTCACGTCTACAATTCCTCCCATGGTCAGGTACAGTTTCATTTCCTTTATGAATCTTCTTTGATCACTCCTACCCCCAGCTATCCTTCCCTGCTGCCAAGTCATTTTTGTACTCTTCATTTGCTTTCGTATATTGCCTTGAATCTCTATTCTTTTTCCGTATTTAATACAGCAAGGGACAGTATGGTATAGTGGATAGATGACCTGCCTTGGAATCAAACAGAATTAGGTCCAAGTCTTGTCACTGACATGCTAGCTATGTGCCCAAAGACGAGCCAGTTAGGCTTTCAGGTTCTCAGTGAGCTCTCTAAAATTCCAAGTTACACAAATGATTAAACTGCAGTGGTGGAGGGAGTTTCCACATCAGGAGTTCCCTATGCCAGTGAAACTACAGGACTGGAACACTGTTGAACATGGTAGATATCAACATTCATTCTCCAGTGATTCTGAAGAGCATTTGAAGGCAGCTCACTCTAAATGGGAGTCATGGAGAATCAAACATGGCTGAAATGACAACAAATGCTTTATGTTTTGGGGACGATGTGAAGAGATGCATGTTGATTGTGTAATTAGACAGACTCAGAATGACTTTGGGTACATGCCCTCATCCCTTCATGTCTAGTCTATTGTTATATCCTTCTCATTGGCTTCAGCCTCAAATCTCTTCTCACTTCAGATCATTCTTCACTCAGCTATCAAAGAGTTGTCCTAAAGCCCATGAGTCTGTCCAAGTTCCTCCCCTATGCAATAAACCCCAGGGGCTCTTTATGACCTCCAGGATCAAAGTGAAAACCCTTCACTTGGCTTTTAAAGCCCTTCACAGTCTGGTCCCTTCTTACCTTTCCAGTCTTTTTACACCGTAGCCCCCTTTCATATTCTATGATACAGTGACAATTGGTTCCTTTTTGGTCCTCACATATGATTCTCCACTTCCTGACAGCATTTTTACCAGCTGTCCCCCATGCCAGGAAGTCTCTCCCTCCTCATTTTTGCCTCCTGACTTCCTTCAAGCCTCAGTTACACTTCCATCTTCTGCAAGAAGACTTTCTTCAGTACGCTTTATACCAATGCCTCAGAGATTACTTACAAGTTATCTCGCACATACCCTGTTTGGATGTAATTGTTGGCATGTTGCCTCCTCTCACTAGATAATGAGCTCCTTGAGGATGAGAGCTGTTTTTGCCACTATCTAAATCCCTAGGACTTACTACAGTGCCTGGCACATAGTAGGCATTTAACAAATGCTTGCTCACTTGAGCAAATAAACCCAGTGAATGTGGATTAATGTATTCTTGGAGGTAGGCATATGGCAGAGTATGATGAAGCCCTCCAATTCCCCCAATCCATGAAATTATTTTATATAGACCTTAACATACACTTCCAGTGAACTATAAACTCCTTGAGATAAAGGACTATATGTTTTATCTTTATAATCTTAACTCCGAGTGTTTTACATATAGTAGGTGCTTGAGGACAGCTAGATGGTGCAGGGTATAGAGCACTGGGCCTGGAATCAGGAAGACTAATTTTCTGAAATCATATGTGGCCTAAAAAATCTAGCTGTGTGACCCTGGGCAAGTCACTTAACCTTGTTTGCCTCAGTTTCCTCCCATGTAAAATGAGCTGGAGAATGAGATGGCAAATCACTCCAGTATCTTTCCCAAGAAAACTTCAAAACTGAGTCATGAAGAGTTGGACACGACTGAAACAACTGAACAATAACAACAAGGTGCTTGATTAATACTTTTAGAAATAAACTGAATTGAAAATATTTTCATTGAGAAGTAAGACAAAAGATATAAATGGAATGTTTATTAAGTTTGTGAATGAAATGAAACCAGCAGGGTAGGACTGGGTATAGACAGGCAGCCTCAAAGCCAGGAAAACTGGGGAGGGTTCAAGTCCTACCTTTAGCGAATGCTGGTTCTCTGAACCTGAATGAGTCACTTATCTACTATCAGTGTTCTAGGGTATTGTCTGAGACTATAAATAGGAGAGAAGGTACCAAAATGCATTGGAAGGAGTTTCCTTACCTGGGAGATCCCTATCGCAGTGAAATCATAGATCCAGCGTCTTTATTTGTATGAAGCTAGCTATATTATTCTCCATGTGAAAACTCAAGACCATTAATGTTCTCAGATGCCCTCTTCTACCCAGACCTCCAATTTAACTCTTTATTTATATGACTATGAGAATAGGGTTTTCAGTTTTCAGTTCCACATTTCAAGAAGGACATGGTCAAGTGTGGACAGAAAAAAAAATTAGGATGGTGAAAGGGCTTCAAGACACATCATGTGCCAATCAGTTTTCAGGAAATTGTTCAGTTTGGGGAAAAGAAGACCTTGAGGGAACATAATTGCTTGAGAAATAGGTAAATTTGGATTATAGAATCACTGAGCTTCAGAGTTAGATGTGACCTTAAGGAATCAGCTTGTCATTTTATAGGTAAGGGAATTGAGATTTGGTGAGATTAAATGACTTGGCCAATGCCACACAGCCAAATAGTGACAGAGTCAGTTTGGGGAGCCCAGTTCCTTGACTCCCCCTACCTGTAGTTTCCTATCTGGTACACCACAATTTATCAGTATTTCCACAATACAATTTAGCATGTGGATAGTGCATAATTGGTTTCAATTTCCTCTTATGCAACCCAAGAGAAGTTGAATCAGATGCATTCCAAGTTCCCTTACAGATCTAAAAATAGTTTCCTATAGGATAATTGAAGCATTTAAAAATTGCTTTCTAATAGAACTGGAATCCCAGTAACCATTGCTGTCTCTGTGACATGAAAGCATGAACACAGCATTACATTGAGACAATATCATTACTGAAACCAAACAAGTGTAGTATACCAGATCTCTGTTTTTATTCAAGAGGCTTAGTAGCTTTCATTTCTCAACCTGGCGCCTTGAATTGCCACTAAGTATTCACTTGAAGTGCTTTTAAGAAGAAAGTTTCACACACTTCCTACACCTCGGCTCTGTCACAGAAGAAGTGACATTTGAGAATTCTGACAGTAAGACATCTCTGACTTCAATCACCAAGTGCGAAAATGAATATTTTCTACATGAGACTTTGAAGGTTGGTGCTCTTTTAACATAGCCTTTCAGTTATACCCAGAATTGACTGCAGGGGAATTTGGACAGGAGTTCAAGCAGCACAACAGAGTCTGCTTGATAATCAGTGCCCAGACTAAAAGGAAAGAAGATGAGGCCTCCTGTTGTATCAAGCACATGGTCCTCGGCTAGGGGAGAGAAATGGGCAAAAAGAGAGAAAAACTGCACAAAGAAAAATAGTGCTTCTGTGGATTATCTTGGAAAGACACTCTCTACATACTTTGAATTTAGGAATGGAGTCAATATTGTTCCCACACCTTTTTTTGTTTTTTTTCTGAACAATTTGTTGACCTGAGAACTAAGTACAATGGTTAATTAGGAAAAACCAGGAGAAGTCATTTGTAAAGATGTAGAGATACAAAAGTGTCAAAAAAGAAGACATTTGGGAAACAGTGGAACAATTTATTTTATCTCCTCAAAATTCGTGATTTTGCGAAGAGAAAGTGCTTAAAATCAGCTTTGTGTTACTAAAGATCCTAGATTTTAATTCCCTTGATGTGAACCATTATAAAACTGGCCATCTATTAATAAAGGGAATGGCCTCAGACATTTTTCAGGTAGTCATTGTTCATTGAGTTTCAGCAAAGAACTCTTTTTCATGGTTGAAAGGAGACAGAGAACCCCTGCCTGTTTCTCTGTATTGAATACCATATTAACCACTCTGATGAAACTATCAAAAGGGTCCATGATACAGCTCCCAGATTCATGTTCATTATACATTAAATGAACTATTTTGAAGGCTGTCATTTCGTTGATGTGGATACTCATTGCAATGTTACCTGTCTAGGTCTTCTCATCCTGTATGGGTTTTCTTGATGTTCTCCTCAAAGTTCTCCACAAGATATCTACCTAATGGGCTGGTGGATTTCCTCTAGATCTGTCATGATCATCACACTAATGTAGAACATGGATTTTTCTTTCTCTCACTCTCTGGATATAAAGTGACCACTTTCTTTTTTTTTTTCTGGTCATACACTCATTTAATAATTTTGTTTCTCTACAATGGCATGGTACATGCTAACTAATATAATGAGGTTGGAGCCAGAAAACCCTAGGTTCAAAACCTGTGGCTGACATTTAACTCTTACTTATATTCTAAGGGACCCAGACAGTGACTTTGTTCTAGAAATGATAGATGGATTGTGATCTGTGCCAGGTCAAAGGATTTCCCATACCAATAAAATCATAGATCCTTGACATACCACTTTTGGTGCTTCTCTTGTGCAGTTTTTCATTAATTATATGCTGTAACCTATTTACTCTCATCATTTTCCTTTTCATTGTTCTTTGGGTAGTCTAAAACTTTAATTCTTTGGTGTCTCTGGTAACTCATTCCTTGTAGCCATATAACATCATTGAAATAATGAACCGGAGTTCAAATCTGGCCTCAGACATTTAGTAGCTGTGTAATCCTGGGGAAGCCTACTTAATCCAGTTTGCCTCAGTATCCTCACCTCAAAAATGAGCTAGAGAAGGAAATGGTAAGTCATTCCAGTATATTTGCCAAGAAAACTCCAAATGGGATCACAAAGAGTCAGACACAACTGAAACAACTAACAACAAAAAGAATACGAGATCCCAATGTATTCATAGTTTGTTGACTATAAAAATACATTTATTAGCAAAAAATATTACTGACACCAATTAGGAGACAGTAATTTAAGTGAGAAGTAATCAGCTCCTGATTTATGGCAGCAGTTGTGTGAATGGAGAGAGAGGGTTAAATGAGAAATATTGTGAAGGTATAAATGGTAAGATGTGGTAACTGATTGAATACATGTAGAGAAGGAAAGTGAGAAGTCAAGGATAATGCCAGGGTTTCAAACTTGGGAGACTGCATAAGGGTGGTGCCTTCAAGTTGGAAAGAAGACAATGCATTCAGGGGCAAGTTATTGAGGTCAGTTTTGTACATATTAAGTTAAATATGTCTCTAGGAATCCTGTTTGCAATATTTAATAGTCAATTGTTGATACAGAACTGAGACACAGGGAAAAGACCAGAATTGGAGTCATTTGAATATAAATGATAGTTAAATCCATGGAAGCTGATGAGATTACCAAGAGAAAGAGGATAAAGGAAAAGAGAGGAGAGAATATCCATGCAGAGAGCATATTCAACAGTGTCAAATGTAGTAGATAGGTCCAGAATAATTAAGACTGAGAAGATCATATGACTTAGAAATCATAGATAATTAGTAACTTTGGAGGGAGCAATTTCATTTAGTCATGAGGTGAGAAGCCAGAATGCAAAGTATTGAATGAGATGAGAAGAAGTTGCGACAGTGAATGTAAGCAACTTTTGTTTTTTAAAGGAGTTTGACTGAGAAAAGGGAACATAGGATATATAGTTTGAGGAGGGTGGTTTAGTGAAGTTTTTTTTTTTTTTTGAGGGGGAGAGATGGTAGAGACTTGGGTATTTTTTAAGGTAGTAGGGAAGGAACTATTTGATAGGAAGTGTTGAAGATCAAAAAGAGAGAGAGCAGGATGATTTAGTAGAAGATTCTGATTATTTAGTAGATGATTTAGAGGATATGTCAGAGAAGATGGAGGGGATGGGATCAAGCATGGTGAAGGGCTACCTCTTTGTCAAAGATTGTAGAAAAGAAGGATAATGTCAAGGGTTTCTGTTATTAAGATAATGGGAGGAGAGGGAGTTCACATCAAGTGGTCTAAAAAACTTAAGGTCTTAAGGGTGGGGTAGAAGGGAGGAATGTAGAAATCTTGAAGAGGGAAGACAGGTTGGGAGTTCTTTCTTTGAGAAGTCATAGGAAATTTATTAAGAAAAAATAAAAAGACTGTGTTGCAATAGGGAAGCGAGAGTTAGCATTAGGAACATGAATTTGTAGTATGTCCACTTTTCACAGTTGTAAAACTTCCTCCAGCTCGTTTCAGGAGTGGGGAGAGCAGATGGTGGGAATGATCAAGGTTTTAAAAACTGTCAAGAAAAGAATGAAAAGAGGATGAGGAAGAAGAGATTCAAAAGCAGAGTTTAATATAGAGTTGAAATAGATAACTATTGTGTTGATGTTGGAGTGGGAGGAAAATAGAGTCAGAGCAGGGGTAATAAGTTTTATTACTCCATGAAACCCCCCTTCTCAGCCAAAAAAAACATTTAGTGTCCTCTCCTCTTTTAGATATCTTGAGAACTGATCCATCAGTGCCCTCCAAGTTATGTGACTTTGAAGATGGAGCACCTAGCTTATCTGGCTTCCTTCTCTTCTCAGTTAAAATTCTACCTTCTGCAAGAAATCTTTTCCAGTTTCCCTTAATCTTGATGCATTCCCTCTGAGATTATCTCTAATTTTCCCCATATATATCTAGTTTGTATGTAATTATTGGCATGTTGTCTTCCCCATTAAACTGAACTTCTTGCGAACAGAACTATTTTTGTACCTCTTGTGCATAGTGTCTGGCAAATGACAAGACATTTAATAAATGCTTGTTGACTTGATTGTGTACTTTGCCTATTCCTACTCCAACTATTCTTCTTATCTTCCAGTTTCTATGTTACATTTTCATTTCCTCAAAAATTAGGTGCTGAGAAAGTAGAGTTAGAATGTAGTAATTTTACTATCACTGATAGATGCCAAGACTTGTTTCCTGTGGTTATAATAAGAAATCTATTCAAATTTTCATGTTTATTTTTTGAATTCCTTTCATCCTACCAGAATAATATGAATGAATTGGGTCTTTTGTCAAATTTTTGCAAATGTATTTGCCTTCCACCACGTCTTGTAGCCTATGAGACTACACAAAACATAATCTTCTGCCAAACTTTACTATAAAATTTTACAAATTTATTTATATTTTAAATTGGTGTTGACTTTAGAGTCCATGTCTCTTTCCTAGGTAAGCAGATCAAATGGTTGCCCACTACAGTAGCTTCTAGGCTCTTTTGATTTCTTTACTGTGGTAATTAATTTATGTTGGCTAAACTTCCTTAGAAAATGGTGATAATTCATGTAAGTGACTGTTCTTTTATCCATTTCCAAATTTTCATCCCAAGTAATTTGTCTAAATGGGTCAGAATGAAAAAATTTTAATTTGCCATATTATCTCATTTTTTCCTTTCTAATATGACACTGACCAATCATTTTTCTACAAATTTGATAGTCTAGATTTATGGTTTTTGAAAATGACTCCTACAGTAGTAAACAACTGTTTCTCATCTATTAAGATACAATTAATTATTTACTTATTTCATGTCATACCAATTAAATTACCAAAAAATAATTTATAGAGCTAGAAAAACAATTTAAAAAATCATCTGGAAGGACAAATGGTCCAGAATATGAAGGGAATTAATGAAAAGAATGTAAGGGTATAATGGTAAGAGAATTTGAAGATCTTCCCTGCCCCTTAATGGGCCTCACTTGGAGCCTGAGAGAAGCCTCTTTTTTTGGGGGGGGGCTTGTTCTTCTGATCCAGAAGGAGGCTATAAATACTCTGAAGTGAGGTTTTGCTTTGGCACTCACTTATGAGAAGAGTTGTGTGATTTGGCCAGATGAGATTCTGGGTAGCCATTTAGCCCCCCAAGCTTTGAAAACCCAGATGTTGGTGTTTCTCTCTCTGGTAACTAACTATGTGGGTATGTGATGGTCAGGACAGCTTGAAGCCCTGTCTGATCATCTGTTGAACTGTGTTATTTTCTCTGTATTTTTTTTTGTCTGCTTGTAACTTTTCTGTATTTTCTCTAAAGTTCAGGGTGCTGACTTTTCCCCCTGAACTAGGTAAATGATATATGTTTGATTAAACTAAGATTGCTAACATCTTCTGAGTTGTTTTCCTTTAGAAAAACAAATCAAAGAACCTGTGCTAGCAGCCATCCTGGCTATTCTAGGGTGCTTGCTGCTACAAAAGGAAGGTGGTCTAGCCATATCAGATATTAAATTGTATTATAAAGCAGCAATCATCAAAACTACTTGGTACTGGCTAAGAAACAGGGTAGTGGATTGATGGAATAAGTTCAGTACATAAGACACAGTGGTCAGTGACTGTAGTAATCTACTGTTTGATTAACCCAAAGACTCCAGCTTCTGGGATAAGAACTCAATATTTGACAAAAACTACCGGGAAAACTAGAAAATAGTATGGCAGAAACTAGCTATAGACCAACATCTTATTTTTTTTTAAAGCAATTGGGGTTAAGTAACTTGCTCAAGGTTACACGGCCAGGTGTTTCTGGGTAGATGCTAAGTGTCTGAGCCCGGGATTCGATCTCCAGGTGTTCTCAACACTGGAGCCAGTGCTCTTACTCGCTGTGCTACCTGGCCGTCCCTAGACCAACATCTTATACTGTATACCAAAATAAAGTAAAAATAGGTACATGATTTAGATATAAAAGCTGATACCATAAGCAAACCAGGAGAGCAAGGAATAGTTTACCTGATAGACTTATGGGTAAGGAAAGCATTTACAACCAAACAAGAGAAAGAGAACATTATGAAATGCAAAATGGATAATTTTGACTACATTAAATTGAAAAGTTTTTGCACAATGCTAATGCAAACAAGATAAGGAGGGAAGCCGAAAACTTGAAAAGAATTCTTACAAACAATGTCTCTGATAAAGGCCCCATTTCTAAAATGTATAGAGAACTGAGTCAAATTTATAAGAATACAAGCCATTTACCAATTGATAAAAGGTTAAAGGATGTGAACAGGCAGTTTTCAAATGAAGAAATTAAAGCTATCTATAGTCATATAAAAATGCTCTAATTGCTTAGAGAAATGCACATCAAAACAACTCTAAGGTACTACCTCACACCTATCAGATTGGTTAACATGACAAAACAGGAAAATTATAAATGCTGGAGAAGATGTGGGAAAATCGGCACACTAATGTATTGTTGGTGGAGTTGTGAATTGATCCAACCATTTTGAAGAGCAATTTGGAACTATGCCCAAAGGGTTATAAAATGTACATACCATTTGACCCAATAATACCATGTCTAGGTCAGTTTCCCAAAGAGATCACAGAAATGGAAAAAGGACAAATTATATATATATATATATAAGCTCTTTTTGTGTTGGCAAAGAACTGGAAATAAAGGGGATGCCCATCAGTTGGGGAATGGCTGAATAAGTTGTGGTATATGAATGTAATGGAATACTATTAAGCTACAAGAAATGATGAGCAGTTGAACTTCAGAAAAACTTGGAAACACTTATATGAACTAATGCAGAGTGAAATGAGCAGAACCAGAACACTTCACATAGGAACCGTCACATTGTCTGATGACTAACTTTGATAGACTTATCGCTTCTTAGCAATGCAAAGACCCAAGACAACTCCAAAAGAATCATGATGGAAAATGCTGTCCACATCCAGAAGAAGAACTATGGATTGTGAATGCAGAGATTAAATCATACTACTTGCATGCTCTCTCTCTCTGTGTCTCTCTCTCTCTCTGTGTCTCTCTCTGTCTCTCTCTGTCTTTCTCTTTCTCTCTCTCTCTCTCTCTCTCTCTCTCTCTCTTTCTTTCTCTCTCTCTTGTTTCTTCTTTCTTGTGGTTCTTCCCATTGGTTGTAATTCTTCATAATACTATTATTAATGTGAAAATAGGTTTAATATGAATCTATATGTAGAGGTTATATCTATTTGCACACCATCTTTGGGTAGGTGTTGGGGAGAGATAGGGAGAAAATCTGGAACTCGAAATCTTATGGAACTTTATGTTGAAAACTAAAAATAATTAAATAAAATTTTAAAAAGATATCATCAATTTCATTCTGATTGTGGGCATCTTTATTCAATGATCACAATGCCCACTATCATACAACTCTATTCTTGAGTCAAGTATTCATAATATACAGCACATACTTTGACCATTTTCATTTCTTACTTTGATCTTTATTTTCCAGAGTATTTTTTCTATCCTTCTATATTCTCACCTTTGCATTTAAGTTGGCATTGAATTACATTCTGATTTAATTTGGAGAGTATTATCCAATTCTTTACAGAATTTCTTTTTCTCCTCATCCTCTGTGATAGACATGGTAGGCATCAGGAGATTGCAGAGAAGGAACCAAGAAGGAGAAAAAGCACTCAAAGGATAAGGAATAAAGCAGTTTATTACTCATAGACATACAAGCATATGAGTTTCTAGTTCTACAATCACATGGGCATAAAAATGGTAGCTTAGCCATAGAGCAAGATACATACTCTTCAGGAGCATTATTGACAAAAAGAGCATTGTCATTAAGGAAGTTTTCTAACCTTGCATGCCTGGAATAGAGAAGTTTGCTAAAATGATTATGACTAGAGTTGTCTAAATCACTACTGGATACATAGAAACTTTTTGGTACATAGAGTCAACCAGTTGTCAGACATGGAGTAATTTCTTTCAGTTAATAACCAGTTAACCCAATAAGAGATGAAACCTTACAGCATTTAAGCTACAACTATACTCACATCAACCTTTTTCCCCCCAGTATATATCATGAGTGTTACAATACAAAATGACTGACTCTCCTATGAAATTATGTTTGGACACATGAAGCGATCAAAGCTTTGGACTTTTTTTTACCTGCTTCTTCCATGAGAACCTGTGTTCTATCCTTTTCTAGAATTTCAACTTCCTTTTATAGACAAGTTTCATTTATGACAAGAATACTTTAAATCATATGATTCAGTTTCTCCATTTTTACATTCATTTACTGATCCCTGGATAAGGATATAACATTTTGAGTATCAACGTCAAGAAACTTTATAAAACTTAATGGGTCTAAAGTTTAAGCAGTACAAATTTAATGTTTCTAAATAATGTTTTAAAAGTGTTTCTTTGTAAAAGTATTCTTCCCTATTTTTTACCTCTCTCTCACCATCACTGTATACTTGTAAGGGGGCTTCACGGACTAAGAATTATTCTGTATTCTCTTTTTTTTTTTTTTTTCTGGGTTGGTATAGTCAAAAATTGTGTCAGACTTCTGGTGATAATCCTCTCTTTATTTAGCTAAGATGGCTTTCCAAAAGTAGACATAGTTGGTGTTTGGGATCACACTTCAGAACGTGGGAAAAATGTGTCAGAATTTATATGCCTTTAGCAGAGCCTTGAAGTATTATCATAATAAAGGATTTTGAGGATTTTTTAAAAACATCATGGGTATTGTCATTTACTAATAAATAAATTTCCTTCTATGTTTAATTTTGAAACTGCTCCTTCCCCCCATTTGACTGTGCTAATCTTGAGGGCAATAGAAAGGTCTAGTATTCTTCTGCCTTGTACCTATACCTATAATCACTAAGTAGAAAAGGAAATGAAAAGAACAGAAGAAAATTTGAACTACTCTAATAAACTAATTACCTAAAGTGTGCCTAGAGGGAGAATTTTCATAAGATGGAATTATTGAATTACTACAGTTGGACCTCCATAAAATTATTTCCATTGTGAGCTCTCATTTCCTAACATATAGATATAGTGGAACACTGAAAGAAAGAGAAAGAAGAGGGAGAGAAGGGAATGATAGGAGAGAATGGGGGTGGGGAATGGGAGAGGGAAAGGGAGAAGGAGAAGTAAGGGAAGAGTGGGAGAAGTATGAAGGGGAGATCACAATTAAAATAATTGAAACAATTTCATCTGCCATTATAGTCCATGAGAGGATGTTCTGAAAGAAGTGTAAGATTGGAGAGGGCATCTATTCTCCTCCTGTGAAGAAGAAGAAGAGAAAGGAAGGAAGGAGGGGAAGCAGAAGTTGGGGGAGGAATTCCAGGAAAACGGGGTAGCATAATCTGGTGTCCCTTGCTCTTCTCTTCCTCTACTTCTCCCATTCTCAGTCCTCCCACCCCACCATTGGCCCAGCCATAAAAGTCAGTCTCTATCTTCAAATTATAAATACATCTCGATGACTTCCTTTACTTAGATGCCAGAGGTGGTTCACCCTGGAGACTTGCTGAAAAGAATTTAATTTCAGTTCTAATCAATTTTCACATTACCGGTGATTTTACAATTTAAATCTCATGTAAGATATGTTTCTATTGCATGTGGGCAGAATCCCATTCCATAAATTGTGATCCTCAAAAAAATGAAATTTGTTTTGAAAATACATTATCAGGGCTTAAGCATACACATGACTGTTCTCATTCAAAGTAGCCACCTTGGGAGACTGTATTTATTCCAATACTGTTGTTATTACTAGAAACATTTTTGCATATGCTTTCCCATTCATATGTAGAGACAGTCATAGCACATATAAGAAAAATCATTATCCATTCTTACATGACTAACCATGTTTTTGTATTTAAATATATTACCAGAGTTTTTCATCAAATAAACATCAAAATGGTTTGACTTTTTCAAAAATCAAATTCACATTCTATCCATCTTTCTTTCTTTCCCTTTCTTTCTCCTTTCTTTGTCCTTTCTTTCTTTCTCCTTTCTTTCTCCTTCCTTCCTTCCTTCTTTCCTTCCTTCCTTCCTTCCTTCCTTCCTTCCTTCCTTCCTTTCTTTCTTTCTTTCTTTCTTTCTTTCTTTCTTTCTTTCTTTCTTTTTTTCTTTCCACACTTGCATATATTATTAAGAGGAGTGTATTGTTTAGATTTTCTAGGGGCTAGAAACTCTCACCACTTTTGGGATGACCTTCTGATTAATTGTTGGTCACGTCAATGAATGAATGAACCAAAAAAGTGCCAAATAACTCCGAGTCCTTTCAGGGCCTCCTTTTCCCTTGATCAGTGATGCTGATAAATGGTAGAAAATGGGGAGTATCAAAGCCTGTTAAGCATCATAATTTTATAATCCCACAAACATTAACTTGTAATATTCTAAATATGAAATCCTCATCCAGTAACCAATAAACAAGCACATTGTTACTACTGCTGCTTCTACTGCTGCCATTACTTACAAGATTAGTAGTCATAGCACTTTAAGATTTGCAAAGTACTTTAAATATGTTAACTTATTTGCTTCTTATAACAGTCTTGAAATATAGGTGTTATTATCCCCATTTTAGAGGTGAGAAAATGGAAGCAGAAGAAAATAAGCAACTTGTCTGGGGTCACATAGCTAGTAAGTATCTTAGGCAGGATATTAACTCGGTTTTTCCTCACTTCAAATCGTACATCATACAGGACTCTACATTCTTTACAACAAATTAAAGAGTAAGACAAAAAGAAATTGTGATTAAATGCAAGGGTAGACCTTCCTAGAGTAACAAATAAAGAGCATGGTGAAATGTAATATGTTATGTGTCTAAAGGCAACAAAAATATAGTATTATGAGATACTTTGTCATCTCATTGCATAGCCCAGGATAATCACGTATACAAAGATTATCATAAATTAAAACATATATAAATACCTGTTACAGAAGATATAGAGTTAAAAATATTCTATGAAGAAAACAAAAAAACATGAACTTCTGCTTTTTTGGTAACTTTAAAAATTGAATATGTTGAAAAATAGGTTGCAAAAAAATTTTCAGGAGGAAAAAAAGGAGGAAAAATATGTCTACAAAAGCTTGTAGACTGCAAAGAATCTTATATTACTATAGCATGAACATGTTCTTTAAGAATGAAATTAGGAGGGGCGGCCAGGTGGCTCAGTGAGTAAGAGCACCGGCCCCAGTGTCGGGATGACCTGGGGATCAAATCCAGGCTCAGATACTTAGCACCACACCCAGAAATAACTGGCTGTGTAACCTTGAGCAAGTTACTTAACCCTGATTGCTTTTAAAAAAATAATGAAATTATGAAGTACAGTACATATCAAACACTTAATGGAACAGAAAAATAAGAAATTGATCATATTCTAACAGGTAACAACTAGTTGCTAATGTGGGGATTGTTTTGATTTAGCTAATAGTAAAACTCTCAGTTTGTGAGAAGAAAAACAAACCTGACCTACTTAAAAGAAATTTTGATGCCAAATAGGAAATAGAGAAAAGAACAGATATCAATATAAGATATAAATCTTTCTTAAGGAAATCTGACCAGTGCAAATGAATCACCAAATGCTGAGAGAGCAGAACTGGATTAAAATATAAAGTTGCTTGTTATGTTTTATGAAAGAGGATGGTCTAAGATTATGAGTAGTATTTTCTCATGAAACATCAAGAGATGGTACCAGAAAAACAATGTTTATATTTATTTGGTGACAAATCAAAATAAGCCAGATATCATGAGATCATTTAAGAATAAAACTAGAAGGCAGATAAAACCTCAAAAGGTCTCCCAAGATAATCTATGACAAACTATTCTCACTATCAAGAAAAGGATACTACATACTTGGACTCTAGTATCATAGTCCTTTATCAGATTTACAATGAAGTAGAAATGGATGTCAAGACCACACAAATGGGAAGAAATGGTCTGTGCTGGAGGTGCAAAATTTTGAGGATATTGAGGGATAAATTCTCTAGATACCTGAAGGAAAGCAGGGTATAAATGCTTGTGAAAAATCACACCATTTTTTAAAAAAGCAATTCATTTAATATTAATAACTATTTAATCATAAACTGACTTTCCAATTTCTGTGAAATATTTATGAATATAATCTCTAACCATACTAAAAGCCTATTTGATAAAATTATGGAAAAACACCTGGTACATTTTTACTGACAATATTCTCTGGCAGACCACATCTTTACTCCCATTCAATTGTCTGAAAAGAACAGAAAACATAATTCTCCAAAACTGATGACTATAAAAGAAGTATTTAAATCAGTGAAGCAAAATGATGCCTTAAAAGTTTTCCCCTGCCAAGGAAACTTCCAAGCATATGTTATATCATACAAGATTTCTTGAAAGTTATAACATGATAAACAACTTCATTCAATGGTTTTCTTATAATAAATATTAGGGGATACTTATTATATTATTATTTTTATAATAAATATATAAATATATTTATTATATTATTAAGGGGATCTTACCAAGAAAGGTTGCAGTTTTCACAGAGCCTATGAACCCATGATACCTAGTATGTAGTCAAAATTAAAGTGATTTCACCATATATGGTGTCTTCACCTATTCTTGGCTCAGGTCATTTAAGTGGTTCAGTCTCTGGATTAGAAGAAAATGAGACACTTGAGGACCATCTAACATTTAACAAAAGAAGACTAACTTAACAATGACATGGAAAGGATATTCAACAAGGGTTGATTTCATTGAGTACAATTGCCTTACCTTTATACTTTGGTGCAGTGGTAAACACTATGATTGCTACATGTATATCAAGCTTAAGGACACACTAATTCATAGCACTAGGTTTTTATGCTTATGTAACAAGGAAACTATGTAACTGGTTGGAGTCTTAATCTCTCTGATCAACTAAACTAGTCCAGTCTATGTGGCAGGAATTTTAATAGATGGTTTTCTAGTAATACATGGTGAGTTTCTCCATATTTTTATTTCATCCATTACTTATGGATAACATTGTACAAATTATACCAAATGCCTAAATAGTGTCCAATCTCCTAAATAAGATATCTTATTATTAAAAAGGAACTCAATCCAACTATCTACATGGGATATATTCCATAGATAAAGAATGCCTATTGTCCAGATTATGATATGTGCTATAATAATTATAGCTAGTTATTTTAAGATTTATAATGTACTTTAGAAACTTTATCTTATTTGATTTTCACAATAGTCCTAGAAGGTAGGCATAGATAAGGAAACTGAAGCAGTCAGTGATCACACAGCTAGCAAGTATCTAAAGTCATATTTGAATTTAGGTCTTCCTGATTCCAGGTCCAACGTTCAGGGATGGGGAACCTGTGGCCTCAAAGTCACATGCAGCCTTCTAGGTCGTTGGGTATAGTCTTTTGACTAAGTCCAAGTTTTATGAAACAAATCCTTTTATTAAGGGAATTTGTTCTATGAAGTTTGGATTTAGTCAGTGTCACACCTTAGGACCTAGAGGGTGACATGTGGCCTCGAGGCCACAAGTTCCCTACCCTGCCTATACACTCTACCAGCTAGTTATAAAACTGACTGATCAATATATTTATTTTACTAGGATTGATGTGGACAAGTATGTAGTATGGACAAGGAAAATGGAAAGGAAATGGGTGTTGAAATGAATAGGAAGAAGAGAATATACCAGACTGCCTTTAGGAAATTGGGCAGTCCCTTTAGTGACCCTACATTGCTCCTTAAAATCAAGACTCATCTTTTAAATATCAATTTTCTTCCAGAGATGACATGATTATGACTCATGGAATTAAGTTAAGAAGAACGAAGATGTGGATCACCAAAATGACAGTGGAGAAGGATATAGTGGGCATAAACGAGCTATAATATACTTCCAACTTAGGATTCTACAGAAATAATTGTAATAAAAAGTATTGTCAGGAAAATGTGACTAGAAAAGGAGATAGAGCTGATGAAGTGGAATAAAGGAAGATGGATAAACAAGCAGCCTGCTCCATTGCCAAGAAATTACATAGGAGCGGCTAGGTGGCACAGTGAATAGATCCCTGGCCCTGGAGTCAGGAGGACCTGAGTTCAAATCCAGCTTCAGACACAACACAAAAACTAGCTGTGTGACCTTGGGCAAGTCACTTAACCCCAACTGCCCTCCACAAAAGCAAAAAAAAAAAAAGAAATTAGATACATGAAGATCCTCATCGAAATGAGTGGATTCCATGAAGAGGATTTATGGGAAGACCAAATCAAGAGTAACACAGAAAGAAGGGGTGCAGTCTCTGTCTGCCCAGTTGGTTATAGCACCCACACTTATTACACTTCTGACCTACAGGAATATTGGTATTGTTCACAGCTTCTCTTGTCCTAGAAACTTCAGAAGTAAAATTTCTCCCACCATCACAAATTTAATTGAAATGGAATTACAGGAGATCAGATGGCAGTTTTGGGTTTATAGGAAGCCAAGTAATGGCACAGTCTTCATATTTTTTATTAATTTTGGCTGGATTTTTTGACAACTTGTTTCTTGGCATGTGAATAAAAATAAAACAATAAATATTTTTTAAAAGTAAGTCTCTCCATTGAATAACATTCATTTGGCTTCAGTGGAATACATCTGGTTATAGATTTGACAGATGTATATTACCATGATAGCACCAATGAACTCATTTAATGACACATTTCCCCTGTAGCTATTTTTCATTTTTGCAGCATTTATTCTTAGCTTATTGAAACTTTTTGAATAGTATTTTATACTCTAACATTAAGTGCCTATAAATTCACTATCACAGCATCATACAGGAATATGAGGTAAACAAGAATGTTCACAGAATCAAAGCTTCTCAGAATTGGGTGAAACTTCTGAGGTCACAAAGTCTTACACATACTGGGAAAAGTCCCTCTAAGACATACCTGAAAAAATGCTTGTCCAGTGTTTTCTGAAAGACTTTTAGGGAGGATAATTCATTGCCTCCTTAGCTAACCCAGTTTGGATAGCTCTAATTGTTACAAACATTTTTCTTATATAAAGCCTATCTTTAACTCTTGAAACTTCACCCACTACTACTGAAATAGCTAGGTAGTGCAGTGGCTGGAGTCCTGGGCCTGGAGTTAGGAAGCCCTATTTTTCAAAGTCCAACCTCAGATACTTCCAACCTATGCAAGTCACTGAATCTACGTCTACCTCAATTTCCTCAACTTCAAAATGGTGATAATAGCACCTACCTTCTAGGGTTGTTTGTGAAGATTAAACTGAATATTTGTACAGTTATTAGCATAAGTGCCTGGCACATAAGAAGTATTTAACAAATGCTTCCATGCTTCCTTCCTTCCTTCCTTCCTTCCTTCCTTCCTTCCTTCCTTCCTTCCTTCCTTCCTTCCTTCCTTCCTTCCTTCCTTCCTTCCTTCCTTCCTTCCTCTTTCTCATCTTAGAGACCAAGAAGAATGAGTTTAATCCCTTTCCCATAGGACAGTCTTTGAAATACTTCAGGATAACTGTCATGACCTGTATAAGTTTTCTTGCCTTTAGTCTAAGCATGTCACATTCCTTCACCTTATTGTCATATACCTTGATTTTGAGGCCCTTCACTACCCTGGTCATCTTCCACCTTTCCAATCAGTGTCATTTTAATGTACCCAGAACTGGAGACAACATCCTAGACATGATCTGATGAGGTCAGAGTATCATAGTACTACCACTTCTCTGCTTCTGGATCCTATTGTTATCTTAATGAAACTCATTTGTTTTAAGGCTGATATATCATACTGTTGCCTTGTTTTAAGCTTAGCCTCCTCAAATCTCCAAATGATTTTCAGATAAGCTACTATTAAGACATGCTTCCTCTATATATTTATGATGTTGAG
Organism: Petaurus breviceps papuanus; assembly: GCF_028583685.1. Classification (NCBI taxonomy): domain Eukaryota; kingdom Metazoa; phylum Chordata; class Mammalia; order Diprotodontia; family Petauridae; genus Petaurus; species Petaurus breviceps. The sequence continues at coordinate 14,967,220 of NW_027186372.1, forward strand.
TTTTTGAACCAAACTATAGAACTTTACACTCATTCCTATTAAATTCCATCTTAACTGAATTCAATCCACCATTCTAGCCTCACTCTAATTTGACATCCTTAAATATTTCATCCAGTATGTCAGAAATACCTCCAGTCTATCAATGAAAATTTATTAATCATCTTCTATGTTCCAGGAACTATAGTAAAGTTGAGGACACAGAGAAAGCTAAAAGACAGTCCTTGTTCTCAAGGAACTCAAATTCAAATGGGGGAAACAATATAGAAACAATTATGTACAAACAAACTATATATTGGATACATAAAAAACAATTAACTAAGATTAGTTATTAGAATTAAGGGGAATTAGAAAATGTTTCCTGCAGAAGATGCTTTTTTGACTGGAACCTGAAGGAAGATTTAGGAGGCAGGAGAAAGAGATGATGAGGGTTAGTATTCCAGATATGAGGGACAGCAAGTAAAAATGCCCAGAATGAAGAAATGGTATACCTTGCACAAAAAAACAGCAAGGAGGCCAGTGTCACTGGATCGAAGAGTACATGGAGATGTGGAGGTGGGCTGTAAAGTGTAAAAAGATTGGAAAGGTGAGAGGGCATATTATGAAGGCTTATTAATGCCAAAGAGAGAATTTTATATTTCATCCTAGAGGTTAGAAGGAAAAGTCAGGGTTTATTGAGTAGAAGAATGACCTGGTGAGACTTGCTATTTAGGAAGATTACTTCATCAGTTAAGCGAGAATGAACTGGAATGGGGAGGGTTTTGTGGAAGGGAAAGTAACCAGACTTGAAATACTCCATGTGAGGTGGTGAGGGCCTGTACCTCTCTGTGGTGGCTGCATTAGGAGAGGAAAGGTTGAGGGGTTATACAAGAGGTGCTAAAAAGGTAAAAACTACAAATCTTGACCAACAATTGAATGTAAGGGAAGAGAATGAGGAATAAAGGACAATATCTAGGGTCAAAGGTTAGGTGACTGGGCAGATGGAAATACCATAAACAGTAGTAAATTAGGAAGAGGGTGCAATATGTAGAGATAGATGATTAATTCAGTTTTGGACATGCTGAGTTTAAGAAATAGACAGAGATATGAAACTAGAGGTCACTAGAGATTAGAGTTGGACAAGAAGACTAGAGAATCATCAACATAAAGATGATAACTGAATTCAAGGGAGCTAATGAGATCAGTAAATGATATAACATGGAGAGGGAAGAGAGACCAGAATAGAGCCTTGTGGGACAGCAGCACACCTAATGGGTGTGGCCTGGATAAAGATCCAGCAAAACCGACTGAGAAGGAGGGGTCAGATAGATAATAGGAGAACCAGGAAAAAGTAGTGTCATGAAAGCCCAGAAAAAAGAGAGCATCAGGGAGAAGAGGGTAATCATTAGTGTCAAAGGCTGCTAAGAGGTCAAGAAGGATGAAAACTGAGAAAAGGCTACGGGAGTTGGCAATTAAGAGACAGAAACTTTGGTTGAATAAAGTGAGGAGACAGAATGTAGACAGTTAAGAGGTAAGAAGAAAGAAAGTGGAAGAATCTATTGCTGTGACCTTCTTGAGGAAATTCCCCATGAAAAGGAAGAGAGATATGAGTGATAGCTAGCAAGTTAGAGCAGACTGATGACTCCTTTTTGAAGATGAAAGAGAGGGAGGGAGAGAGAACTGCTCTAGGACTGCAGAGAAGCATGCCATCTACGATTTTATTCAAATCAATGACAAAATGCTAAACATCACAGGGTCAATATCATATGCCAAAACCAGTGCCTTAGAGACCTTGCTACAAGTTTACGTTGAACAATCAATGGCTCCTCTTTGAGTCTCACCACGCAATCCACTCTGATTTATACTGTCGGTTAGTCTATATTTCTCTATCTTTTCAAGAGGAATATCACGTGAAGCATTTGCTAAAATTGAGATATATTATACCTAGGGCATTTTTCTGAGCTACCAACTAGCTCTATTGAAAACGGAAATGAGGTGAATGTGCTGTGTGAGGAAGCTAGGGCCTATTTTTGATAAAGTTATGAAGGATCTGTATGATTAAGGCTTCCTTTTCTAGATATAACAGGTAGACAGAATAGCTGCTTATATTTTCACATCCCATACTTCTGACAAAGAAATGTATATGCATACCTATGTACTCTCTGGGCAGTCTTGCTTACCCCAATCTTATCTCATACTCATAGGTCTTGTTTCCCATCAGAGGATCACCATTATTTCATGGTTACAATCAAACTCTCTGAGTCCTAGGAGTAGCTATTTTGTTAAGTGAATACAAATTCCCTATTCACCACTTCAATTTTTGAGTCCCCATCAACATGTGGTTATTTACACAAAATCAGCCACTCACAAAGATGACATATTTATATCATAATCACAATAATCTATGTAGCAATTATGTATATGAATACACATATATGTGCATTGTGTATATATGTATATCTATCTATCTATCAGATATTCATTGTTGAAAATAAAGAAATAATAAATACATAATAATCCACACTACCCCAACTATGTCCTTGGTATCTGTGGGGAAGAGTAGAAAACCCATGAGTTCAGGAAAAAACATTTGTTTACAGTAACTTAGAGTTCTGAAATTGTAAACTTTAGTGTCTATTTTTTGTCACTGGAACTGTCCATACAAGTTCCATGATAAATGAAACTTCTGTGTTGAACAGATGCATCCACTGCTGAGATGAGTTGATCTGTGTTGTACCTGATTAACATTATCCCTCGGCATGCCATCTGACCCACTGTAGTCTGTCTTCTCAGTGACTTCTCTGGTACTCTGTCTTCAAGATGTTAAGTTGCTTATCTAGACTTATTCCTTAACAGCTACTCTAGTATGTGTCTTCCATCTTCAAGCTTAGCTGATGCAGTTCTGAAGTTTATCCTTTCTTCTCTCTTATGTTTATGGGTTTAGATACTGGGGAAACTTTGCCAAAGACTTCATCTTAACTTATGGTTAATAACCAAATTCTCATTTTCTTTTTTGTTTTGTTTTTTGGAGGGAGAAGGCAAGGCAATTGGGGTCAAGTGACTTGCCCAAGGTCACACAGGTAGGGTAGTAAGTGTATCAAGTGTCTGAGGCTAGATTTGAACTCAGGTCCTCCTGACTCCAGGTCTGGTGCTCTATTCACTGCACCACCTAGCTGTCCCAAATTCTAATTTTCTCTCTATGATCAAGTAAATTATATTTTTCCATAAATGTTTAAGAGTTTCGGTATCCACAGTTCCCTAGTAATTAACTCAAAATTCCCCAAATTGTTCCTATATGTATACGTATATCCATACAGATACACATACACACATTTTTCACTAAAGCACCAGGATTCTTCTGCTTGTAACATTTAAAATTGAGCAACTGCTGTCTCAGAACTATGATTCAAATTAACTGCTTCTCTTAGAGCTATGCCCCAGACAAATGAACTGTCATAGCAGACCTAACTGAATAACTGCTTTTCTCAAAAACATACTTATGTTCCAGATAAGTGAACAGTCATTCCCTTAGATAGATATTTGTTAGCCATCCCTTTCATAATACATTCTATAATTCTTCTAGGAACCAAAATTAAACTCAATGGTGTATAGTTTGCATATTCCATTTTTATCCACTCCCCCTACTTCCCTCCCCCCATTATGACATTTTTCCTTCTCAGATCCTGAAATACCTTTCATAGGTAATTTTATCTGATCTTTCAAATAAAACCGACAGAGGTTTAGCAACACATCTTTCAGTGCCTTAGGATAAAGTTTATTTGGACCTGTGACTCAAATTAATTAGGAGAACCTACATAGTATTTTGCTATGCCTTTAGTTATCTGGGCTATCAACATCCTGTTAGCCATTTTGTGTTGTTCTTTCTAGTCCAAAAATAATTCCCTTTGAGTGAGAAAGAGAAGCACAATTAATAGCACAACTTTGTATTTCCAATATCCTTTATGTTTCATCCATTTCAAGCAGTGATGTATCTTATCTCTCCTTTGATCATCCTTTTTTCTTCACCATTGCTTTTAAAAAATCCTTTTTATTGGCCTTAGCTTTCTCCACCAACCTCAGCTCATTTGGAGTTTTAGCACTCCTGACACTATTCTTGCAGGATACTTGATTCTTTTGTATTCATCCTTTGTTATCTGCCCTAGCTTCCATCATTAATACATGTCTAGAAAAAAAACTAAGTTGGCTGATGAGTCCCCTATCCTTCCACACTGGTCTCTCTAAATATATCCTCTTTTTCCTCTTCAGTGGAATTCTTTCCCTTTGCAGAATTCTTTCTCTTCATCCCTGTGAGTTTCCCATCCCTTTCAGACTAAAATTCCTGGAGAATTTTAGTCTGTGTGACCCTACCTTTGCTTTCTCCAAAGCCTTTGAAATCTTTCTTAAAGTCTATGGTGTCAGAAGATGCTCATCTTTTCTCTCTTGTAATATAATTAATAAGATGTAGTGGTCATATACCCTCTACACTTTTCCCCCAGAAGGAAGGTAGAGGTGGAACTGAGAATAAAAAATGTAGGTAGAGAGTAAAGCATTACATATAAATAGCTAGAAAACTGATGAGCCTATTAAGTATAGTCCTTGACACTAAAGGACTTCTACTAACATTCTACCAACTGTCAGTTTATCTCTAAATATTCCCACTGTGTTTATCCTTATTTGGCCAATTCATAATAGCTGCATTCACAGGTTTACTTACCCTAATTTGGTACATTTGTAAAATGCTTTGTCTATCTTAGCTTAATATTCCACAGATCCTAACTTTGTAGGGCAACTGAGAATTTTTGCAACTCAGGGTGAATTCTTTTAATATGGCTACCAGGACAAGAATCAACATCAAGATTTAGATGGTGTAAAATTTATAGGGAAATATGAAACACCATGATTGTTTGTCCACTAGATGATCTTGTATTGTATTAATAAATTGCCCAGTTTAGATCAACTAAATGTAAGGCTCTGTCTCTGTCTCTTGAAACCATGGAGTCACTCATTTGGTGAGTCTCCCATCATTTCCACCCCAACAACTGGGTCCTTAGCTTCACTAACACTCTACATTCTTCATTCCGGCATTTAACCATCATTTGATGATAAGGTCAGTATAAACAAGCAAACTCAGTTTTAAAAACACAGAACTATGGAAATGGAGAGATCTTTAATATCCTTTGATCTGACTTCCTGGGGCCAGACTCTGTCCACTCCTGCAGTGTTGGGTGGGGTGGCTAGGCCTGGATCAGAACTTTTTGCTCATTAGATTCCAGGCTTCCTATTGGGCAACTTGAAACTTAGCATTAGGGCTGGTGGTTCAAGCACTTCATCTATGGAGGATGTTGGGAAAGGTCCTTCCTGATAGGTAAAGCAATGAAAGGTTTGTGTTACACGCATGTGTAATCTTTTATCTTTTTTTCTGAATAGTCTGATGGTTCCCACAGAACTTGTTAGGTCTTGGTAGTTTATCTTTAAAGATGCCCATTGACTTTGTGAACAGTTCTAAAGATCCATTGATCTATTCCCTATCCCACACTGTACCACTCATTGTTTGATTCTGTTCTTCTCATCCTTTGATTCTGTTTCCTCATGGTTATAAAACATTTTGCTTTGTTCAACCATATTGAAATATTCTTGCTATCTATCTCCCTCTTGGAGCCATTTCAATGAAGATCTTTGATATGGACATTAATATGAGTAAAACAAATATACCTTTGTGTTGGAGTTAGAAGAGTAATAGTAGCCATTTCTTCAACAGAATCAGTTCAGAAGCCTTTTGACACTGTCGCTCAAAGGTGCTTAAGTAATTTCTGCTTCTAATGATGAGAACTCAAGGATTTAAAAGACAGTCTGTTCCCATGCTTGGTACCTCTGTTAATTCCTACCTGTCAATTTGCAAATGAGGAAACTGACACCCAACCCAAGACAATTATGTGACTTGCCCTGGAAAGTAGAGAGAATGTGAGAGATGAAACTAGATTTCAGATTTCTTACCTTCCCTTCTACTCCTCTTTTAATGATACCACATCGCTTCCCAATGTGCATGAAGAAATATGCAAATACAAATATACTTCCCCAGAGATAAGTTTTGATGCTGCTGTTTAGAAAACTCAGTTTACCTGACTTTGAGGGAATTTGGCTGATTTTTAAAGCTGCCCTGTCACCTTAGACTTCCATAGGAAGAGATTCCCCATGGAGACATTTTTACTATAGAGCAATTCATATGGGTGGTCAGTCTAGGGCCAAAGCTGAAAAATGAAATTAAATCCCTTCATTTTAGGAACTTGTTGATAGGTCCTTCTCATTTCATTTTTCTCTATCATCATTATGCTTTCATCGTGAGTATAGGGAAATGTTGCAGCTGGAAACACATGAGAGGTTAGGTCACTCTCTTGCATGTTAAGAATGCCCCATGATTCTCTCTTTAGAGACCAGTTGGTTTAAAGTTCCCCTAGAATATGTTGGTTATGCCCTATTGATTATTCATTGGATCTATAAAAATGGTTATGAAAACAATAGCTTCTGTGTGCATGCAAAATGCAGAAATATAAGGAAGGAAAACTTACAATACATACTGCCCTACATTTATAACTAAATACTTCTCAAGGAGCACATATCTCCCCTTCATGCCCCTCATCACATAAGAGTGAAGCCCAAAGAAGGGAATCTCATCCCAAGAGATCTATCTGGTAACAAACAATCTTTTATGTAAACCTGGAGGAGGAGGTCAGAATTTAATTACATATCACTGTCTACAGAGCTCCTAGCATTTCTCTGGTAAAGTCAAAATGTCAAAATAAATTCTGCATAAGGTCATCAAATTTTCTTAGTTTAGAAAGGGTGCACAATTATGAAAGCTAAAGAACCTACAAGAGATATATTTGGCTTTCAGGAAAGGGAACTGGAATTTATTAAGCATCTACTATGTGCCAGACACTAGGCAAAGCATTTTCCAAATATTTCCTCAGTTGATCTGCACAACCCTGGGAGGTAGGTGCTATTATCATCCCTATTTTACAGCCAAAGAAACAAAGGCAGATAGAGGTTAAGTGACTTGCCTAGGCTTACACAGCTTAGCAAGAGCCCAAAACTGGCTATGACCCAAAACTTCCTCACTCCAAGTCCACTGTTCTACCTGGCTGCCTCTAGCACTTTCGAGGCTGTGGAGTTCATATACTTTCATAGGCTTATAGATTTAGAGCTGGAATAACCTTAGAATAATAAATAATAAATATAATAAAAAATAATAAAATAACCTTAGAAGTCATGTAGTAGAAGCCTCTCATTTTTTAGACAAGGACACAATTACAAAGAAGCAAAGTGGCTTATTCGTGATTGCACAGGTAGAATTTGAAGTCAGGTCATTTGACTTCAGATCTATTGCTCTTGCCTACAAACAACCTCTGTGGCTAAATTTAGCTGTTGTTGTTTGTCCTTCATTCTTTTTTTTTTTTTAAAGCAATCAGGGTTAAATAACTTGCTCAAGGTTACACAGCCAGTTATTTCTGGGTGTGGTGCTGAGCACCTGAGCCTGGATTTGATCCCCAGGTCATCCTGACACTGGAGCCAGTGCTCTTACTCACTGAGCCACCTGGCTGCCCCTTTTGATAGTAATGGCAATTAAAGATTCCCCTGTATTGGCTTGGTTTTCAAATTGATTGTGTTAAAACCCAGAGTTTGTTAATCCCACCTGTGGGATGGGCTTGTTGATGTGAAAAGAAAGTCCTGAGCTGGGAGGAGCTGGTGATGTAGATTTGGAGAGACACTAGAGAGAGGCGGAAGATCTTTTTGGACGCAGCACCTCGTGGAGAGAGAGAGCCTAAGAGAATTGCTGGTGGCCGCTTTGAATTGCCCTGGACTTTTGAGACCTGCCCCCTGAGCTGCCAAGGACTGAGGAGACATGGCTGTTTTGCTGGTACTTTATCTGTTTTGATGTTATTTTGCCAGATTTGTCCACTGGTGAAAGACTGTCCTTTTGTTGAAGAAGTCCTGGGACCTGGCTGTTCGCTAAGAAGCCCTGAGACTGTTCTGCAGACAGAGAGTGAATACTGTCCACTGGTGAGGGACAGTACTGTTGTTGCAGGGGTCTGGAGACTGTCCTGCAGACAGAGTGAATACTGTCCACTGGTGAGGGACAATGCTGTTGTTGCAGGGGTCTGGGAGCCTTTCTGTTGGTTCAGAAGCCCTGAAGAAGGATTTTCTTGTTGTATATTTACAGAAATCCTGGGAGAGGGCTTTGCTAATGTGTTCAGGGGTTCTAGGACTGTTCTACAGACAGAGGATAAATTCATGAAGGGACTGGCAAAGTATCTTGTGGCTTTGCTAAGCCTTGTCTCCCCAGGAACTAAGATTGCTGAGAACTTGCCTCGTGTCAAGATGAAGAAAAGACCTCCATTTGGGTATTAAGTGCTGTGTTTAAACTTGATGTAACTCTGGGGTAGATTCAATTGTGATCCAGGGGTGGGGAACTTTTGACCTTATGTTTGGAAACTAATCTCCATTTGAGAAGAGGGCTTTGTGGTAGACTTAATTAAGGTATAGCCTAGGGGTGGAGAAGTATTTAGAACAGAGACTTTGTAATTGATTGAATGATTGGAAGGTCCTGGGGTGGGGTAGTACTTGGAGATTATTTAATCACACTTAGTAAATGCTGTATTTTGAATGATGTCATGTTTTGATCTTCTCTGTTCTGGGTTTGTCACTGAATAAAATAGAGAGCACCTATGCTGTTATTTTGAACCTGGGAAGTTGCCTTCTTTTGGCATTACATTACACCCCTAAGCAATTGAGGTTAAGTAACTTGCTCAAGGTTACAAGGCCAGTTATTTCTGGGTGTGGTGCTGAGTATCTGAGCCCGGATTTGATCCAGGTCATCCCGACACTGGAGATGGTGCTCTTACTCGCTGAGCCACCTGGCCGCCCCGTCCTTCATTCTTGAAGAGGATCAATGACATCGTGGTATGATGTCTTGACTGGTGCATGAATTGGATTGAAATGAGGCAGAGTGGCACAAACTTGTCAGCCTTACTTTCTCCTCCTGAAGTCCTGCCACTGAAGTCTAGTGGCAAGACAAAAGTCAAGATGAACAGAGACAGCTCAGAAAGCAGTGGGTGACCTTGGCCTTTCTAAATTAAAGTCTTTCCTCAGTTAATGGAAGGGGGAGTGATTAAAAAGTAATAAAGGAGTGAAGAGAGAAAAATTGGATACAAAAAAAGATAGGGTTTGCCACATGTGCAATTCCCAAAGCACCTAATATGTCACCAATTACATTAAACAATACTCTGATGATTTCAAAAGGTCATCATGACATACTTCAGAAGACTGATGCTTCTTCTATAATAACCCAGGACTTCCATATTCATTCCTCTTGCCTTCTAGATCTTCTCTTGTCCCATCTACACTCTCTGAGTAGAAACCTGCTTTAACTTTGGATTTTTCCCCCATAAGTGCCTAGCTGTAGCATCAAGCAACCTCGCATACCCAGGATGGCTGCTAGCACAAATTCTTTGATTAGCTTTTCTAAAGGAAAGCGACTCAAAAAGGGTTAACAATCTTACTTTAATCAATCAAGCATATATCATTTACCTACTTCAGGGGGGAAAGTCAGCACCCTGAACTTCAGAGAATATAAACAGACATTACATGAGAAAAAAAAAAACACACACACAATTCAGTAGCCAGGGCTTCTACCTGGCTTACCATTACTTCCACACCTAGTTAGTCACCAGAGAGAGAAGCACCAACATCTTGGTTTTCAAAGCTCAACAGCTGCCCAGAGTCTCATCTGGCCAAATCACAGAACTCTTCCCAAAGCACAGCCTCACCTCAGAGTATATATAGCCTTCTCCAGGGTCACAGAAGATCATAAGCCTCAAGACTCACTTGACTACAGAGTAACAAAAGTTGTGCCTTCCTGAAAAACAAGCCTCCCACCAGAGGCTCCAGGTGAGCATATGCAACCTATTAGGGGCTAGAGTATGTTTTCAAATCAGGAAAGGTCTTCAAGTTCAATTTAGGTTTATTAAGGAGTAGGGAAGATCTCCAAATTTCTATTACCATGATCTTAGCACATACCTGGCACATACTGTTCATATTTAAGGGACTGCTGCTAAAATAGTCATTAAATAGACATATCTTGGTACAACAGAAAGAACACTGGCTATGGAGTCAGAAGCCTGAGTTTCAAATCCTGTCTCTGATGTTTGCTATTTTTGTGAATCTGAGCAAGTCACTTAATCTTTCTGGGCCTCTGTTTCCTGATTTGTAAGATGAGAATGTGGAACTAGATCAGGGGTTCTTAACCTGGGGTCTATGAAATTGCATATACCAATGGACTTTGGGACTGAGGTCACGTACATGTACATATACTTTCTTTTTTGGTGGAACTTAACACACTATGATTGTGTGGGACCAGTTAGTGTTGATGAGAATGGGAAATCTCTAGTCTCATCAGTCTCTTAAATACTCTTGAAACTTCTAGTCACTTGCTACACTAGAGATATTAGGTAATTATGCTTTTGGCTGAGATGTAGGTCTTTGTCTCTTGGTTGAGCTCAGCTACTTTGCTCCAAATGAAAGAGTTACTTTACTCTTTATTGTTTGGTATATATTCACTTCTACATACTTATTCTGATTTCTGTTTCACTACTGATTGGGAAAAATGGGTTTCTTTTGCACAATATGCATGCTCATTCTGGAACTGGTATTTGGTGGGATAGGGATCAAGCCTTGGATATAGAATTTGGGACCCTCTTTTCTCACCTACTTCCTTAGTGAAATAGTGGTCAGAAGTTAGATTGAACCTGAAAATCCTATCCCCTAGACTAATAATATTTGAGGGAGCAAATAGATATAATCCTAGTCTGGTGCCTTCTGTCTCTGAGGAAAGCAGAATGTCCTTTGACCCCAACTTCCTACTTCCCCTTCTGACTGTCATTAAAATCTCCTTTGAAAAAGGGTGAGAGGAGGCCATAGATGTCTACTTTTCCTTCCTTTCAGCTATATAACAACATCCTCATACTACGTATGCAGAAGAGTCCTCATGATACATGGACCACACTATATGAAAGTTTGAAGTATATCCAATAGACTGATGAAACTGGAACTCTTCCACTATGGTCAACTTTACCCAGTCACTTCACAAAAATGCAGGGCATAGATCTCCATCAACAAAGAGAGAATCCCATCCCAATTTTTTGTTGTTGTTGTTTTGTATTGGGGTTACATTTTGATAACCATCTTAAAATAATTATATTTTGTATTCTTGTGTCTTTTATTTTATGCATTTAAAACATTATTCTCAAAACAAGGGGTCTATAGGCTTCATTAGACTTCCATAAAGGGGAAAAGAAGGAAGGAAGGAAGGAAGGAAGGAAGGAAGGAAGGAAGGAAGGAAGACAGGGACAGAGAGAGGAAAAGAGAGAGGGAGTGAGACAGGAAAGGAGAGAGGGAGGGAGAGAGGGAGGGAGAGAGGGAGGGAGAGAGGGAGGGAGGAAGGAAAGAAGGAAAGAAGAAACGAAGGAAGAAAACTAGCATTTATTATATATCTACTATGTGCCAAACACTGTGTTGAGTGCTTTACAAATATTATACAATTGGATCTTCATAACAATCCTAAGAGGTTCTACTATTATTCCCATTTTCAGTTGAGAAACCTGAGGCAGACACAGGTAAGTGACCTTCCTAGGGTCATTTATAAAGCTGGTAAGTATTGGAAGGGTCCTTGACATAAAAAGGTTAAGAAATTTCATACTAGATGATTTCCTCCAAGTTTTTTTTTTTTTTTTTTTGGTTACACAGCCAGTTTTTTTGTGTGGGTGTTAAGTGTCTGAGGCGGGAACTGAACTCGGGTCCTCCTGACTCTGGGGCCAGCGCTTTACTCACTGCACCACCTAGGCACCCCCATTTCTTCCATGTTTTATTCTGTAATCCCATTTACAGAATTACCTTACAGAGAGACCTCATACTCAAAACACTTCTGTGAACCTTCTCAATTCAGAGCAACCTAGAGTGGCCATAATTTTCCTCAGCAGAAATCATAGTGAAAAGCAAGCTTTGACTATCTGGTGGTAATCAGCCAGGGACTAATTCCTTGTCTTCCTTGGCACATCGTGGTTGGCATGTATTTTCCTGCTTGTCTTCCCTCCCTTGCTTCCCCCTCCCACCTCTAACACCTGAATGGCATGGCATGCTCTGTCTCCAAATGTCAAGTTTCTCAGAGCAATTATGTTATTCAACTGCTAGCACTAATTAGGTGATTAGGCAATTAGAAAAAATCCTGAGGTTTCAGCAGTTTTATTCCTTAATCTGTCCTTGATGTCAGTGGCTGTGTAGCCTTGCACAGAGGTCTCTGTCCAACACAAAACAGTTTCTGGTGGACCTTGTCATTCCAGGGTCTATCACCTTTGAGATCAGGTCCAGTGGCAGTCCCCTCTAACGAGCACACAATGTGGAGTCTAACAAGCCCAGGGCAGCAGTGCAGAGTTAGAGCTGTAAACCTTTTCCATCGAGAAATCCTCACTAGTGTTTCTTGTCTCGGAAAGAGCCTTAGCTTCTGAGCAGCTCCCCTGATCCCAGGGCTGCTACCTAAGCCTGCAAATTGGTGCTGTCTCCAGGACCACTGGACATTATTTTCAAAGAGAAGGAGGGAGAAAAGAATGCATGTGGTGAAAATGAAAGCACCAAAGAAAACAACAGGGCATAGCAGATATTTTCAGGCACCACATCTGGGGCATCCCAGCCAAGTGAACATTTCCCAGGGTTGACTCATCAGTGTTTTCGAAGCTATGGCCAAAAATAAATCAATCCAGCAATTCAATTGCATGAGCAAATGTTGGAAACATTTGATCACATTAATCATCAAGGAAAATGTGGTGGTAGGTTTTTATTTTCTTTAAAAAAAATCTTAATTTGTATTCCATGTTGTTCTGAAAACTGAAACAAAACAATAATAATCATAAATAATAATAATAAATGTTCATATCTATGTAATTCTTTAAGCCTGACAATGCAACTTTCTCAAGTAAGGGTAATGACCATGTCACAATTCATCCACGAATTCTCTTCTCCCCTAATTCCCTCTCCCCCAAGTCAAGAGAGGCATTGCCAAATTTGCTTAAACTATTGCATTAGGAGCCAGAAGGGATCTTAGAGACCATCTAACCCAACTTCTTCATTTTACACACTAGAAAATGGAGGCATTCAGAGAAATTAAGTGATATATCTAAGGTCACACAAGTAGTAACTAGCAGAACTGAGAACAACAAAACACTGAATGTATCTGAAGTTTCTTGTGGTACAAAGAGAATAGGAACTGGGATTATGATAGAATTTCTTGCCAAGAAAAAGGGTGGTGACACAGAAACACTAACAATTAAACCAGACACGTCAAGTTAACAAGTAATTATGAAGCATCTGCTATGTACTTCACACTATCAGGTTGTTTGTGATGACCCTTTGTGTGTGTGTGGGGGGGGAGATGAGTTCTAGATCTGGAAGCCACCTAATTCAACCCCTTCATGTTATAGATAGGGAAATAGGCCTGCTAAGGTTGTAATTTTTTTTGGTTCAAAGATCACTCTCCTTACCAAAGCAAAATGAATTAAACTTTCCATCATTATTTCATTCACCTTAAGACAAACTCCTATCCTAACTCTCAGAAGTATTATTCTCTTCTTTTCCTGGCATAGCTAATACCAACAATAAAACAATACAAATTAAAATTTTTCTTTTTTGTAGATCTTAGCATTACCTAAAATTACTCATTCTAAGTTTTAGCATTCCTTGTACTATTTTTAAAGGACTGTTCCATAGTCTGGTGTTCATCCTCTTGGTCTTATTTCTAACTTTTATACGTGTCCTTTATACATCTAAAATCTAAACATGTCAGGCAATTGCTATGTTCCCTGTGAAGCCACATTCAACAACTTCTCCTTTTCCTCTTCAATGGAATTGGTTCTCTTTGGGTCATCAGGATTTCAACAATAAGAATTTGTCCCTGGGCATACTTACCCTGGAGAATTTTAGTCTGTAGGGATCCTACTTAGTTTTTTCTTGAACACTATGAAATATCTCTCGAATTCTAAGATGCATGCCAGACTACACCCTATTTCCTCTCCTTCTTCCCATTAACATTCCCATAATTTTCATCTCATCAATTAGTTTTTTTTGCTAACAATTATATCATAGAAGCTCAGGATTTCAGACTGAGAAGGGACCTCAGTGACCATCTATTCCAAATTTAAAAAAAAAAAAGATTTTTCTCTGCAACAGATTTGACAAGTGGTCATCTAGACTTTCTTTGAAGTACTCCAGCAAAAGACACAGGGTAACTTTTTCCAATTTTCAGGGCTTTTATTTATTAGTGGGCTCCTCTAGGGCTATGCACAGTACTGCAGCAAGTGTTTCACAAATTTTTCTTCAATTAAATTTATCGGAAGGTAAATTGGCAGAACATTCCCATACTGGTAATTGGTCAAGGAATTGGACCAAACAATTCTCAACAAAAAAATTTTAAACTATTAGCAAGCACTCAAAAAAAAAGCTCTAAGCAACTAATCAAAACATCCCTCGTACCCTGCAAATTGGCAAGGATGTTCTTGGGAAAAATCAATTTTAGAGGGGTTGTGAGAAGATTGGTATATTGGTATATTGTTTATATAGTAAAATAGACATTTAAAAATGATTTTTGTTTTCAGTTCTATATTCTCTCCTCTTCAGCCTTCTCTCTCCCACTAAGAAGACAGGAAAAGCCAGTATCAATACACAGTCATATAAAAACATATTTTTCTTGCATCAAACATGTTCCATGACCCCTCTCCCAAGCAAAAAAAAAATTAAGTAAAAAATATTTCAGTCTGTACTTTGAGTCCATTAATTCCATTTGGAGATATATGGCATTTTATATCATGAGTCCTTTGGAGTTGTGCTCCCTCATTGATAAGAATTAGTAACTTATTTACCCTGGGCAAGTCACTTAACCCCAATTGCCTCACTAAAACAAACAAAAAACAACTGTTAAGTCTTTCACATCTTATTATTATTATTGTTGTTATTTACAATATTGTTGCTATATAGATTGCTCTCCTGGTTCTGATCACTTCACTTTGCATCTGTTCATAAGTCTTTCCAGTTTTTTCTGAAACCATCCACTCATTATTTCTTTTTTTTCCTCTCTTAACAGTATTTCTTTTCTTTTCTCTCTGTTTTTTTTTTTTACAATTACTTGTAAAGGTAGTTTTTAACATTCATTTTTTGTAAGATTCAGAGTTCCAAAATTTTCTCTTTCCCTCCCTTCCTTTGCCCTCAAGACAGCAAGCAATCTGATACAGGTCATATATGTACAATCATGTTAAATATATTTTGACATGAGTCATGTTGTGAAAGATGATCCAGAATAAAGGGAAAAATTATGTGAAATTTAAAAAACAACAACACAAGTGAAAATAATATGCTTTACTCTGCATTCAGATAGCTCAGTTCTCTCTGTGGATGTGGTTAGCGTTTTTCATCACAAGTCTTTTGGAATTGTCTTGGATCACTGCGGAGCTAAGAAGAGCTAAGTCTATCATAGTTGATCACTGCATGATGTTGCTGTTACTATGTATAATATTCTCTTGGTTTTGCTCACGTCACTCAGATCAGTTCATACAAGTCTTTTCAGGTCTTTCTGAAATCTGCCTGTGTAATGGCAAGGAAAGTAGTATTTTGCTGTTTGTTTCAGCTATTCAAGTGCCTTCGGAGCCTTCCTTTGATTGTATCAAAAGTCTTTGTCGGAAACAGTATACATTGTGTTTCCCTTAAGAGGCCTAAGGGAATTATAAGACTTTCCCTGCCTTAATAGGGAATTTGAAGACCTCCCTACCTTTAGTAGGCCTAATGTAATCACATGGAACCCACGGGAGTTGGAGCTTACTGAAAGAGCAGAAAGAAAGGGTGGAACAGGAAGAAGTAGAGCAGAAAAAAGCTCAAGTATAACCGAGAGAGAAAATGCTTGTGATTTCAATGATCTGTTGATCTGTGTTACTTTCTGAGAGCTAAGAGAGAGGATGTTTGTGATGTCAGCACTCTGTGGCACTCTGTCTATTGTTCTTAGACAGAAGTCCTGAAAAAGGACTTTACTGTTCATTTGTGTTTGATTTCTAAGACAGAAGCTTTGTTTATTGATTTGTACTACTTTGTCAGACAGAAAGTGAATTGAGATGATAGTGCTAGTAATGTGTATATATACTGTTGTAGCTCTGTTAAGCTTTGTCTTCCTAGAAACAGGAACTGCTAAAGCTTGGAATGGAGTAGTCCCTGTGAACTGATATATAGAACTGAATGCAGAGCTGTCCATGTGTAAATCCAGGCAAGAACTGGGAGAGCTGCCTACATGTGAATCCAGGAAAGAGCTGGGAGTGGTCAGTCCTTGGAAGAGGAAATCTGGGATTTGGAAGTCCTTAAGTTACAATGAAAGAAGACTTTGGATACTCTGCGTTGATTGATGGTAGTATAACTTCTTGTGACCTAGGTGTGGATGGTGTTTGTACTTTCTGCTTAAGTATGATTGGCTTCAGGATGATTGAAAATTAGCCTTGAATAAAGAGGAAAGATGACTTTACTTGGACACTCTGTACTGATTGATGAGATTGTGATTTGCTGTGACCTAGGGGTGGATGTTTAAGACTATGTGGACACCTTAGTAATAAGTTGTTATATTATATTGTTGTGAATGTTGTGCTTTAGTTTCTTGAATTATATGCTTTGTTTTCTTGAATAATACTTTAGTTTATTGCTGAATAATAGAGTTCGCTATACTATACAATTAGATCTTTAAAGTTATTTACAGCAGCAGTCCTCAGGAGCTCATGATTGACTTTACAGCCTGTTCACTGTTTCTTATGGAACAATAGTATTCCATTATAATCATATACCACAACTTGTTCAGTCATTCCTCAATTGATGGGCAAACCCTTGATTTCCAATTATTTGCAATCACAAAAAGAACTGCTCTATTTTTTTTTTTTTGGCACATGTTGGTGCTTTTCCCTTTTTTATGATCTCTTTGGGATATAGACCTAATAGTGGTTATGCTGAGTCAAAGAAAATGCACAGCTTTATAGCCCTTTGGGCATAGTTCCAAATCACTTTCCAGAATGGTTGGATCAGTTCTCAACTCTACCAACACACATTACCATACCAATTTTACCACCTCTTCAGCAGAATTTATAATTTTCCATCATATTAGCCAATTTGATAGGTATGATGTGGTACCTCAGAGTTGTTTTAAATTGCATTTTTCTAATTAATAGTTATTTAGAGCATTTTTTCATATGATTATAGATAGCTTTAATTTCTTCATCTGAAAACTGCTTGTTCCTATTTTTTGACCATTTATTAATTGGGGAATGACTTGTATTCTTATAAATTTAACTCAGTTTTATACATATTTGAGAAAGGAGGCCTCCATTAGAGATGCTGGCTGTAAAAATTCTTTCCCAGCTTTCTGCTTCCCTTCTAATCTTGCTTGCATTGGTTTTGTTTGTGCAAGCCCTTTTAATTTAATGCCACCAAATTATCCATTTTGTATTTCATAATGTTCTCAATCACTTGTTTCTTCATGAATTTGTCCCTTTTCCATACATCTGACAAGTAAACTATTCCTTGCTCTCCTAATTTGCTTATGGTGTTATTCTTTATGCCAAAACCATGTATCCATTTTGATCTTATTTTCATATAGGGTGTGAGATCTTGGTCTATGCCTAGTTTCTGCTCTATCATTTTCCAGTTTTTCCAGCAATTTTTGTCAAATAGTGAGTTCTTATTCCAGAAGTTGGAGTCAGTAGATTACTACAGTCATTGACAATATTGTATCTTGTGTATCTAACATATTCCATTGATTTACTACTCTATTTTTTAGCCAATACCAAATTGTTTGGATGATTACTGCTTTATAATATAGTTATAGATCTGGTACAGCTAGGCCACTTTCCTTTGCATTTTTTTTTATTAATTCCCTTGATATTCTTGACCTTCCAGATGAATTTTGTCATTATTTTTTCTAGCTCTATAAAATAATTTTTGGTAGTTTTATTGGTATGTCACTGAATAAGTAAATTATTTTGGGTAGAATTGTCATTTTTATTATATTTGGTCAGCCCACCTGTGAGCAACTGACATTTTTCCAGTTATTTAGATCTGATTTTGTTTTTGTGGAAAGTGTTTAGTAATTATTTTCATATAATTCCTGGGTTTGTCTTAGCAGATAGTCTCCCAAATAGTTTATATTGTCTACAGTTATTTTATATAGAATTTCTCTTTCTATTTCTTGTTTTGGGGCTTTCTTAGTAATATATAGAAATGCCAATGATTTATGTGTGTTTATTTTATATCCTGCAACTTTGTTAGAGTTGTTCATTGTTTTAAGTAGCTTTTGTAGTTGATTCTCTAAGTATGCCATCATATCATCTGTAAAGAGTAATAGTTTTATTTCCTCATTGCCTATTCTTATTCTTTCTATTTCTTTTTTTCTCTAATTTCTAAAGCTAACATTTCTATTACAATACTGAATATTAGTGGTGATGATGAGCATCCTTGTTTTACCCCTGATCTTAGTGGGAATGCTTCTAGCTTATCCTCATTACATACAATGCTTACTGATGATTTTATATAGATGCATTTATCATTTCTTAGAGCACAATAGTATCCCATAACATCTATGTACCATAGCTTATTCAGTTATGCCCAATTGATGTTCATCCTCTAAATTTCCAATTCTTTGTCTCTAACAAAAAACTGCAATAAATATTTTTGTACAGATGAGTCCTTTCCCTTTTTCTTTGATCTCATTGAGATATAGACTTAGTAGCAGCATTACTAGGTGAAAGGCATGTTTCTGTTCTCCAGAATAATTGGACAAGTTCACAGTTACACCAAAAGTGATTTAGTGAACTTATTTTCTCACATGCCCTCCAGCACTTATTATTTTCCTTTTTTGTTATCTTAGCCAATGTGATAGGTGTGATGTGGTACCTCAGAGTTGTTTTAATTTGTGTTTCTATTATTGTTTGTGATTTATAGCATTTTAAAAATAAGTATAACCATTTTGGAAAGCAATTATGAATTTTTCAAATAAAATGAATGGTCATGTCTGTTGACTTAGAGACTCCATGACCAGGCCATTGACAAGAAGAAAATATTCATGTGCCCTAAAATATTAAGACAAGAAGAAAATCTCCACATACACTAAAACATTTTTTTTGTTACAGCAAAGAATTGTAAATGAAATAGATGCCCATCATTTGAGTAATGGCTAAATGTATTTTGGTACCTCTACCCAATGGAATATTATTTGCTAAAAAAATAACAAATGCAGATAAGTATGAACTGACACAATGTGAAATAATCAGAGCCAAGAAAACAATTTAGACAATGACTACAACAATGCAATGGAAGAGAAACCATAAAAATAAATTAGAAGTGGACATCACAAAATTATAAGGATCAAGTAGGCCTCCAAAGAAGAAATCTGAGAGGACATCTCCACCTCTTTGTGGAAGTGAGAAGTCTACAAGTTTCATACACTGCAAGTTTTTTCATACTTCTAAATGTATTTTTCAGTTTTTACTACTTTTTCCTCTTCCTTTTCCTTTTTTATTTCATATATATATATATATTGCTATTTTGGAAAGCTATCTGTTGGGGGCAGGGCTAGTTATAGGGAATTTTTTGATGGAGTCAAAAAAGTCATCAATAAAAATATTAAGCAAATAGAAAAAAAGATGTTACATAACATGTCCTAAACAAATGAAATTTGTCCAACCCTCCTCATAACACATTGTCTTCTGATGCAAAAGAAAGCAAACAAGAGAAACTTACAATGATATATTTAGAACAGGAGGGGATCTTTGAGAACAAGTCATACAATATTCTCTTCTTACAGAGGAAGAAACTGAGCCCCAGACATATAGAGTGACTTGGTTATGATCACAGTTATTAAGAGGAATAACCAGTATTTGATCTCTGACTCCAAATCTAGATTTCTTTCTATTATACTATTCTATGTCCCTAAATTTCAGTTCTCTAATATTTCCTTTGTATCTACAGAAATTATAAAGCCACTTTTCCTAAATTCCTAAGGTTCTATTCCTGTTATTCTAGAATACCAGATGTATTGCTTGTCTAATTCAGAATAAATCTAATCAAACAATCATGCACTTCAATCTTAAATTCCAGATTAGCCTTTTAGGTGATAACAGGAGAAACAAATTCACAGAACTCTAGAATTTGAAGATAGCCTAGAATCATGTATTCCGGGGCGCTCTTTTTATGGATAAAGAAAGCACAAGGCCCAGAGAGATGCTGATGCTGTGACCTAACCTACATCACACAGCCAGTCAGTGAGGGTCAAAGCAAGAACAAAATCTCAGGCTCCCCTAGCCTACTCTTCTGACCACACTGTGTCTTTTTCTTGTTCTTTTTCTCGTTCTCATAGTTCTTGTGTTTTTTTTTTTCTTCTTTCTTCCATCGAGATGAAAACATTTTCAGAGATGGAAGAGTTGGAGAGAGGAAGAAATTTTAAAAATTATCCAACAATCAAAAGCCCAATGTGTTCTATTTAAGGGAGTAAAGTGAGAAGCTGTAATTTAAGTCAGTTTCATGAGTGCTCCAATATGAAGCTTTATTGGATTTTCAATTATAATTAACAGAATAATAACTAAAGATGTAAACAGAAACAGAAATGACTGTACTATCAAACACCTGCTTCATAATTATTTGAACAACAAAATGTTTTTGAGTCTCCACTTATTTATAATCCTGGCATGATTTTTTTCTTCCAAATGCCTGTCTATGTATCAATCTGCTTAATTATTTTACAGCTCTCCTCCATACCAAAAAAACAAAACACCCAAGAACCAAAAAACCCCCAAACAAAACACACACACACACACACACACATAAGCAAAAAAAAAATTACATTTAGAAAATAATCAGAGCCAGGTGATAAACCAGAGGAAAAAATAATATCACGGAGAGGTCAGTTCAAGTTACTAGAGCTAATAAAGTAGGAAAAGGCAAAAGTAATTGAAAGTCCTTCTAAATTAAATCTTTAGTCAGAGGCATAAAAATATCTTCCCTCCCCACCCCCAACCTCAATTATAATTAGGAGCTTAGAGTTAGTGGACACATGATGACTGTAGGTCTGAAAGATAGTGAGTTGGGTTGGTAGAGGTTTTGCAAATATCCTTACTGAATTATTGTTATGTATAAGCCACACTTTTCTCCCCTCCCCGTGAAGGAGGCTTTTGTACAATTTTCATGTGGCATCCTAACCATCTCAGATTTGGTTTGAGCAGTGCATTTTCATTTCATTCATCATTTAAAGACAGATAATCAGAAAGTCATTACATTGGCTGACACCAGACCCTTCGCTCGATTGTATTGTAATTGAGCACCGCAGAGCGGTTGCCAGATCTAATGGATAATGAATATATTATGTCAGTAGAACCGCCTCAGTGAAGCTCCAGGGGAATAGGAGGAGGAGGCTGTGGCGGTGACATATAGGGTCACAGATGTTGCGCTGATTTACTGATGGAGTGATTGTGTAATTAGGTAATCAATGACGGGTACAGCACTGTTTGTGGGCGGCTCGGTGGGCAAATATGAAGACTCCATGAGTGGATAGGCTCACCATTTATTCAACATAATTTGGGAGGGCTATGCTTTGCTTTGGATTATGCCTGTAGAAGTTCTTGACCATTACAAGGCGAATTGTGTAGGGCAGAGGGACTTGGCAGCCTAACGAGACTCAATGACAGCAGGATGAGAACACTTAGCCTGGCACTTGTGATCCCATTTCCTTCATCAAGCCCATTTCTATCCTAGTCCAGGTCCTTACTGTGCCAGCAGAGGAGAAATGGCTGGCTTTAGGGAATTATATTGAATCTCTCCTTCCAGTAGGGCATACCAAGGAAAGGATTTTTCTGATAGTTAAATTGTGTTCTAGGGGCCAAGAAAACTTATCAGGTTCCACCCAAAATTAAATGGCTTATTCCCTTCCCAGCATGTCTGAAAGCCCTTTAATAATTCAATTCACTGTAACATTTGCTCTTGTAATGTCCATTTCCCCCAGTAATATTTGCTTAGCCACCCACATCTCAGTCACAGAGCAACCCTGTGAATCTACCTAATCACATACAAGGCATATTTATCATGAGCATCCACCTGATTCCATGATGAAAACATGGCATTTTACTATAAGTACAAGTTCCCTGTTCCAATCTCAATATTCCATGCTTGGCTCATTCAAAGAGGTGGGTTATAATACTAAATAATCCCAAAGCTGTTATACCATGCCTACCACTTTGAAATGCCACAATGAGGAAAAAGTAAAGAAGAATTTTTTTTTAAGTCTTGAAAAAAGAGTGAAAGCCAATATAGGAACTGAGGACTATCAGAGGTAAGCTAGTTTACTTCTGGGAGAATATAAGGTCATGAAGTACAGAGAGAGTTTTCATTTCCATCTTTGTATTCTCAGTATCTAGATTAGCTCTTGCCATACAAGAAATTTCCTGAATTGAAACGAGTAGATTGGTAAACTATAACCCAAACTGTACATGGTTTATGCAATGACTGTAAGTATAGAACTTAGTTAGTTTGGTGGAATGGAAAGAATACTGAGTTGAGAGTTTAGAAGACGAGTTCAACTTCAGTTCTAATACTTGAAAAATGGTCATAACTTCTCTAGGCCTTAGTTTCTTTATTTATAAAATGAGGGGGTTGGACCAGGTGGCCTCCAAGATTCTAAGTCTATGCCCCTATGATTTACACAGTGACCCAGGTTTGAAACCTTACTTAGATTACTGCTTCTACAATCCAGTCAGTTGCTTGGTCTTCACTGCTCTACCATTGCTTTAGAGCCTTTTCACACCTTTCCAATGTTATGGCATTGCTCAACATGGCTGATTACTTAAGAGGGATCCAGGCTGGGGCTGAGAAAGGAAAAACTAGATAGGGTCTATTGAAACAGGGTTAAAATATGAGAGTCACAAGATCAGGAGGAGCTAAAAAGAACCAAAATCCCATTTTAGGCTAAATTGCACTTGTGCTGGCAACAGTTAATTGGGTTCAATTTGTAAGGGAAGATACCAGGGCATTTCAGCCTAGACAGACAAACTTGTAGGACAGAGAGAGAGACAGAATGTGATGTCACAGAGAAATACAGTCAAAACCAGAGTTTCACAAGATCCCAGAAAGAGAGAGAGGTGATTAGAGGCAAGATCCAAGAGAGAGGTAATAAAAGGCACAATCCAGGTTTCAGACTGCAAGAGGCTGGAGCCAGGAGGTACTCAGTCTTAAAGACAGCATTGGTACACTAAGCTTTAAATGAAGCTATGCAGCTGCTAGCTCCATTCTTCCAATTTACTCAAATCTTCATCAGCCGGGAGGCTCCTCTTAAACTAAAAGTGCCTTCATTATTCTCTATGGACATTATAAGATATTAGACTCACTCAAACTCCTGGCAGCTGGGTCATTCTCCGAATCACCCCTACATTCATGTGCTCCTGGGACCACTGCAATGGCATGTTCACCATTCCCTTCACTCTAACCTTTCTCTGCTCCTATCCACCCTTGACACTATGATCAGAGTAATATTCCTTATGTACCCACCTGATCATCTCATTCTGCTCAAAACCCTTCCATGGCTCCTTTCCCCTATTAACCACTGAATGAAATACAAACTTGAGTCTAGCATTCAAATCCTATCATGATCTTGCACTACCCTATCTTTTCAGTCTGATCTCTGGTTGTTCCCCACACCCTTCATGCTGTATGTTCTAGACAAACCAGATTACTCAGAATCTCTTGCACACTTCCTATGCTCTACATTTTTTATGCCTCTGTTCATGCTATTTCCAATAATGAGAATGCCCTCCTCCCCATTTCTGCTTCCTGAAACTCTGCATGATGCAATTCAACTGTTACCTACTCTATGAAAGAATTCTCTTATGATGCCATTAAAAAAAAAATTCTTTCTTACTCCCATTTCCATCTATCACATTGTCTCTAATGCATCTGCCCTATTTTATTCTACTTATATTTGTATGCATGTTAGCTACCCTAATGTACTCCTTGACAGTATAGACCATGTGTTACTTATCTTTATCTCTTCTTCATGACTTAGCTCATAGATTGAAGTAAGACCTTAATAAGCATCGCAGAAAAGAAGGAAGAATAAGAAAAGAACTGGGATGGAGTGGTGTAGGATGGAATGGGATCTGGTGGAGTGGAGTGGGAAAGAATAATTACAGTAGAAAAACATTTGAGTTATGTGACATTCACGTATTCAGATTTTCATAAGGGGAACTTAGATCCTAGCTCTCTTCATATTAGCACAGACATGGTTTCATGTGTGTCATAACAATTGATAAGGGCTTATTAGTGCAAGAAACTCCTAGTGAGAATATTCAGCATTGTGACGATCAAATAAGGTAATATCTGTAAAATACTTAGCACAGGGTGTGACACATACTGGGCATTTAGTAAGAGTTTGTTCCCTTCCTCTCCTTCCCATACCAATACAGACTGACACCTGCTCTGTGTTCAGTGCCTAGGGTACTGAGGGCTTAAGTGACTTGTCTAAGGTCACATGGTCAACATTTGTCAGAGATGCAACATGAATTGAAGTCTTCCTGTGACCAGTACTAGTTCTCAGCCCACTACACTTCCTGGTCCTTCTTTTCATATATAACGTATTACTCCTCTAATTTTGGCACACATGTTAACATCTTATCCTAGTAACTAGTTTACACACAAAGTAGAGAGTAACACCTTTCCTAACTTCCATGGTGACACCCTTCAGAATGCAGGGTACAATCTCAGACTCTGCAAACTAAATGTTGAAATAAGCAAATGATCTGAACTCTATGCACTTGTAACTGAAGCCTTCAGCGAAACTGAGCCCAGATACAGTGCAATAATGGGCTGAGACAGTACAGAGCTCTGTTTAAATGAGGAAGGACACCATCTCCTCTGAAAGCTACAGGAGGAAATTTAGGTGGGCAGAATGTAATTACCCAAGGTGGAACTGGCCAGGTTAGAGAAATTAGTACTTCCATAGCCTGTCATTTCAGGTGTCGTGGGATCTTTTTTTTTTTCCCCAAATGCCTGGGTGGTCAAGATTCAAGTTTTTTTTTTGTTTGTTTTTTATCTAAAGGAGCCATATGGAATAGAACAAAGGATAGTGAGCTTGAGCTTACAGGTTAAAGTCCCAGTTCTGTCACTTACTGTAATGAATTACTGAACTTTTTTGAGCTTGGGTTTCCTAATTTGTTAAATTGGGATGTTAATGATTGCACTATCTACCACATGGAAAGGTTATGAGAGTCACACAGGAAAGTCCATGTTATCTCAGTGTTTGTTAATTCCAAAATGTTGTACACGTGGTGAGTTAGGCTGACAACCATCATCATTATTATTATCATCATTATCATAATTAGCGCTATTATGAGAATGAAGTTCTCCATTGGAAAGAGGCTTATCTACTATCCCCAAGATCTCTTTCCTGAATAAGAGGCAAAGCTGCTATTCATTGGCTAACCCCGTAAGATCACAGTTTTAGAGCTAAAAGCAACACTAGAGGTCAGGGTGCAATCCTCTCATTTTATAGATGAGAAAACTCAGTCTTATAGAGGTTAAGTGACTTCCCCAGGGTCACACAGCTAGTAAGTGCCTGAGCTAGAATTCAAACACCTCTCCTTGACTTCAATTCCAGAGCATTGACACTCAGCATTTTGACTCTCATCCTTGTACTATGGTTTTATAACAATAGTAAGATAATAATAGCTTTAAGAAACCTGTTAATTCTTGGCTTTCTATAGATATTATTTTCCATGTTACCTTATTAAATGAAATATAAATAACATACTACCTGAGAAACAAATAGTACATAACAGTAGTTCAAGATTTATCATAGAACTTCTTTCTGGTTCTTTATCTTTTGTATATTTCAAGGCTTGCATTTGCTAAGTTCACAATAAAAAGAAAAATTTATTCTAAAATAGAAACTGGTTAATCAATTGCTTTTCATTTCTCATGCAAATATTGTCTTTGGATGAAAGAAACAAAAACTAATGGTGCTTTCAATTTAGGGGTGGGGGGATTTTGTTTAGAGTTTGAGTCAGTCAGTCAACAAGCATTTAGTGAGTGATTACTAGATGCTGGATGTTGTGCTAAAGAGATTAAAAGAAAAGGCCAAAACATCTCCTGCTCTCAAGGAGCTTTCAGTCTAATGAGGGAGAGAGGATGCAAACAATTATGAGTAAATAAAATGCATATGAATAATATAGACATAATTTTAGAGGGAAGGCACTGGTATGAAACAAGATTGTGAAAGAGATCTTGCAGTAGGTTGGATTTTAAAAAAACCAGGAAGTCAGGAAGCAGGGAAAATGAGGACAATAATTCCAGTAATGGGAGACAGTCAGTGAAAACGCATGAATTTAGGAGATGGAGAGTCTCATGTGAAGCACAGCAAAGAAGCCAGAGTCAATGGACCATAGACTATGTAGAGAAGAGTAAGGAGTAAGGAGACTGGAAAGGTAAGAAGGGGCCAGATGTTTGATGGCCCCTTTTTCATTTGCTTCATGCTTTTCCCTGATATACTGTCCAAAGGATGCCACACAATCATGGCAACAAAGATGTGGAAAAAAGTGTTAATCAGCTTCTTTTCTACTGTTATTTGGTAGAAAGGAGACATTTCTTCTTGTTCAGTAAGAAACAAGTCTTTCCCTATGATATGGAAAGCTTCTTTAGTGGAGAAAGTATACTCGATTAAAGGGACATTTGGTTCATAGGGGGTTCTCTGCTTCCTCTCTGCATCTCATTTCAATAGCATCATGGGATTTGGCTTAGGCATTCAGTTCAAGTTGAATTGACTCAATTCTATTCAACAAGATACTTTTAAAGATCTTTTAGTCACTACACAAAGCATCCTCTCCCTCTGTTGCAGTGCTATCTCTGCATCTCAGCCTTTGGGGCCAAGATGCTGCCTGTGTCTGGCATCTTCTGCCTCTGCACTGCCAGGTCTAGTGGGCTGTCTGCTGGCTAGGATGCTGTCCTGAGTCTCCTGAATGGCTACATTGATATCACCTGTTTCTGTAATAATAGTATGCTTTGATATTGGCAAGAAATCACTGGCAAACAGAAATCTTATCAGGATTTTTTAAAAACATGGCAGAGATAAACTTTCTATCTTGCTTGATAGCCTCACTATTCGGGGGAAGCAAATGAAGTGGCTTGCTTTCCGAATATGTCTAAGACACATGAAAATAAAGTAAAACAATGTTCTGAGGAGATTATTCAGAGCAGAGAAACTAGATGTTTTAAATCTTCCTTCCTACAAGGGCAATAGCTCTTTTTATGGGACAATCTGTGTAGTGTGCAATCTTTCCTTCAACTTTCATTTTCTAAACAGCTTTGTCCATGGTAGCCAAGCTGACTACACATTATGACAAAATGTATGATAGAGATGATTTTTAATGGAATTTTTCATTGCTGAGGAAGTAATGATACCACAGCTTCACGGCACAGCGTCTTATTCTAGAGATGATCTGTCATTTCATTCTTGTCATTCAAAGAGCTACCTTCCCTTCCTTTCTCCCTGTACAGCAAAACATTCAGTGTTCTCATCATTTGAGAACTCTAACATTGCTTTAAAAAAAAAAGGCCTTCGAGAACATTATTGTCTGTCATCAATCAATCCACAAGTTCAAATGACAAAATACAAACTGTCAAACATATACTTTTGTCTGTCAAAATGGTATTATTCACTGTATACGTAATGTACATCTTTATATGCCACAGCCAACAGCCAACAGTGCTTCCTCTGAGAGAGAACAGTTTACAAAGGAAACTTCTTTTTAGAGATGGGGTCTTTCATGAGGATTGTGCAACCAATTTCCATTACCCTAAGGTTATTTACTTGTATCTGTACAGACCAGTAATGTTAATAAAATGCTCGTACCATCTCAGGTGTAGCACATGTAATGGAAATGAATACATTCACCTTTGCCCAACATAAGGGACAGATTTTATTATCCTGACTTCTTGATTTCTAAAATGATAATGGGTTATTAAAGGGAAATTAGGATGTTCAGGGTACATGTCTAACCTTCAAAGAAAATGTCATGGAGGGTAACCACATAATATTCCCCAGTTCCCTTGTCCAAGGCAGTATACTCAACTAGATGGTATTTCTTAAGTTCTAATAAAAAAATGAATGGAGGAAAATATCTTTTCCAATGCTAAACACAGCAGTTTACCAAAACCATATCTTTCAAATTTCTATCCCAAGTCATAGTTACATGTAGAAATCTAGGAAACTAATTGGGAAATGGAGAGAACATTTAGCTGAGGGTCAAAAGAAGAGAGATATAAACCAGCTAGCTGTACACAAGGAAGGAACATTTTATTAAAAGATATGCTGAGAAACTGTACACAAGACTGAAGATTTTTTTTTTGGAGGGCAATTGGGGTTAAGTAACTTGCCCAAGGTTACAAGGCTAGTTGTGTGTGTGTGGGGGGGGGGGGGGGGTTAAGTGTCTGAGGCCAGAACCGAACTCAGGTCCTCCTGACTCTGGGGCACGTGCTCTGCTCACTGTGCCACCTAGCCACCCCTAAGACTGAAGATTAATACAAAAGAGAAGAATGATCCTAGAAGAATAGTTTTAGAAATGCTAAATAAAGCCTAGACAAATGTGATGCCAGTAATGAAAGTTAAACCTAACTCAAAGAGATTTTTAGATATGTACAGGGTGGAAGGTGGTTGAAAATAGGGAAAAGAGGGGCGGCCAGGTAGCACAGCGAGTAAGAGCACCGGCTCCAGTGTTGAGAAGACCTGGAGATCTAATCCCGGGCTCAGACACTTAGCACCCACCCAGAAACACCTGGCCTTGTAACCTTGAGCAAGTTACTTAACCCCAATTGCTTAGGGGTGGCCAGGTGGCTCAGCCAGTAAGAGCACCGGCTCCAGTGTTGGGATGACCTGGATCAAATCTGGGCTCAGATACTCAGCACCACACCCAGAAATAATAACTGGCCATGTAACCTTGAGCAAGTTACTTAACCCCAATTGCTTTAAAAAAAAAAAAAGAAAATAGGGAAAAGACTGATGTCTGAAAGAGATAGAAGCACAATAATGGACAGTGAGAAGGCTAAACTATTCAGCTCTTAATACGCTACTATCATCTTTGTAGAATGATCTTTGGACTAGGAAGGATAGGACAAAAATGGTTAGCAGTGATGAAACTCAGGACTAACAATGAAGACAGGGCAAGAGAAAAATCTAGTTAGTTGCTCTAAGTGAAATCAAGTCACTTGGCAAGGAAAACTGCATCCTAGAGTACTGAGACAATAAGGAGATGCCATTTCAGAGCCATCTTCAGTAACCTTTGAAAGATTGCAGGAAATGCGAGAGGAGCCACAGGACTAGAAAAGTCTGAATGTTTCAATTTTCAAAACTGGGCGAGGAACAAAGATAGCGAACTTGACTTCTACTTTTGTCAAAATTATAAACACATTATTAAAAAGGGATGGTTTTTGTTCATTTAGAAAGGGAAGTAGTGACTGCTTAAAGTCAACATAGCTTTATTAAGGACAGATCAAAAGAAGTCAAACTCATTTTCTTTATTGACAGGATTACAAGATAGACAATGATTGACTGACTAAACTCAAAGATCCCTATTTTTTCGTTGGTATCACCCTAGAAGGAAATTCTAATAGTTTCCTAGGGATTTAGCTTTGTGTAACTTATTCATCAATGGCTTCTATGAAGGCAAATAAAGAATGCCTGTCAATGCCCTAAACCTGGGGGTGGGGGGTAGGAAAGATAGTCAGAAGGTCAGAACTCCAATTGATTTTTATTGGCCACAACAATGGATCAAATGTAATAGGATAAACTATAATTGGTATAAATAAAAGTTCTGAATTGGGAGGGTTTGCATAAACTTTCAAGGTACCAGATGGAAGAAGTGTGGCTAGAAAACACTGCCAGTGGAAAAATTCAGGGGTCTGAGTACACCACAAGCTCAATGTGAATTAGTAGTGTGCTATAAAGGCCAAAAAAAAAGACTAGGGGCAGCTAGGTGGTGCAGTGAATAGAGCACTGGCCCTGGAGTCAGGAGGACCTGAGTTAAAATCAGACCTTAGACACTTAACACTTACTAGCCGTGTGACCATGGGCAAGTCACTTAACCCCAATTGCCCTCCAACAAGCAAAAAAAAAAAAAGACTATCCTTCATAGTCTACATGAGGAAAGGTGTACATGAGTGGGAATGAGGACATAAGCCATGCTATTGGGAAGGGTGAAGCTGGTGGTTTGGAAGTTCTGTGCTACAACAACCTAAACTGATAAATGGATTGGGTGTGTATGCTGAGTCAACCCAGGATTATACAGCCAGTATGTGACAGAGCTAGGACTGGAACCAGGTCTTTCTGGCCTTAGGGCCAGCTCTCTTGGCATGGTGCCATACTGCCTCCCATGTCCATCTATAGGTAGATATACTATTATATTTATTGCACTCCGACCTTTACAAGGAAAAAATACAAAAACGAAAAACAATCACAATCCCTGAAACGTCCACCGCCTATAATATTAATGAAATATCTTTTATGTTATCATTATCGCTTCAGAATAGCTTCTAAACTTGGATTGCTAACTACACAGTAGTTATTTTTCCTTTCAAAGGAGAATTTTGTCGTTGTTGTTGCATGACTGGACTATAGACAAATGCCACTAACCTTTTTGAATGCCACACATCCCTGTTTTTGAATTGAGTCAGTGGAATCAGACTGTCAGTCTGTCCTGATTTCATTGTCAATGCCTCATTTGCTCTATGTTATTAAAAGCTAACAGCAGTTACCTTTTATTAATGACCAGGTAGAAGCATCCTTAGGATAGATTGGGATGGGGGGGTAGGTAGGTAGGATTGGATTTCTTGACTTTTTTTTAATTGATATTTTAGCAACATAATCTTTTGCATTCTCGATGGGGGGTTGAAAAGTTAAAGGATGAGAAGAAAAATCAAAGTGAGGCTAATGAAACCACATCATAATGTAACTGTGAAAGCATACTACAATAGATTTTTTTTTTAGGAACCGAATTTATTTGCCTTTTGATACAATGGGGAGAGAGCTCAAGCTCAAGTCAAGAAACCTGGGTTCTAGTCAGAGCTCACTCACCAACTAGCTGATTAAATGTGGGCTAGTCGCTTTCCCTCTTCATAATCTCAGTTTCCTTACCTGTAACATAGAGAGGTTGGATTAAATGATGTCTACATTGTCTTCAAGGCATAAAATCCTGTAGCATTCCATTAAAGCTTTTTACCATGTGACAGTGGAATTTTTCTTTTAACAGAAAGGTTCTATGACCTTTCAAGAAGCTGGAAGCCCTTAGTTTAAGTGCATAAATATCATATATTACATTCCTTCTTACTTTAGCCCACCAGCCTAAATACGATACTTAACGTTCTGAGCCGAAGACTTGACTTGGGGAAGAGGCAATGGGGGAGGAGGTGCTGGGTTTTAAATTGGCAAGAACAGTCATGTTCCTTTTAGTGAGCAAACCATGCTGTCTATGTATTCCATTTCATTCTTAATTTCAGTTTTGCATGGCCTTCTAAAAGCATTTCACAGGTGTTTGCTGGAACTCATTAGACCATTTGGAACTCCTTCATGCTCCCTAAAAGGCAATTAAAATGTGTCTGCAAATTACCTCATGTGGGCCAAAGCACAGCTGCCTCTCTTCCCCTGTTACTACGCTATGTTTCCAAACAGAGAAGGAAACTGCTTGGAAACCACTAGTTGATGAGGGCAAAGGTGGCTTTGTGGGTCATCTTATTCCTTTCCTCTGACTGTTCACACACTTGGTATCCTTTTCAAAAGGCAAAGAAAAGGTGGAGAGGAGTTGAGAGATGCAGTTGCTTAATGAAACAGAGGTTGCATATTCTATGAAAGCAGGAAGGTTTTGAATAACTCTCACTCCCCTACTAAACCAAGAGATTCAACTTTTCAAAGCCCCTTCTTCTGGGACAGTAGTCAAACATAAGTATGTGTAGGCCATTAAGTCTTACTGGATTAAAAATCCTGGGGCTTGCTTAAGGATGGAGAAAAGGATTCTTGAATCAAGCTGCTAATCTTCTAGCATCTGTTTATTATCTGCCAGGATTTCTCACTACAAAAAGAGCTCAGCATGATTTTGTGATAGGAGAGCATGTTTGTATGGGTCATATAATGTAATGAAAAAATTCTATTTTTCTGAGATTTTACCTCTGCAAGCTATCTAAAGACTTACTGATGCATTCAAAAGAACATGCTACTTGCTAAAATAAGTTTCTTATAATTTAATTTGTATCAAAGTTGTCCTTTGTTCAATTTTCTTACCAGAAACCAAGACTTTCTTGATTTCATTAAATGTCCAAGTCCTTGAGTTTCAATTAAATCAGTCTCAACTCTGACATGAAAAAGGTATAAATAGAATTGAAAACTGGAATTAAGCAATAATGAATTGCATTATTTCCTAACAATCTTCAGCCATAAAATCAACATGCATGTTTATGTCATTTCCTGAATGCTGAATACCAACAATAAATGAATCTGTTCTTAAATTTTAAATATTTGGGAACAAGAAAATAAAGTACACACTGGAATTTTGTAGCAGGAAAATTTACACTCTTAAATGCACGTGTACATGAAGTAGGACAACTGACCTCAGGTACAATAAACTCATCCTTTTTAAAGAGCTTAGCTAAAATGGAATAGATTTAACTTTTTCTCAGAGCACTGACAAAGAATCAGTTTTCAGTAACTTACTATAAAACTACTTAGAACAACTAATGACTAAAACATGCTTTGTAATCACAGTGTGCTAAATTATAAAGCACAAAGTGTATAACTGGCCTTGAATTCAGGAAGACCTGGATTTGAGTCCTATCTCTGCCACATATACTTATGGAATCAGGATAAATTCATTTAACTTCTCAGTACCCGGCAACTTTCTAGGACTAAGTTATAGACAATGAAATTCTACCTTTGCATCAGTGAAGAGTGTCTGCACACTGAGTTTCCTACATCTATTAAATCACAGGTCTGGATAAAATAGCAGTATAAACACAAATCCTTTTATGAATGCTATAAAAGAGAGACAATGGGAATGAAGTGGAATACTAGCCAGGGGAATTCACCTGTCCTGAGACTGCCTTAGAAGCTATAACTGTCTGGCAGAAATTTTGAAATGCTGAGAACTGGGATTTGATGATACCACTGATTGGGCCACTACCATAGCCAATGGGAGGAAAGTGCACCTCAAAGAAATAAAACTGGAAAGAGCTGCAAGATAACCTTACTTGAAACTATTTGGATGATCAGCATAACAAAGAAAATAGTGGAACAAACGACACGCCTTCATTTTCTGGTATGAAAAGAAGGGAAGATTTACTGGAACAAATAAAAATATTAATATTCATTTTTTTGGAAATGCTTCAGATAGATTACTTTACTGATTACTTTAGCAAGCAAACTATGGGAGTGTATGAAATAGACAGAAGATATTAATATTTTACTTACCAGTATTATATAACAAAATTGAACTCTGGTCTTTCCAGTTATAGGCAAGGACTTTATATTGCTTTTTATTAATTATACTATCAACTCTAATTCTCATGACAATATATTACAGACTAATATAGGATAAGTATTAATAGGTAACTTCATCCTTTAGGCCTGATTAGATGAAATAAAAAGTTAAAATAAAAGAATTACTGAAATCAAAAGGAAGGGAAGTTTAAGAACACAAGGTCTTCAAAAATTTTAACACGGAACATCAGAAATTTTACCTACTAACAAAATAGATGACAAACATAATACTTAATACTCAAAGAATTTTGAAGAGGAGATGGGTATACTTAGATGGGAATTTTAAAAATCCCCTTTTTATTCTGACAGCAGAATCCAAGTAGAAAAAGCAATGGGACAGAGAAAGAGAGACAGAGAGAGATAGAGATAGAGACAGACAGACAGAGAAACAAAGTCAGTGAGAACTAGAAAAAAAACTGGCATAAGCTTTATGGAAGAACACATTACCTGACAATATTTCACAGAGTACAAAAACATTTTGGTACCTAAGAAACAGTAGGTGTGGTAACCATGGCCAGAGTAAGAATTATAGTATGAAAGACAGATTTATAAAACACTGTTAGATGAAAGTATCAAGCACTACCATGGCAGAAATTATTTGAGAAATCTCTTCAAGACTTACAGAAAGGCATTGGAAGACTTCATCAAGTTAGAACTGGTATGTAATATGTAGAAAGATTGGATGACATATAACCCAATTAAAGAAAACAATAAACATCGAGAAAAGAATTTAGAAAGTACAGATATATTAGAAATTCTAGATTCCTTTAATCAGCAATAGAAAACAATTGTTGAAAGGTTAAAGTCATATAAACAGTGAAAAGAACAATAAAAATACTTCAACAGTAATAAAAATGTTACTAGAGGGATTCAAGAAGCAAAGAAATCAGAGCAGGGTAAGAACCCTCAAAAAAAGAAGAATATAATTTTTGATCATCTCTGAGATTTCAAAAATTCCAAAACAATGACATGGCAATTTGGATCAAATATGAAACAGAAACATGCACACCATTAATGTGAGTGACAGAAGAGTTACATCAAGGGAGATATAAGAAATACTGTTGCTATTTATTTCAGTTGCTTTGAACTCTTCATGACCCCCAGTTGGGGTTTTCTTGGCAAAGATACTGGTTTATCATTTCCTTCTCCAGGTCATTTTACAGATGAGGAAACTCAGGTAAATGGGATCAATTGACTTGCCCGGATTCACACAGCTAGTAAGTATCTGAGGCTGGATTTGAATTCAGGAAGATGAACCTTCTGACTTCAGGCCTGGTACCACTCTATGCACTGTGCCACTAGGTTTCTAGAGAGAAACGCTTAGCTTCTCTGTAATATTGGAAAGTGCCATATAAACAGGTCTGTCATTAGTAGTTAAATACTTCACAGTGGTTCATAAATTACCAGCAAAGCACTTTTATCAGTATTCTCTCATAAACAAGCCTAATTCCTCCTTTTGCATTAGAAAGAATTACAAATCTTCTAGCAAGTAAGGATACCAGTGACTCCTACAAATAAAACCAGTCATTTGTTTATGTGTTGTATACAAAGCATACACAACTTGTATCTTAAAAAAAAATCTACTGATACTTACTAGGAGATATATTGGCTGAGGATCAAAAAGTCCTCAGGGTACAAAGAGTATCTTATTGTCTATTTAATAGTTATTGAACAAGTTGCCATAAAGTGCAAAAACACTTAAATTGTCCCAATTGGTTATTGCAAAGCCTTTGACCTAGCACTCATGACTCAATCATGCATAATATAAATATATAGAGGTGACCCACGTATAATGAAACTATTGGATTATTTGATTTCCATATGGGATTTTTTTTTCTCTATTTATAATATATCACCAACATAATAATGTCCAAAATAATATAAAAGGTGCTACTTTTCAAGGAGACAGTTTACAGCCTTTATGGTTCTGCCTATCTTAGAACTCAATGCTTTTATCACTCCCAAATA
Source organism: Petaurus breviceps papuanus (assembly GCF_028583685.1). Lineage (NCBI taxonomy): Eukaryota > Metazoa > Chordata > Mammalia > Diprotodontia > Petauridae > Petaurus > Petaurus breviceps. The sequence goes on from NW_027186372.1 coordinate 15,002,834, forward strand.
GAACTGATTATGGCTTCCAAGTTGATGAAGAATTCATAAAATATATCTATTAATTACTTTATGTATATTTATGGCATAAAGTTTTTATACACACAGACGTATGTATATATCTATATCTCCACTGAAAAACATATTAAGCACTTTCTCCTTTGAATGTAAGATTTCACCAATTATAAAATATCATTTAGACTTGATAAAAATAAATTTCTTATCTTATTATTATTATTATCTATCTTATTATTCTATCTTATTATCTTATCATCAGGAATAAAGAAGGTTTCATGCACAAATTCAGAAGTGAAGTTGAATCAATGAATGAAAATGATAATTATGAATACATTGGTATCTCCAGACATGACACATCAGTCATAAAACTTTCAAGGAGAAAGTCATCCATGTGTATGTCAAGAGATTTACTGGCACCCTGGAATTAAAGCTCAATAGGAAGGTCACATTTAAAGCAACTGATACCTAAGCAATAGCAATCTCATTATCAAATTTTGGAAAGGTGAAATGGATTATAACAAATGATCACCTACCTAGTAAAAAGTCATACAATACTAATGAGAGACCATCCTGCTAAGGTAGTTTTGGAATGATTAGCACTCTCTTGCCTAATAGGAGGAAAAGGAATGATATACTTTCTAAAAACAAATGAAAAAGATTAAAATTCACATAAATACTCTTGGAACAGGAAGACATCACTTCCTGGAGCAGTAATAATGGCTAAAGTTATAAACTAACGAATCTCTCAAATTTAACTGAAAGTTGTTTATGTTGAATGTAGATGGTTAGATAGCTAAGATCCAATACTGGAATTAAAATGCCCTCCATAGGTGACATCCACATGAGTTACCCAGTAATACTTCAATCAGTGGCTGAAAAATACAGATAACTTTATGGAAATCAAAAGGCTAGTAAAAGCAGAACCCTGACATCACCACCAAAACTTACAGATGAGTTATTCTTTTTTTTTTTTGGAGGGCAATTGGGTTAAATGTCTTGCCCACAGTCACATGGCTATTTTATGTGTGTTAAGTGTCTGAGGCTGGATTTGAAATCAGGTCCTCCTGATTCCAGGGCCAGTGCTCTATTCACTGTACCACATAGCTGCCCCAGATGAATTCTTAAGGAAGCCAGACTTAATAAGAAATGAAGCTTTTGTGAAGAAATGGTGAAAGTAGAAGAATACATTATTTTGGGTTATAAAAAAATTAGCACCCATATTCCTATCAGGACATGACCTGAGAATTAGAATTATACTACACAAGTTTATAATCTTTCACAAAATGATAGATAGCAAATCTCTATACTACAAATATAGATCTTAGAACACTTTTGAAAATTCAGTAAGTAAACTATATTGGAATCAGACCACCATCATATCATTAGAGAGAGGTAAGTGGACTCCTTTCCATTTTATGAAGAAAATATAATATTCACATTTCTTTCATATAAGACTCCAATACCGATTATTTTCCACAACTGCTTGCATATAACACTGGTTCATAAAAGATCTGAGAACATTTTAATTGATGTTGCCATATGAAAGACTGATTACCTCCAGATTGCATGTAATAAAAAGACTTTCAAATTATAAAGAATTAGTAGAAAAAATCAAAGTCATATGGGAAAAAAGATGAGTTATATATTAGACCATTTGTCTTCTCTGTTATTGACATTGTCCTTAAGATGATTTCAGTAAGCCTACAGAAGATGAGCTAACACTTATTCATTATTCAATTACATAAAGCAATTATTTTATCTTTCTGTACAATAGTAGGACATGAGCATGAATCATAGAAGAATAGTGACCTGTCTAATCATTATTTCTATGTGAACTACTTAAAATGATAAAGAATGCTAATAATGATGATAATAAGGATCTAGCAATGTGGGATATGTGACAAATTGTATTGATATTGACAAATTTGGGAGAGATTTTACCAGAGATTATGGGATGGGGGTCAGTTGGGGCTACCATGTTGCTATGTCTCAGTCTCAGAATACTAGGGGTAAATGTAGTATAGGGGGAGGCAAACACTTCCTACTAGTATACTTTTCATTTATATAGGTTAGTCACAATGATACCATTAACTCTGCATTATGAGTTAACAGTGAGTTAGGGGGGTATCTATGACAAACATGTGAAGATTTCCACCAACAGAAGAGGAAGATGAGAACAATGTGTTCCAAAGCCCTTGAATATGGCTGAAGCAGATGCTGGAGAGTGCTTAGAGATTTGTCAGTCATCAAAGATTCCAAGGTAATCTACTTCATCCCTGGTCATTGCGAGTCATCTTGACTTTTGTCCTGCCACTGGACTATGGTGACTTTGCAAGAGGGAGTGAGGTTGATGACTTTATGCAACTCTCACTTACTTAACTCCAATTCACATGCAAGTCAAGACATCACTTGTGATGTCGTGGATCCTCTTCAGAAATGAAGGGAGAACCACAACAAATTTACTAAATGAGAAGGCTGAAGTAAGAATAATCATAACAGTCACTTGCTAGAAGGCAAAGATAAGAATTATCAATATGTAGTAATTCAACCATAAACCTGGTTCATATTCTTCCACCAATACACAAAGGATCCATGAGTTTGGAGAAGAAGAAACTTAACAGTGAGGCTTGTGAGTAGGAAAACACACTCACTCATTTTAATTCATGACTCTGAACTGTAAGTCTTCATGTTCTTGAAGACTTTGAAAGAAGAGTGAGTAGCATGTATCACAGGGTAGGTGGGACCAGTCTTCAATTAGACCACTAAACTTTATTGCTGGATGAAAATGCTTCTTTGCTATTCTTGGTTCATGGAAGTCATATTAAACTTAAAAAAAATAAAATGGCCATTTCTTTTATTGACAAGCTGTTCCCTTACACTTGGAATTTTCAGAACTGTGTAGGCCTGTTGTCTGGGTCATGAGTGTTTCCCTTTCACATTAGGGAGAACAGTAGAGGGCAATGTAGTCACACCTCTAAGAGGTTTCCTTTATTCCTAAGCTACAAATTTCTCTAAGGAGCAAGGCTGACAAACCCAGTGAGTTCTAAAAACTACAGAGGATTCTGCTTTCCTCCAATCAATTCCCAGCATCAGAGCTCTCCTCCAATCAAATCAGCTCCCAGACCAGATGCTCTGTCTTCTTTCATTTCTTAAGCTATAGATAACATTGAAGATCAAGGTAGACAATTCCCAACCTGTCTTCCCCCACAGTAAAGCATCCTCTTTTCATCCAATCAACTCCTAGGATCAGAGAGTTTTCTTCAATCAATTTCCAGCAACAAAGCTGGCCTCCCCACGCCTCTCTGCTTATCAGGGGAGAAGTGTAGGCAACACATTTTCCCCCCTCAGCTCTCAGTGCAGTCACTCTTCCTCCTTGCCTCTGTCTCTGTCTCTGCTTATTCTAGCATCTTTGCTTCTTTCTTCTGTCTGCAGTTTCTCTTGTCTTCTCTCGCCAGTTGGCGTCTCCTCACAGTTCTGTTTTCTGACTCTCCTGTTCCAAAGGAGTCTCTCTTGCTATGAAGTTATTCATCTCTCACTTCTGATGAGAAACACCAAATCCATATTTCTTTCAGGTGTGATACAAATGCTTATCATACAATAAGCCAATAGTCTCAAAGTAGGGACTTTTTTTAATCCAGAATTTACTTTCAATAAAATCCAAAGTTCTAAAAACAATCATATTCAAATTAGCTCTTGGGACACAATGCACTGCAGCTTTCTTTACATCACTCAGTGCTTTTGCCACTGAGCTGCTTTTAAATTGGTCCTTTCAGTACATTTATGTGAAGGGCTATTTTCTCTCAAGTCTTCAGATCTATCTATGTTTAACCAAAACATCATTTTCCTGTCTTTTTAAAAAAAAAATAACGTATATACATAAAAGTGTAATACTTTATAATTACAGCAATAATAACAATTATAACAATCATAATAATAAAAACAATGACAATGAGTTGTTAAAAGATCACTGATGCAGTAAAATGGATTTAAAAAAATATTCAAAACCAAAAATATAATACTAAGAAAATACAGGCACCATCAAGGTACAGATATATGAAAAATAACTACACCTCAACAAAAAAGAAAACTGACAAATGTTCTGAAAATACATGACAGATTTTACCAAAATACCAAACAGATACCATTTAAAGAGCAATAGTGAAGGCTGATACTATATACCCTTGGACTTACTGAGTAACTGATATTGTTTTACCACAGAATGACCTATAGGATAGCGGAAATCCAAGAATGAAATGAAAAGGCTCTTCACAGGCAACATCCTGATGTATTCAAACGCTAATATCTTGTCAAAGAAACAGAGTCTAGTGGTTTTGTTTATAGAATTGCAGGGCTTAATATAAAATCAAGTCATTACTACCAGAAACTACAGAAGATGAATTCTAAAGAAGCCTGGATTAGTGACTGATACAGGTTTTTCAAGTAAATGACTTAACCTGTGCAAAATACCACTATGTTTTGCAAAAATCTAGCAATTACTGAATCAACAGAAAGGTATAGTCAAGCACCTAGAATTTTATTCTAGAAGCTCACTATTCTTCACAAATTAACAAACAATAAATCCCAGGTCAATTAATTTAAATATCAAGACATTTTTCAAGAGTTCAAGATAACTGCTCTAGCTGAGGTACTATTACAGAAGAAAAACACACCACAATCTCCCATTATTTCCTGGACATTACAGTGATGCACAAAAATTTAACATCAGTGTTTTAATAGCTGCTTCAAACTGAACATAAAATTTCCAAATTAGGTGGAATTAATAGTATATCCTTTCTTTTTAGTTCAATTTAATTTTTGAAATGAATAAAAATCCATTTTCTCTTTCTTGCCTATGTTTCCTTGCCTACCTATTAGAAAACCAAACCAAACCATTGTATCAAATGTGCGCAGTCAAATAAATTCATGCACTGGTTCTCTCTCTCTCTCTCTCTCTCTCTCTCTCTCTCTCTCTCTCTC
>NW_027186372.1:15008216-15017193 GCF_028583685.1 Petaurus breviceps papuanus
TCTCTCTCTCTCTCTCTCTCTCTCTCTCTCTCTCTCTGTCTCTCTCTATCTGGTTAAAAACTAGTTTTTAAAATATATAGGCTTCATGGCATAATCAAAGTCATGTTGAAACAGGAAGAAATAGATATCTTTTCCCAATATTATTTCTGCTATATGAATTGTCCCAAAGATACTTGGAGTTAATCCATAATAGATAAGCCTGCATCTTAGTACTCTCATTCAAGTTAAAAAAAAAAAAGAACCATCTTCCCTACCTGCTTTAAAGTTTGTCAGACATTAACCATAGAATATGGTTACATGTAACAGTATAATAAATTATCTCAGAATTATTTGTTTGAATTTTATCAGAATAAAGGTGAGAAGAATATAAAAATAGTGATGATTGCTGACATTTTTATAGCTCTTACACTGAGCTAAGTCCTTCACAATCATTTCATGATCCTTACCATAACTGTGGGATGTAGGCGCTATTATCACCCTGGTTGTACAACTAAGGAAACTGATGCAAAAAGAGGTTAAGTGACTTGCCCAAGGTCACAGAGGTTGGATTTGAACTCAATTCTTCCTGAATCTAGGTCCAGTGCCCCATCTAGTAAGCCACCTAGCTGCCTCCTTACTAGGTAAGTACTTCCTTTTAAACTAACAATTACTGAAAGTGTCATGAAAATAGCATGGCAGAATGAACAGACTCTGGAGTCAAATGATCATCGTTCATAGTCTGTTTCTATTACTAACCCCGTATCCTTAGGGAAGTTATTTAAACTTTCTTGGCCTCAGTTTCCTCATTTATAAAATGAAGGGGTTTCAATCTAAGATGTTACGATACCATGAAAATAGATGTATAACACATCTTAATAATAACCAATCTCAGTTGTGGTAGGAGCAATGTCCTAACTCTCCTCCCATGCAAACTGGGCTAATTTTTCCTTAAAAGGAATTGAAAATCTCCTTGAAACTTAAATTGATGTCACTTAATGATTGGCTGGTGAATTAGGATAAGTAACTCAGACAAGAAGGCTTTACCAAGTGGAAGAAACTTAGTGTCCTCAATGTTAATCCTTGTTGAACAGATTTCTCCTACTATGGCTAAGAAATTCTCTTTGTTTACTGCTGAATGACATATATATGCTTCATTTCTTTTTTTGTAAGAGCAAATCTAAAACTACCAGAGAGAGACTTGACTCAGGCCTAGCCCAAAATAACTAACTAATCCTGTAGGATTAGAACTCAGTGAAGTCCCTGCAACAGGAAATGGGCAGTGAGAGGAAGATGAGCCTGTATTGGCCTGCATGCCTTCGGTGATGGCTTCAAGTATGGTGACAGCTTACTATGAGGCATTCCCCAACTACCACAAATTAGTGAGCAAGTTGCTTGTATTGATTTAGCACAGAGAGACTGAAGTGTGTATGTTCTGTTTCCTTATGAACTGTACCTTGAAGATAATCGTAATAAACTGTGTTTTAGGCCCACCAACTGTGTTGGGATTTCCAGCCTGGTAATTTGGTAATCTTCCAAATTCTACTAAGGGACTTCAGAACTTCTGAACTCAGTTTACCTTCAGAGTAGTCTGGAGAGACTAAATTTTCACCAGAAAAAAGACAACTTCAGAAAGACTAAGTAAAATCAGTCTGCTGATAATGGATGCCTTAGCATTGTAAATACTCATAGTCACTCAACTGGCAGAGGGGCATCCTCAATTGAGCCAGCCAGAGTTAGTGCTATAACTGTATATGTACATAGCTAATCACGGTTCAGTGGCATGAAGGCCCCAAGTGATAAAACGGTGGTAAAAAGGTGGAAACCAAGACAGATCTCTGGAGTTTTCAGATTGACTAACAATTGTGTTGAAGAAATTATTTCAGGTTTTTGTTTGGTTTTGTTCACTTGTTTTTTAACTTGAAATCGGAGAGACCATTTGCAATTGTACCCATTGGATTTTCTTGTGATTCTTTCAGTGTAGTTCTTTGGGGAGTCACTTAAAAGCACAAAGTTTAATTCTCCACAGGAACCCAAAGACATTTCTGGAGTTGGAAACATGAACGAATGCTCTATTTGGGCTGTATTTAATTATTTGAGAAGAGGCCAGGAACACTGCATCAATTAAAAAGAATTTTTTTTTGATTTTCATGTCCAAATCACTCTTCCTCCCTCTAGCCCCTTCCTTATCCATTGAGAAGGCAAGAAATATGGTATCCATTAAGCATATGAAGCCATGCAAACCACACTACATCTGTTTAAAAAGTTTGTTCTCTCACTTCCAAACTGCGAATTGTAAACTATAATTCTCTTGATAAGGTATGGGCTCTGGGAGCCCCCTTGAGTTCTCCTTGAATCTTTGAGGTACAGGCTCCGGGAATCCCCTTAAACTCTGATTAAATTGTCACATTTGATGAGGCATTTGCATGAGGCCATAAGCCTTACATTGTTGCTGGGCCCAAACCTCTGTTACTATACTTCCCACCCTTGAACCTATCAAAATATCAATCCACCCTTGAACTGGCCTAGCCCACCATTGTCTGTAGTCTCCAGGTAGCCTCCTGCAACTTCCCACCCTTAATCACTCATTGACCCTCTCCAAACTCCTCCTCTACACCATCCCTAGATTCCCTCCACAACCTTCTACATATAAGACTCCATCTTGTTTCCATGTGTGTGAGAGCGCCATAGAATGACCTGGCATAGACTTACTCTAATACAAGCGAACTTTTAATAAACTTTACTCTTTTTTGGTTGAGAAGACTTGAGTCAAATTTATTTGGCAGGAACCAGTGTGCTGATCTTTTGGGGTCTCCAGAGCAACCCTAACCCTCTTTATGGGTAAGCTCTTCACCCTCTCTAAAGATTCAAGTGGGAAGTCCTTAAAGACCCCAAGGCTCAGGTTCTGGGAACATTTCCTTAATACTGGTAGAAAAGTCTACTTCTTGTATGTGGAAAAGAAAGTACAAATATTATCCTAGAGGATTCTCTGGATTTGATACTTTTTGTATATCTTTCCCCCAGCATAAGAGGACAGTTAGACCCCAGCATTAGCAGCACCCCCCAGCACTCCTGTCAGACATAGGAGGGAAGTGGCAGCCTGGGCCTACAGCAACTTTCTGCATAAGGGCAGAATCAAGTCTGTCACAGTAGGGTTGTCAGGTCCCAAGCAGTGCCAGTCCAAGTGCTCAGGTCTTCAGCAATACTCTGTCCTAGCATTTTGGCAGAAGAGCTTAGGTCCTAAAAGCCGGACCTGACCTGCCCTAGCAAGGGAGGTAGTCCTTGACTCTGAAATAGCAAACAACAGGTGGAAGATAAGCCCCTGAGGCTCTGGGTAGTGACAATAGGCACAGTGGGACTGACTTGAGAAGTAGACACAGGCAGAGACCCTATTGACAACCTTAATTAGGTGGAGAGGTGAGCCCCAGTGGTGCTGGTAGTCACATGGGGTGTGGGGAGGAGAGACAGTAGGAAGAAATGAGAGCCTCAGAATATCTAGGTGCCAGGGGTGGGGTAGAGGAGGGATGTTTGGGGTGGTTAGTGTCCAGAGGCAGAGATGGGTTCTAAAGTTACCAAGTAGGGGAGGCTAGGTGGCTCAGTAAGTAAAGAGCCCTGGCTCCAGTGTTGGGATGACCTCGGGATCAAATCCGGGCTCAGATACTTAGCACCACACCCAGAAATAACTGGCCATGTAACCTTGAACAAGTTACTTAACCCCTGATTGCTATAAAAGAAAAAAAAAGAAAAAATAAATAAAGTTACCAAATAGCAGTACTCTGGTAATAAACATGGTCCCCAGTGGCAGTAGGTAGTGGATCAACTCCCAGAAACAGTTGTAGCCCAGTGGCATAAGAGCACTAATTGACACACAGAGTAGCAAAACTGAATGGTCTCTCCACAATGCTGTATCTGAAACATCCAGTGGTCATTGGAAAACTTCTCCCCAGGATGGGTAACAGGGAGAAAAATGTGTCATTGTTGGGAGAGGATTTGCTTTTTTTTCAGCAAGGCAGAGGTAAAAGTGCCTACCATTCCCTGACAGAAGAGAAGAGTCCCTCAGAGGCATCTCTTAAGGGAAGATTTTGTATCTCCCTTCCCATGGACTTGTCAGGGAAGGGAGATACAGGCGTTGGACCAATAAGTGTGTGGATGTCCAGGGCAACTCTCTTGGACCAGTGATGAGGATTAGGGACATGGAAGGAATTGTCATATGTTGCTAAGGCCTTGATGTTCCTGGTGCTCTTCCCTTTTATAGTCAACATTTGTTACAGTCCACCTCTATTTGATGCAAAGATGTGTCATCACCCACCACATGACCCTGATGATTTAGACTCAGAATTTGATCCTTCCTGAGATTCTAGGAGATTCAGTCACTCCTTGAGGATAAGAAACAATATCCCTCCCCACCTGCCATGTTTCTGTTTTAGTTTTTCCTCTTCTTAACTGCTACCTGTTATCAGGCTTCTGCTTTTCAGAGGTTAAGACTGACGTACAAGAGTCTTAAACTCATACAAGTGGTGGGAAGGCCCTCTGCAACACCTTAAGAATCTTACCACCAAGAAGGGGAGTATGAAAGGAACAATATTCTAATCTTCCCACCCTGCACCCTCCCCTCCCCCTATCCCTCATACAAATTAGGCCAGTTTTTTCCTCAAAAGGCAGTGAGACATTTCTTGAGACTCAGTGGGTTCAAGAGACTACTGACATCATTTCTTCATTGCTTAAAAACCAGTCCAAAGGAGCCAGAGGGGCACCCTGATACTTGGTTGGTGAATCATGATGCATATGTCAGGCAAAGGAAAAAAATGACTCATTATTAACTAGCACTTACTAAGATCCATAGCACCTGAGAATAAGTAGCCAGATGAACTTTGAACATTAGGATGGTTAAATAACATTTGAAAATATGCATCTTTTGTTTTTAGATCCAAAAATTATCTTGAACACTGTCACAATAACTAATGAACTAAATATTCTCTTTGGTCAATCTTTTTTTTCCCCTTGCTGAATCAACTCAAGGTGTCCTCAATGTTTATCCTTGTTGAATATACTTCTTGGGCTAGGGCTAAATAAATTTCACTAGAGATTTACTCACTGCAATAATTACACTAGTCTTAGCCTTTTGACAGAAAGAAAAACACTAAATAGAAATTTTCAAAAGAATTGTGAACTTCTAACAACCATATTAAAAAAAAAAAGTTCCAAATCACTAACAAGATTAATGCAAATTAAAACAGCTCTGGGGTTTCACTCCCTCAAACATCAAACTGGCAAAAAAAAAGATATAAAATGGAAATACAGATATAAAGTCTGTGGGAAGACAGGCATTCTAATTCACGATTCCTAGAGACATGAAGTGATACAATTATTCTGGAAAACAATTTAGAATTTTGCAAGAAAAAAATTACATGGTTCATACTCTTTGATCCAGCAATTTCACCAAGAGTATAGGTGCTAAGAAGATGAGAGAGAAAAAAAGTCCTGTATATATCCAATCAAACAAGCTTTATAGTGTGTAGTACATGCAAAGCTTTATGTAGGGCACTGGGAATAGAAAGGGAAAGCAAAGCAAGTCCTTGACCATAAAGAATTTAATTCTACAAGGGGACACAATATTTAAACAGAAAACTATACAAATGATTTATTTGAGAAAGTTGAAAATTCTAACAGTGAGGGGGATTAGGAAAGGCTTCCTATAGGAAGTGTCTCATGAGTCAAGCCTTGAAGGCATCCAGAGATTATAAGAGGTAGAAATGAAAAAGTACATTGCAGGTATGGAGGGCAGACAGCCTATGCAAAGACAAGGTGCATGGAAGATGGAATCTCAAATTTGTGGAACAGTAGATGTATAGAATGTATGAAGGGAAATAATATAAAATTGTGTTAGAAAGGGAAACTGGAGCCAGATGCTTTAAATGGCCATCTGAACAGACTGTATGTATCTAGATGACACAATGGATGGAGTGTTGGACCTGGAATCAGGAATATTTTATTTTAAATCTTTCCTCAGATATTTACTAGATGTGTGATCCTGGATAAGTGATTTAATCACTGCCTGCCTCAATTTCCTCATCTGTAAAATGGGGATAATGGTAATAGTATCTACCTACTAGGATTGTTGTGATGACAAAGAAATGATATTTATAACATTCTTTGTAAACCTTAAAGTGCCATGTAAATTCTAAATATTAATGTTATCATTGTCACCACAATCATCATCATCACTATTTTTGCTAATATACTGGAAGAAAAATGAGTCAGTAAGAAAAAAAAAAAACTCAAGCCTGGGAGTGACTTGGTTAGACTTGATTTAAAGATTACTTTACCAACCATCCAGAAGACCAAAGGCAGAAGAGGAGCTATAGGAAACCTGAAACCAATCAAAAGACTGTTGTAAAAGCTAGCTAAGAAGAAATGAAGTTCTGAACTCTGATGGTGGACTTGAGAGTTGAGACAATGGGATAGTTTTAAGATATGTTGTGGAGGTCAGATTGGTAGGACCACTCTAATATCTTTGCCAAGTAAACCCCAAATAGTGTCATGAATCAGGATAAATGAACAGAACAACAATAACAAAAATTGCATGACTTGCATTGAACATGATATTGTACTTTTGTCACTGCCAAACCGTTGCACTTTTTTTTCATAATTCTCTTCCATAACTCATTTCTTTTTTCCAATTTTTCTTCTACCTCTCTTACTTGATTTTAAAAATCCTTTTTGAGTTCTTCCAAGAAAACCTTTTGGGGTTGAGACCAATTCATATTTCTCTTTGAGGCTTTGCATGTAGACATTTTGACATTGCTGCCCTCTTCTGAGCTTGTGTTTTGTTCTTCCCTGTTGCCCTAGTAGCTTTCTATGGTCAGGACTCTCTTTTAATTTTTGCCCACTTTTAAAAGTTGAGCTGTGCTCCTAGGGTACAGGGGGCATTGTCCAAACTTCTTGTTTTGGGGCCCAGAAACCTATCACTGGCTTTCTGTGTTGGGGCCTTTGGGGCTGGTGGCCAGCAGCCTGGTCACTAGCTTTCTGTGCTGGGGCTTCTGGGCGTAGTGTTTTGCCCACTGCACTAGGATGACCCAGGCTAATTGTATCTATTATTCCTTGAGTTCTGAGGCTGGTAGTTTGCCTGCTGTGATGGGACTGGAGGCCTTACAGCTGGCCTGCTGAGCCCAGAACTCGGGGCCTCAATGCTGTTCTATATTGTGGCTAAGAGGCTCCCACTGGCATGCTTGGACCCTGCTTGCCCTGGCCCATGCCCCCCTTTTACCCCAATGAGACAAAATTTTCCTGAAGTCCTTCTAAGTTATCTTGGGCTAGAAAATTGTTTCACTCTGTCTTTTCGTGGATTCTGTCGTTCCAGAATTCTTTTAGAGACTTGATTTAACATTGTTTCTGAGGGAAACTGGGGAGAGTTCAAGCAACAGTGTGGCTTCTCTCTGCCATCTTGGCTTTGCTCTGCTAATTATATTTCAAGCCTACAACAATCTCCTTCTTAGAAGAGAAAGTGATTAGACCTGAGAAATATCTTTCCATACTTCAGATTATCAGAGACAATGAAGTGTTTTGGGGGGACAAGGAAAGTGAAAGGGTGGTGACAAAAATGAAGTGTCAATGGGGAAAACAAAAAAAAAATCTGAGGAGGTAGAGGGGAAACTTGACACTTACTGAGAGATTAGGGACTAAAAGCATGTCATACCAGGGACAAAAAGAAGTAAAGTGGCATTTCCTGTTTGGGGTAAAAATTAAAATGCAAAGCTCTTTCCAAAAAAGAGGAAAGTCAAGTCCTTGAGAAGCAGCTAGCTATCCTTCAAGGAATCCCCAGCTAGAGCCATTAAGAGTTATCAGGTGAAAGGTCATCCAGGAAGTATCAGAGGAAATGGTTGATGACTCTGTTCAGGGTAGTATTTGTTCATCTGATAGGCCCAGTGAAGCAGTCTACTGTCTTTCTTGGGACATGTACCAAAGATCTAACAGAGAATCTCCCAATACTTGTTCATTTCTGGTGATTCATGAGGGCACAACTGATCCTGCCAAAAGGACTCTAGAAAGCATTGGTGGAGATGATTACATCTTAAGCAAAAAAAAATTTTAAAAACTAAAGAACACAGAGGTATACGTTGTGTTTCTTTCATTGCTTCCTATACAAATCAAGGTATTTAGGAAACAAAATAGATTTGGCAAATAAATGACTGTCTGAAAAGGTGGTATCTGAGAATGGAATTTAGATTTCTGGAAAAAGGCTTAAAATAGATGAGTGCCAGATTCTTGGCCAAAGATAGAAAGGTAAATAAGGTGGGTGATAATGTATCTGACTGGTGTCTTTTAAATCTAATCAAAAGGATTTCAATGGGAAAAAAAAATGAGGAAGAAAATTTCTCATATATATATGCACCAAGCAAAATATGAAAGAGAAAAGGTATAGTGAAGGTATAATAGCATTTGAGATTTCTGGAGGTTTAGAAGAGAGAAAATCTAAAAAAGCCAGTAGCAAGAACTTTGGTTTCAGATTTTTTTTTTCTTCCACAAAGCATTAAAGTTTAGGCAACAAATATGAAGAACTATAGGTTCTAATATAAGATGACAAATTTGACCTCAGAGGAATCCCTTGGGATAGAAAAGAAGAAGAGACCATGACTCATAGTCAGTCTACTTTATTCAAAAGAAAAAAGATAGGTAAAAGGAGGGAGGGCTTAATGGAGCGCTGTGAAGTATAGTAAGAAGATATACTCATCTGAGGAAACCTAGACAGCAGAGCAGGGAACTATAGCAGATAATATTTGAGTGAAGTTCAGTAGAGGGGAAAATAGAAGTAATTTTGTTATCAAGGTATACTACAAACCAAATCAACTCAAGAAGCATTTATTAAGCATTTATGTTCTAGGTGCTGAGTGTTGGGAATATAAATATAAGCAGAAAGAAAGACATTCCATGCCTTCAAGGAGCTTACATTTAATGGGGGGGGGAATAAAACACCCCTACACCCCCACACAAACATGTTGAA
>NW_027186372.1:15017203-15063964 GCF_028583685.1 Petaurus breviceps papuanus
AATGCTGGAGGGTCAGGAGTGGAGCCCACGGAGGAATGATGACATTTCTGGTGCGGGCATTTTCTTAAAACGGAATTTGGTAGCAGAGCCAATCAGTGAGAGAAGGAGAGGACAGCAATAAAGTGTACTTCCTGGGTGAAAAAGCAAGGAATAGGGGGATTGCCCATGGTGAGGAGATCACCAGAAAGGTAAGAGATTATATATGATGAGTTTGGGAATTTCCACATTCCTGAAGGTGAGGATCTAGATATCTGCTTAAGCCCTCTCGCTCTCGGCCAAAAAGTGATCACCTATTAGCTCTTTAACTTTCCTTAATGTTCATTTTATCCTTCAAAAAGTAAAGAAATCAACAAGAAAGATCCAACTGACACATACTGGGTGTGTGACCCTGACAAAGTCATTTAATCTCTCAGTTCTCGAGGCAAATCTCTAAAGCTATAGATAAGTTCTGGAAATTTTGTTTTTTGTATTTGTTTTGTTTCTTTGACTAGGTAAAAGAGGTCATTCTTTGTCTTATTTCTTACCTAATCTTAATCACTGAATGGGCTTTACCTCACTCAAAATGAGTCCTATGAAAAAACTTAAAAAGGTCAAAGTTTCTTACTGAATCTGGGGCCACCTCCAACCATCCTAATCTATATCTGGTCACTGGACCCAGATGGCTTTGGAGGAGAAAGTGAGGCCTGTGACTACACAGTCCTCCCTCATTTAAATCCAATTCATTTGCACGTCATGGCATCATCTTCCTGAAGTCATTGTCCTAAGAATGAAGGATAAACAGCCAAAAAAAGCTGCATGCATTTGAAGAGGGGTTTTCCTCACCTAGGAATTCCCTATACCAATGAAATCACATAGCCAGTTCCTATTTCTCTCCTTTTCTCTGACACAAAGAATACTTTCAGCCCTAGAAATGATGGAACAATAATTGCTAACAAATATTTGACACCTAAGAAAAGAAATTAAACAGTGAGAGAGTACTTATTTGCCTTTGACAAATTCAAGGAATCTCATCCACATGACGTACATCATTAGGTATTTAAAGGGTAAATGTGATTGTTGATCGACTTTCTGTGAAATCCAGAACATTGTGAAAAATGGGGGAAGCAACATAAGATTGGACAAGGGCAAATGATGCCACAATATTTAAAAAATATATATTTTTAAAAAGAAAGGAAGAGCTTAGGACTATAAACTCGATGTTGATTTTTACAAAAATTCTAGAACAGATCATTAGATGATCAGTAAACATGTAAAAAAAAGAAAATTTCTATTCCAAAATCAGTATGGATTCATCAAGAAGAGACCATGCCATCTTCTTCTTTCCTTCCTTCCTTGCTTGCTTCCTTCCTTCCTTCCTTCCTTCCTTCCTTTCTTTTTTTGCGAGCATACTTAAATTGGTAATCTGAGAAATGATGTAGTTATTTTTGGCCTAGATTTTAGCCAGGGATTCTATGAAGTACCTCATGCTATCTTGTGGTAAAGATAGAAAGATGTATAATAGATTATAATATAGTTAATTAAGTGATGTGGAATTGGTTGAATGGTTAAATTCAAAGGAAAATCATATTATGATTTGATGTCAACTTTACAGATGGTCTCTAGTGGACTGTCCCTGGGAGTTAGGCTGAGCCTGTGCTTTTTAATATTTCTATCATTGACTTAAAGGCATAGGAGACTTATTTATTGAATTTTTAGATGCCACAAAGTTAGGAAAGATAGCTAACTCCCAGCATGACAAGAGTCAGGATCCAAAAAACTCTCAACAAGCTAGAGCACTGGGCTATATCTAATACAGTGAAATTTGTAAAGACATTGTTGGGTTAAAAAAAACAACAACTTAATTTCAATTATAAGACTGGTGGGCCCTAGTTGGATGAATTTGTCTGGAAAAGATTTTGTATTTCAGTACACAGCAAGACTGATATGAGTCACCGGTGTGATGTGACAGCCAAAACGTGTAATATGATCTTTGACAGCATTAAGGGAGGCAAAGCTTCCAGGAATAAGGATATTTCTCTAAGAGTCCTTATTTATTTTTCCCCAGTGAGATCATATCCAGGGTTAAAAGGGATTTTGAGAATTTGGAACAGAGGAAAATCAGGATGTTGAAGGATTTCTTGAAGATTAGTTGTAGGCCTGGGGATGGTTAGCCTGCAAGAAAGATTTGAGTGAACACGTTCACTGGCTGATGTATCAGTCTGATGAGTTGAACTGATATTAATAGTGGAAGTGATAGTTCAAATTAGTCTTGATGTCAGGAAAAACTTCTTTAGACTGAGAGCTATCCCCAAATAGATTGGGCTTTCTTGGGAGAGAGTGAATTCCTTATAAATGAAGATCTTCAAGCAGATGATGGATGACCACTTTCCAAATATGTTATAGTGTGTAGACTTCTTGGGGTATAAGTTGGACCATATGGCTTAAAAAATCCCTTCCAATATGAAAATTCTGTCATTGATTCAGGAGCTCAGACTCTTATTAGACATTATAATTGACAATTGTTTTTGTTCAGCTGTTTCAGTCATGTCCAACTTTTTGTGACCCCCTTTGGAGTTTTCTTGGCAAAGGTGCTGGAGAGGTTTGCCACTTTCTTCTTCACTTGATTTTATAGATGAGGAAACTAAGACAAACGGGGTTAAGAGAATTGCTCAGGGTCACAGAGCTAGTAAGCATCTGAGGCCAGTCTTGAACATGGAAAGATGAGTCTTCCTGATTCCAGGTCTAGCATTGTACCCACCACACCACCTAGCTGCCCTGATTGATAAAGTAGAAATTGTTAAAATAAATGAATGAGTAGAGACAATAGAAGTGTGTCCAGAACAGAGCCTTGGGGGAAACTAATCGTCAGAAGACAGAAAATGGATAATGAGCCTCTAAAGAAGATCAGGAAAGAGAGATTAGATAGTTTGGAAAAGAATGAGGAAAGAGCAGGTTCATGAAAACATAGGAAAGAGAAAATACCTTGGAGAGTAGTATTCTACAATACCACATGTGACAGAGAGGTCAAGAAGGATGATTGAGGAGAAACACAGAAAATATAGTAATAAAAAGATTATTGGCAACCTTAGAGCAGTTTCAGTTGAGTGGCAAGGTCAAAAGATGGATTTCAAGGGAGTGAGATGTGAGTGGGAGAAAAGGAAGGATGCAAGAAATGTTGAGTACAGAAAGTTTTTTTTTTTTTTTCTGGAAGGCTTGACTATGAAGAAGAGAGATATGGGATGTTTAGCTGAATGGTTGGTAGTATAAAGAGAAGATTGCTAAAGACTAGGGAAGACGTGGGGTATGGGTGTAAGAAACATGAAAGAAGGCATAAGACAGAAACTAGGAGGGGGGGAAGCAAGGAAGGAAGGAAAGAGATATCAGACAGACACAGAGAGAGGAAGAGAGAAAGAGTCAGAGAGAGCGAGACAGAGACAGAAAGAGAGACAGACAGACAGACACAGAGAAAAAGAGACACAGAGGCAGAGAGAAACAGAGTCAGAGAGAGAGAGAGAGAGAGAGAGAGAGAGAGAGAGAGAGAGAGAGAGTATGAAAATGACAAAAGGGTTGTTCCAATAGGAGATAGGGAGAAAGGTTAGAGTCAGGGAAACAGGTGTATGTCTGGTAATCACCAAAAGATACTGAAATGCAATAAAAGTAGCATTG
Source organism: Petaurus breviceps papuanus (assembly GCF_028583685.1). Lineage (NCBI taxonomy): Eukaryota > Metazoa > Chordata > Mammalia > Diprotodontia > Petauridae > Petaurus > Petaurus breviceps. The sequence goes on from NW_027186372.1 coordinate 15,020,849, forward strand.
GAGTAGTGGATAAAGTACTGGACTTGAGTTCAAAAAGACCTATGTCTGAATCCCAACTCAGATACTTAATAGAATTGTAGTCCTAGATAAGTGACTTCACCACTCTATTTTCTCCTCTTTAAAATGGGAATGAAACCATCTCCTACCTCCCAGGGTTCTTGTGAGAATCAGATAAAACAATGGATGTGAAGGGCTTTAAAAGTGAATTGTTATATAGTTATGAATTAATAGCTATTATTCTGACAGTCAGATGTTAGAATATGATTTTAGCATTATGTTCAGGTAAACATTTAGAAAAACAACCTTTACCTGAATGCCTCTACCAAAGAAACCCAAAATAAACATTATATTTTAAACACCCAGCAAAACCTCCCTTCTGAGCTTTTCATTTTAACTAGTGTTTTGTAAAATAAATTCATCATTTTGAAATATTGATTAATTGCCTTGATTCTTTAACTTCCTAATTTAGCGTTTTGAAAAATGCTTTCCATTTTTGGCCTTTATTTTGCAACATTTTATTTTCAGCTGAACTTTACTTAGGTTGTCGTCAGAAGTTTTATGTGATGGAGTTAGCAAGCAAAGTCAATATTTGGCAGTACTAGTATGCAGTACTTATAAATATACTTTCCAACATCATTCCAGCAATCCATAACAAAAGATGGATGGTGCCAAACTCTGCTGTTTTATTACAGTTATACAAGCACGGTGGGCTTTAATAGAAGAAATATACACATTTAATGCCTTAAACCAAAGCTAAAATAAATATCCTACAATAAACCCTACTGATGTCATTCTGTATGTATCAGAGAATGATACAAAGGGAAAATCAGCAGTAACTGCAATCCTCTCTCGTTCACCCTATGGATGAAATTTAAAATTGATTCTGTGTCAGGTAAAGCACCGTGATCTGATGAAATATATGAAGATAATTTGATATCACTGCAACTGCTCTCCTGAGTTCGCAGACCAAAGAGCTAAAATTATTCATTGCCAATTCAGGGATTCAGCAGTGGTTTCTAGGATCTAAGCCTAGATGCTTATCTTCTAACCCCAATCAATTTATTTGTTATTAATATACAAATATCTATGTAGACTATAAAAAGCCAGTGGGTGGTTATTTCCCTTCTTTAGTCGACATCATCCTGCATGATTCTATGCGGCTTGACAACCACTCATTAGACGCAAGTCATTTGTACATAATTTATTTGCTTATCTTTTTAATGGGAGATGGTTATATTATTATTCACAATCACATGCCACTTTTTCAACTCCATCCCCTACATTGTTGTTGTTTAGTAGTTTCAGTCTTGTCTGACTCTCTGTGACCCCACTGGGTGTTTTCTTGGCAAAGATACTGGAGTAGTTTGCCATTTCTTTCTCCAGGTAATTTTAAAGATGAGGAAACTGAGGAAAACAGGGTTAAATGACTTGCCCAAGGTTACATACCTAGTAAATATTTGAGATCAGATTGAGATCAGGGAGAAGAGTCTTCCTGACTCCAAGCCCAGCACTCTATTTATTCACTGTGCCATTTTGCTACCCTATATATACATACTCCATACCAGGGGTGGGAACACTGCAGCCTGGAGACCACATGTGGCCCTCTAGGTCCTCAAGTTTTGTCCTTTTACTGAATCTAAACTTCACAGAACAAATCCCCTCAATAAAAGAATTTGTTCTGTAAAATTTAGACTCATGGGGCAGCTAGGTGGTGCAGTGAGTAAAGTGCCCGCCCTGGAGTTGGGAGGACCTGAGTTCGGTTCCGGCCTGAGACACTCAACACCCACACAAAAATACTAGCCTTGTAACCTTGGGAAAGTTACTTAACCCCAATTGCCCTCTAAAAGGCAAAAAAAACCCCCACAAACCTTAGACTCAGTTAAAAGACTGCACCCGAGGACCTTGAAGGCCACAAGTGGCCTCAAGGTCACAGGTTCACACCCCTGCTCTATACAGACACACTGAAAGGCCATTTTCTGACTGCCTATCTGTACCTGGATTTTCTTTCACCCCAAATGATCCTGAAAGGGAGGACTAGTCCTATTACTCACTTACCTGTGTAACTGTGGACAAATTATGGAATCTACTAGGCTTTAGTTCCCTCATCTGTATATAAAGAGAATATGGGATTTGCCATGATGACCAGTATTCTCGTAGACGTCACCAGATTTTGCAATTTCTACAGTGTTCTTAGTGCTTTTGTTTTGTTTCATTTTTTTTCAAGACAGTTTGTATAATGGATATTTGTTGGGTGGGGTGGGTTATGATAGAACACAAAAGGGCAGTTGAAAAGGTATATGTGTATGTGTTTATGTGGTGTTTAGGGTAAACCGGCACTTCTGGTATAAGAGGTGCTGGGTCCTTTTCAGAGCTGCTCATCCACCTTTGGTGTCCACTTTTCACCTAACTCACCTGTGGCTCCAAGAAGCTGTAACACAGCCAGGGACCATACCTTGGTAAAACTATCTTGGCAGATGGGTTAAACCAGGCTGAGAGTGACCAATGACCTCAAACCTATTGATGATTTAGTGGGATGTCTATCCCAAGTATGTGAAGGCTTCATCTGGAGGAACGAGTGCATGAGAACAATTTGTTCCAGTGGCCATGAAGCTCTGGAGGGCTTAGTGCTTAATCAGATATCAAAGACACCAAGGTCATCCACTGTATCAGGCCATCACCAGTCATCCTGATTTTTGTCTTACCACTGCACTTTGATAACTCTGGAAGAGAGAGTGAGGCCAACGATTTTGTGCCAGTCTGTCTCACTTAAATCTAATTCAGGTACAAGTCAAGACATACCCTGTGACATCATTAGTCCTCTTCAAAATGGAAGGGCAGACAAAAGCTCCCCTTGTCAGAAAGAACCAGAACGAAGAGCTATCAGGCAGGGTCCATGTGGTTTAGTCCTTCACTCTAAGGTGGAATTCATTTGCCTTAAGTCCCCTAAAACTTATGACTATGGACCTTCCATTAAGGAAGATAAGTCTACAAGTTGTAGAGATGACTCAGTTGTCATTTGTATGTCAGCCAAAATGGAATTGTGGGGCTAACAAAATACCTGAGAAAGTGTAGTCTAACCAAAAGGCACGTTGGGCCAAGATGAGTCACTTTTTAAAAGAGACGACACTTGTCCAAAGCAGTTACTGTATCAGTAGAATAGTCCTGCAGAATTTCAGCAGAAGGCTATTATGGATGTAGAAAACTAACCCTGGGGCAGAGCTTCAAAAGAAGCAGGGGCAGCTAGGTGGCACAGTGAATAATAGTGCACCAGCCCTGGAGTCAGGAAGACCTGAGTTCAAATCCATCTTCAGATACTAGACACACTAGCTGTGTGAACTTGGGTAAGTCACTTAACCCCAATTGCCCTACCTTTCCCCCTCAAAAAACAAAAAGCAAATGGCAACTTTAGGGACATAAAATAGCCTCCAATAAGGTGAAGGATATAAAAACACAGAAGGATAAATACAGCAGCAACAGCAAGAAAGATCTAGTGACATTGGCCTCCTGGACAATCCTTGTGCAAGGCACTCCATTTTCTAAATAAACTGTCATTGGCTGTCAACACTCCAAATTCTCTCTCCTTGTCTCTGTTCTGTCATTCAATAAGCATTTTAAAATACCTACTATATGTCAGGTACTGTGCTAAGTTCTGGCTTCCCTGGTTTCATTTGAGTTTCAGCTAAAATCTCAGCTACTGAAGGTCACCTTTCCTAAGCCCCCTTTAGGCTTTTGCCTTCCTTCTGCTTATCATTAACATGTTATCCTGCTTATCTCATAAATATTAGTTTGCACACTGTCTCCCCAGTTAGACTATGAGCTCCTTGAGAGAAGGGATTGTTTTTGTCTTTCTTTGCATTTCCAGCGCTTATAATGTCTGGCACATAGTAGGCCCTTGATAAATGCTTCTTGACTTGGTGATTGTGTCAGGAGGCTGTAGGAAGTGGCGATGATAGTAGCAGTGAAGCATAACTGTTTGTTGGCAGATAGAGTCATAGGAACTCAGCCAGGAAAAATTTTCCTAGCCATGATAGAAATAGACATTGAAATAGAACCATTTTCTTACCTCAGCATGTGAAGTTGTGGGAGATTGCACTCATTTATATCTGGGGTCTTAGGATGATCATGCTTCTTGATTTTTCCTGTATATTTGTGCTTCTTCCAATTAAATAATTTACCATCTGATTGATAGTTCCTACCCGTTCTTGGGGTAGAGAAGGAACTGAATGGGGACTTGGACATATTTCTTTCCACTACTGGATTCGAGTAACGTATTATTCCAAAGCTGATCAGGATACTTGTTACATTTTTTGGGAGCTCCCTGAGGATGGGTATGTTATTGGATTCTCTAGCAACTCCACTCTAGCTTTCTCTTTGTACGTGAGCATCCGAAGGTACAACCACATTTTTGCAGGAGTGCATGTAGAGCTCCCCAGAATGGAAAAGAGGGATTTTGACTGTTTCTTTAACCTAGTGTGACTTCTTTGCATTTTTGTTGCTGTTGCTGTTGAGATAAATGAAGACCATCCAGTATTCACAGTTTTGTTAGTATGAATGTTGAATAGGAACTGAGAGCCTCTTCCTTTCTTGTAGAGACCTACATATAAATCAAATGTAAATGTTCCCAAGAGAAACGCTGGGTTAAACTGACAATTCAAGGAGTATGATTTTTAAAAAGTATATGATAGTGAAACCAATCTGTAAAAGCACAAAGCTCTGGTTCTGGGCTATGATATGCAGAAATAAAGGAGTTAGATTAGATGATCTCCAAGGTCCACTGCAGCTTTAAATTTTATGTTTCTATGATGTAAATACAATTTTGGAAATTAGTTAAATCTGTTTTGGGTTTGGTTTTTTTTTTTTTTTTTTTGGAGGGGAGAGGGCAGGGCAATTGGAGTTAAGTGAGTTGCCCAAAGTCACATGGCTAGTTTTTGTGTTAAGTTTCTGAGGCCGCATTTGAACTCAGGTCCTCCAGACTCCATGGTTGGTGAGCTATTCACTGTGCCACCTAGCTGCCCTAGGAAATTAGTTAAATCTTAAAGCAGCTGACAATAATTTGAGAACAATTACAAGTTGCAAAACTTTTCCTTCTAAGAATAATTGCCTCTAAATTATGTAGAAAGCAGGTTGTAGACAGGCCAGTCGGGCAAAACTGTAGACTATTAGTCGCTATAACCAGCTCTGGCACCCTCCAATTCCCTTTGAAATTCTTTTCTTCTCTCTCATCCCAATATCTACTTCTCTTGTGTTGCCCCCTCTCGGTCCAAAGTTCTAATGCAGATCTCCCCAAATACTATTTTCTTCCCAAATGCTATTTGTAAACAAAAGTATCTATTTGATTTATATTTTAATTGTGGTATGGAAGAAAAATTCAGTAAGTGTTCAGTATGGGGTGGTAGAACACCTTTGGAATAAAAGGATCTGTGTTCAAATCCAACTTCTTACACTTAATATAACTGTGACCTAAGGAAGTCACTCAATCTCCCTGGGCCTCAGTTTCTTTTTCTGTAAAATGAGAACATTGGATCAGATGTCCATCCAACTATAGCTCCATGATGCTAGGATCCTTTCATCCTTTTTTTTTGGAAATGAATGAGAAGACCAGAAGAACTGACAAAAAGTCACCTAAACTCAATGACAAGTAAAAAATGAGCTGCTTCATGATGAGGAATGCCCTAACTTTCTCTTGTAAAGAAGATTGTCTTTGATTCAAGCCTCCAGAGGCAAACAAAACAAAACAAAGTAAAGTGGGGGTGGTAGGTATCAGATGGGAGTAGAAAGAAAAATGCCTCTTGTGGCTTCAACTGGAAAATGTTGGTAAAAAGGAAAAAAAGATCAACATCAATGGTGCAAGCCAGAAAGAGTCTCAGAAGGTGACAGACCTTAATCCTATCAACAGATAATTTGCATATCCATAGTAAAAATAACAATGGCATTTTTCTCATGAAAAATATATGCAAAGCAGTCATTGTGAAAGTTCAGTAGCTATTTTTGAAATGGAAATTTCCTTACTATTTGAAACAGCTTTTTCTTCAACACACCAAAAAGCTTCAGCCTGCATTTGAGACTAAAGAGTACATTTTCAATGTGATGTGCTGGCTTTAACCATGGAATTCCCATTAGAGGGAAAATTTACCCCTGTCTGTAAAAATTGATTGATTTTTTTTTTCTATGTATGTTTGAGATTGGTATAAACATTTGAAACTACTAATAAATTAAAAAAAAAACTGCAGCAATATACTCCAATTATGCAGCAATGCCATTTTTCAGCTTAGCACAATTTTAATTTTTTTTTCATATGTCCTAGGAAAAAGGGAAAGAACCCTTAAAATCTAAAAACATGGGGTCTCCCATGAAAAGACTGACACGTTTTCCCATCAGCACCACAATAATGAGTGGCTAGTTATTTATTAGGTGTGGTCCTTTCACGGAAGGCTGTATAAACTCACATTTCTGTAGCTGATTTGGTGTTTTTATACAGTGCTAACATTTTAATAGCAAGAAAAAAAAGTTAAATATCAAAGTAATAGATGAGTATTTCTCTAAAAGGCAATTCCATTAAATACCATTGGTATTAATCTTTCTAAATCTTAATTACAGCCTTTTGACATATTATCCCCATTTGACCTTTTCTGCTGAATTCCAGTAAAGGATTGAAGGACAGACTGTAAACCTACACAAATGTTTCATTTTAGTGTAACTGAGCAAATGGGGACAGTCACCTTAATTTGTATTATAGGAAGGGACACATGTTCTGATCAACCAAGTCCTAACTGCCCAATTCCAAGACCACCTGAGAAACCCAAGTGCTGCTTATTCTTGATTTTGAGGAGATACAGTCCTAGAGATGAGTCCTTTAAAAGTTGCTACCAAAGAAGCAAACTTCCTGAACTAGATATGTCCTAGCAACATTTAAAAACAATTAGTAATGGCAGCCCTTAATCGAACAACTTGAACTTCAGTTGAAAATAGTAGGGGCTGGCAGTTCCAAGATTAAAAAAGTAATGATTGTGCTATTAAGTCACATTTGCACCAATCAATACCTCAAAAGCAACCAGATTTTTATTAGATCCACTGAATAAGCAGAAAGTAAAATCTTGGGGAAATACGATTTCGGACTACTTAGAGACTACTAGTTATCAAAAGCTTGGACCTTGAGAATAGCTTTTATTCTCTCTCCTGCATACAGACCCTTCTTCTGCAGGTTGTCCTCTTTGAGTTACTATTTTTCCCCTCCCCCCTTCCCCATCCCCAGCTCTCTTTTTCCTTCTCTCTTAGCTTCCTATTTTGTTTGTCATCTTATTTCCTTCAACTTATTTTTTTTTCGACATTTTCCTTTTTATGTTGTTCTTCAGTCACAGGAAAACTTTAAACCTGTGTGTGTGTGTGTGTGTGTGTGTGTGTGTGTGTGTGTGTACATGGAATGGGGGTATTTTGGAGAAAGGGAACATGTTCAATTATTGGTATGTAACACTTACATACTACTGTTGGATAACTTGAGGACACATTCCAACATCTGCCCACTAGTACTAATGCATTGGTGAAGTATGACTCCCTTGCTGTCACATAGGAAGTGGATTGAAAAGGTTTGTCTAGAATCAGAGTTAAAATGCACAGCTATGTGTCACAGAAAAAAAAAAAGTAAATGATGCACATATGAGGTCACAGAATTTAAAGTTGGAAAGGACCTCAGAGGACATAGAGCCCAACCCCCACACAAAAAGAATACCCATTGTAAGTTATATGATGAGTGGTACTTCTGCCTCTTCTTGAACACCAAGAGAGGAACCGATCCTTCTCAAGGCAGCTCATCCTACTCTGGAATAGCCATAATGATTAGGGAGTTTGTTTTTTTCTTTACCAAGTTTAAATTTGCCTTTTTCAATCCTCTACTCAATGCTCCTAGCTGCACCCTCTAGGACCCCAAAAAACAAGTCAAATCTTTCTTTCAATGAAAATAATTATCACATCCCCACTGAGTTTCTTCTAGGCTAAATATTCTCAGTTCCTTCATCCATTTCTCATACGATTTGGTCTCAAGGCCCCTCACTTTCTGGTAGGCCTCTTCCGGATCCTCCAGCTTCAGCTTCAGCTTCTCAATATCCTTTGTAAACTGTAGTATTCAGAACTGAACACAATACTCCAGATTTGGTCTGCTATTAGCAGAGTACACTGACAAATACTCTTTTTGGAATTTGGTTTGGACTTGACAAATCTTTCCTTTGTTCAATGCCCAATTCAGTCACTACTTCTTCTAAGAGCCTTTTCTAACACCCCCTCACTCCACCTTTTTACATAAAAATGATCTCTCCCTCCTCAGATATCTCTTAGCACTTGGTCTGGATCTCTATGTTTATGGCACTTTTTCATATCATATATGGAAGTACATATTCTCCTAGAATTTATTTTTTTTTCTAAACAGAGGTTTGAAGACATTCATAACACTGAAGTCCTATTCTGGTATCTTTTATGGTGTGGAGGTGACCTTTATCTCTTGGAAGCTTGTCCAGGAGAGCATAAGCAATGATGGACAGGACAAATCTAGAAAGCCTTTGAGTATATGTTATGCACTCTATTTTTATTATGGGAGTGACAAATGAGGAGTCACCTCATCTGAAACTTGGTGACTAGGGGTTGATTATTTTGTTGTTGTTACTGTTGTTATTGTTATTGTTTTCAGTTCATAAAGACTATCTACCAGGGCACAAATGCATTGTGAGCTGTGTCAGTGAAGGGAGTATTCACATCAATGAAACCATTGATCTTTTGAAGTATGGAAAAAAAAGACACTTGTGGCATTTATCTTTCTAATGCATTGGTGAAGAATGACTCCCTTGCTTTCACACAGGAAGTGGACTGAAAAGATTTGTCTAGAATTAGAGTTAAAATCCATAGCTATGAGCTATGACTCTGTGGGAGCCTGCCTCTTACAAGGTTGTCTCTGCCAGCTCAGACATGGATAAATATATGGATGCCTAATCTATGTTATTGGAGAACTGCATTTTTCAGAGAAGATATCCAACAGGGCTTAAATTCTGCACTTTTGAAGGCATTAAAAAAAAGAACAACAAATACAAGCCAAGTCTAATATTTAGGCAGAGACAGGAGTTGCCTAGATACTATAATTTGAGGGCTACTGGAAAGGTTGGACTTTTCCACAAATCTCTGATTCTAGCATCACCCTAAATTCCTCTGACATTCCACCATTAAATATTCATTTATCTAGTTTAAGAACTGACTAGTCATCTGGAGTCTTCTTTTAAGATGTAGATCCCCCTGGGAAGAGTGCTGCATTAAACTGTAAACACCATGGTGTAAATTTGTCTGCAAGTCCATATAAAAAGGCATATATTCATTTTAATAAAACCAAGGAAGACAAACCTCAATAGCAAAAACTATAGAAAGAGTTTTTAAACAGGTCTTCTAACCTCCACTCATTAATCACTCTCCATGTTCTCCTCTCCATACCAATGTTGGATGAATAATCCTTGTGCTTAGATCTCATCATTTCTCTCTTCTGTTTAACATATCCAGTGATTAACTATTGTCCATCAAATAAAGTTTAAAAACACATTGTGCTGAAGGCATTCTACAATTTTTCATGATTCAACCTTTCTAACCTTATCTTATATTGCTCCTTATTAGGTATTCTGTGTTTCAATCAAATTGTACTGCTGTCCCTCCTGAACACTCCCTGTCCTTTAAAGTACTTGCTACCTCTCCATAATCTTTTTGTATCATAATTCCCACTCCCCCCTCCCTGACTCCCACAGTCTTCGACTCTACTCAGTATAAAGGGAGTCAAGCTTTAGAAGTTCAGAGAGAAGAGAAAGAAATATGTATGCTTAGTAATATAAGACATCGATGTTAGCCAATGTTTAAATGCCACAGAAAGATGAGGATGAGGAAGATAAGAGGGATGTCAGGGTAAATAGTGGTATTAGGCTTTTCCTTGTCAGACTTGCTATTGAAACAACTTTCTCTGCTTCATAAGGGGAGTTAATTTGTCTTTACTCTGTCAGAAATATAATCATAACAGTAAGAAAATAAACAATCTTAATTATTATGTATGTTAGTCCACACCAGGTCATAACATCTTGTTCATCAGAAATGCTTTATATAAAAGGCTTTACATACAGATGGCACTTGACAAATGAATTTTGAATAGAGTTGACTCAGGCAAATGGCATTCTGGGAAATTACTTTGTCCTTGATTGAATTTCCTGAGAAGCATCTATTTGGCAGTGCTGAAACCTAGTTTCTATAATAGTTTGAAAAGAGATCATTTCAGGGGCAAATGCACGTACAAGGTAGGTGTTTTTGAGGATTTGGGAAAATATTAAAAAAACAGCTGTGGGAGCGGCTAGTTGGCGGAGTGAATAGAGCACCTGCCCTGTTGTCAGGAGGACCTGAGTTCAAAGCTGGCCTCAGACATATAACACTTAACACAAAAATACTAGCCATGTGACTTTGGGCAAGTCACTTAACCCCCATTGCCCCTCCAAAAAAAAAAAAGCAAAAAAAAGCAAAAACAGCTATGGAAAATTCACTGGGATTCCTTTTGAAAGAGAAGTATAGGAGGCAATTTTTCCTATGAACAAATTAACCAATTATTTCTGTTAGTTTTGGTAGTGATAAAAGTTTTATGATGTACATTAATTAGGCAATTTTCTTGGAAAAATAAACTGGACTACTTGCATGGCTCATTATATGTCAATTTTCATAGGGATATAACATTTTGATGTGTTATGAAGAGGGAGAACACCCTTCTACTCTAAGACTGTTAGCTCTTGGGGCAAACTAGTGACCTTTAAAATATGCTTTTAAAAATTCCCTTCAGCCCATGGTCTAGAGAAAACAATCTGCCTTTTTACTTTGTTCTTCCATTTTCTGGGGCTCATATGCTCAGGTTGCACTAGTCATGTTGCATTAGATATTTTAACTAAAAGACACGGATGTGATGCAAAATAATGAGAAATATCAGCACTGGAATTTGAAAAAGAAAATTGGAGGTGAGTTACAGAGATCTCCCTCATTTTGACTTTAAAAAAAGTGAGATGCGTATAGGAATCATCTCATGATGACTTGAATCATTTGATTATTAACTTGCCAAATTTTGAAAATGAATGTTGGAGGGCACAGCCAAGATGGTAGAGAAAGAGTAGAGATTTGCCCAAGTTCTTCCAAATTCTTCTCCAAAAAGCTCAAAATAATGCCTATAAATGAATTCTGGAGTAGCAGAATGCACAAAAAGATGAGGTGAAATAATTTTCCAACCTGAAATAACTTAGAACATCAATTGAAAAAAGTCTATCACATAAGGGTGAGAATGGAGCATAGTAAAGCTCAGGTAAAGCCCCAGAAAATTAGCACCAGGCCTTAGGGGTGAATGCACAGTGGTAGCTGGGCTTCTGGATTTCTCAGCCCACAGATGGTAATGGGGATAGACATCTTGTCAGAAGGAGATTGCAGGGGTCCCTTTGCTAGCACTAGGTGCAGGGCTCTGTTGCACTGTCCACACATGAATCTGGGTCCCAATCCAAGATGATAATCCCAAGGTAAGGGGAAACACTAGCATACTAGAGTTTGCAGCACAGGGAGTGGGGACCGTGGTCACAGTTATAGGGCAGAAAAGAACGTTTGTAGTCTCTCACAGACAAGAGCACAGGCCAGGAGAGTAGTAAGAAAATTTCTCCTTAGATCACATTACCCTAAAAGAACGGAAAACTTAGGGAACCCTCCAGAACTAGCTATAAAAATGGCCACACACACACACACACACACACACACAATAAAACCTGAAGCTTAGGACAGTGGCCCCTCCACCAAGGGAGCAGAGCCCAACTTTAACATCAACTTAAAAGTCAAGAGATAGGCAAGAAAAATGAGCAAACAACAACAACAAAAAAGAACCTGACCATAGAGAATTACTATGGTTCCAGGGAAGCACAAAACACAAACTCAGAAGATAAAAAAGTCAAAACTACCAAAGCCTCAGAGAAAAATATGAATTGGTCTCAGGACCAAAGAGAATGTTTCGAAAAGCACAAAAAGGATTTTAAAAATCAATTAAGACAGGTGGAAGAATAGTTAGGAAAAGCAATAAGAGGGGTGCAAGAAAACCATGAAAAAAGAGTCAACAACTTGGTAAATGAGACACACAAAAAATACTGAAGAAAATAACACCCGAAAAACCAGAATAGACCAGATGGGAAAAGAAGCACAAAAACTCAATGAGGAGAAAAACACCTTGAAAAGCAGAACTGGACACATGGAAAAAAATGTACAAAATTTCACTGAAGAAAATAATTCCCTAAAAATTATAATTGAGCATGTGGAAGCTAATGATTCCAAAGAAGCAAAATTAAAAGAATGAAAAAATGGAAGAAAATGTGAAATATCTCTTTGGAAAAACAAGTCACCTGGAAAATAGATCAAGGAAGGTTAATTAAGAATTATTGGACTACCTGAAACCATGATCAAAAAGAGAGCCTAGACATCATCTTTCAAGAAATTATCCAGGAAAAATACTCTGATATTCAAGAATCAGGGAGTAAAATAAAAATAGAAAGAATCCACTGATCACATCCTGAAAGAAATACCCAAATGAAAAATCCCAGGAATATTACAGCAAAATTCTAGAGCTCCCAGGTCATGGAAAAAATACTGCAAGCCGCCAGAAAGAAAAAAAAAATCCAATGTCATGGCACCATATACTCAAGATAACACAAGATTTGGCAGCTTCTACACTAAAAGATCACATAGATTAGAATGTGATATTCTGGAGGGCAAAAGAGCTAGAATCACCTACTCCCCAAAACTGAATACACTCCTTTAGAGTTAAAAAATTGATATTCACTGAGAGGACTTTCAACATATCTGATGGAAAAACTAGAGCTGAACAGAAAAATCTGACTTTCATATGAAAGACTCAGAAGAATCATAAAAAGGAAAGAGGAATCATAAGGAATTCAATAATGTTAAACTGTTTATATTCCTACATGGGAAGATATGTGTAACTCCAAAGAATGTTCTCGTTATCAGGGCTGTTAGAAGGAGTATACGTAGAGGGTATGGGTGTGAGCTGTATACGATAGGATGATATTTAAAAAAAATAAAATTAAGGCATGAGAAAGAATAATTCATTGGGAGAAGGAGAAAGGGAAAGCTATAAGGGGGAAGAAATTATTTCATAAAGATAGTGGTGAATTTTTTACAGTAAAGGGAAGATGCAGGAGGAGAGGGAGAAGGGAGTGGCTCTTAAATCTTACTCTCATTGGAGTTGACTCAAGGAGGAAATAACATACACAGTCAGTTGGGTATAGAAATATATCTTATGGGTACATGAGACTCAGTGGTCAATAACTATAGTAATCTACTGTTGGATAAACTCAAAGACCCCAGTTTTTGGGATAAGAACTCACTATTTGACAAAAACTGCTGGGAAAACTGGAATACAGTATGTCAGAAACTGGGCATAGATCATTATCTAACACCATATACCAAAGTAAATTCTAAATGGGTGCATGATGTAGGTATAAAGGATGATACTATAATCAATCTGGGAAAGCAAGGAATAGTTTACTTGTAAGATATGTGGAAAGGGGAAGACTTTATGATGAAATATGAATTACAGAACATTCTAAATACAAAATGGATAATTTTGATTACATTAAATTGAAAAGCTTCCGTACAAACAAAGCCAATGTAACCAAGATTAGGAGGGAAGTGGAAAATTGGGAAAGAATTTTTACAACCTATGTCTCTGGTAAAGGACTAATTTCTAAAATATACAGAGAATTGTGTCAAATCTATAAGAATACAAGTCATTCCCCAATTGATAAATGGTCAAAGGTTATGAACAGGCAGTTTTCAGAGGAAGAAATTAAAGATATCTATAAACATATGAAAAAAATGCTCTAAATCACTATTGATTAGAGAAATGCAAATCAAAACAACTCTTAGGTACCACATCTCACCAGTATGATTGGCTAAGATGACAAAACAGGAAATTGACAAATGCTGGAGAGGATTTGAAAAAAATTGTAACACTAATGTATTGCTGATGGAGTTGTAAACTGATCCAATCATTCTGGAGAGCAATCTGGAATTATGCCCAAAGAGCTATAAATAATTTCATACCCTTTGACCTGGCAATACCACTTCTAGGGTTGTATCTCAAAGAGATCATAGAAGTAGGAGGAAGACCCATACGTACAAAAATTTTTATAGCAGCTCTTTTTGTGGTGGCAAAGAATTGGAAATTAAAGGGGTGCCCATCAACTGGGGAATTGCTGAACAAGCTGTGGTGTATGCATGTAATGGAATATTATTGTGCAATAAGAAACGAGGAGCAGACAGACTTTCTATTTACCTGGAGAGGCTTATATGAACTGACGTTGAGTGAGAAGAGTAGAATCAAGAGAAATTTGTACACAATTACAGACACAACATCACAACGTGATGACTAACTTTGATAGACTAGGCTCTTCTCATCAATGCAGGGTCATAAGTCAACCTCAAAAGACTCATGATGGAGAGAGATGTCTATATCTAGAAAAAGAACTAGAAAAATCTGAGTTTGAATCCAGATTGAAGCAAACTACTTGCTCTTTTTCAATTTCTTGTTTGGTTTTGTTTCCGCTTTCCCACTGTTCATTCCATCTGATACAATCCTTCTTTATTACCTGACTAATGTCTAATGTGAAATTATTTGCAGATGCTATACTTGATTGTATGCTGCCATGGTGAGGGGGGAGGAGAGGGAGGGAGAGAAAATTTGAAACTCAAGGAATTGTGGAACTGAGTCTTGCAAACTAAAAGTAAACAAATAAATTAATAAAGACCAAAAAATTTTAAAAAAGAAATGAAAATATTCTAAAAAAAAAAAGAAATATATCTTACCCTATAGGAAAGTAGGAGGGTAAGTAGATAAGAGAAGGGGGGAGAGCTGATAGAAAGGAGGGCAGATTAGAAGAGGCAGTGGTCTGAAACAAAACACTTTTGAGGATGGACAAGGTAAAAGGAGTGAGAGAGGATAAATGGGGAAAATAGGATGGAAGGGGGTGGCTAGGTGGCGCAGTGCATAGAGCACCAGCACTGGAGTCAGGAGGAACTGAGTTCAAATTTGTCCTCAGACATTTAACACAGAAACTAGCCATGTGACCTTAGGCAAGTCACATAGCCCCAGTTGCCCTCCAAAAAGCAAAAAAACAAAAAAACAAAAGAAAATAGGACAGAAGAAAATTGTGAAAAAAATTATAACAGATTTCACTGGTAAAGGACTCATTTCTCAAATTTGTAGAGAACTGAATCAAATTTATGAAAATAAGAGTCATTCTTCAACTGATAAATGGATATGAATAGGTATTTTCAGATGAAAGTATCAAGGCTATCTAGAACATTATGAAAAATGTGCGAAATTACTCTTGATTAGAGAAATGTAGATTAAAATAATTCTAAGGTACCACCTCACACCTATCAGATTGGCTAATATGACAAAAAATAGTAAAATGACAAATGCTGGAAAGGAAATGAAAAAAATGAATAAGACACTAATGAATTGTTGATGGAATTGTCAACTGATCTGACTACTCTGGGGAGCAATTTGGAACTATGCCCAACATACACTTTGACCTAGCAGTACCACTACTAGGTCTGCATCCCAAAGAGGGGGAAAAAGAAAAAGAACATGCCTTATATGTACATGAATATTTATAGCACCTCTTTTATTGTTGGCAAATGATTAGAAATTGAGAGCATGCCCATCAATTGAGGAATGATTGAACAGGTCATAGTATAGTGTTATAATAGAATAGTAATGCATTACAAGAAATGATGATCAGAATGCTCTCAGAAAAAAATAAAACTGGAGAGACATGAATTGATGCAAAGTGAAATGAGAAGAACCAGGAGAACATTGTACATATAACAACAAAATTGTGTGATGATCAACCGTGAATGAGTTAACTGCTTTCCCCAAGCAATGATCTAAGACAATTCTACAGAACTTTATAATGAAAAATGCTATACCTCTCCAGATAAAGAAGTGATGGAGCATACTTTTAAAACTTTCTTCATTTTTCTTTTTTTTGTCTGTTTTCTTTCCACAAAGTGAATAATATGGAAATATGTTTTTCATGACTGCATATGTATAAGCTATGTAAAATGGAGGGGAGGGAAAAAGGGAGAGAATTTGGGAGTCAACATTTCAAAAAAAACAAATATTAAAAATTGTTTTTACATTTAATTGTGGAAATATAAAAAAATGGATCATTATAACAAGTAATTTAAAATGCATGTTATTTTTTCAGCTGCAGTGTCCTCTGAAGAACGCATCAGTCATATGTATTTTCTTCCCCCGGTCAAATTACCTGTGAACCTAGGTATCAGCGATTCATGTGCTTCCATCATAAAAGTCATAGTTAGTAGCTGATGGTAGGGATAGATACCTCCTCAATGATATAAAAATATATTATAATTTGGGCAACTGGAGACTTTCTTTTTTTCCATTTACAAATGCTTTATTAACTTCTAATTTACATCATTCATTTCCACCAGATTTTGAGTTACAAATTTTCTCCCCATTTTTCCCCTACCCACCGCCCCAAAATAGCAGTCCCATAGGATATCCCCTCGTCCAATCTGCTCTCTCCCATATTTTCTCCCATACCCCTTTCAACTTTTCCAGTAGGGCATGGTGGATCTCTATGCCCCAGTGCCCATATATCTTATTTCCCAATTACATGTAAAATAGTATTAATAATTAATCTTTTAATTTTAAAACTTTGAATTCTAGATTCATTCCCTTCCTCCCTTGTCACGCACCCTTACTGGGAAGAAAAGCAGTTCAATATAGGTATACATGTGTAGCTAATGTAAAACAATAACATAGTAGATATATTGTAAAAGACTGATTATATTTCCCTCCCTCCTATCCAACCTCCCACTTGTTCTATTCTCTACTTTGATCCTGTCTCTTTTTAAGAGTGGGTGCTTCCAACTTCCCTCCTCCTCTAGCCTGCCCTCCCTTCCATCATCCCCCCTCTCATTCTCTTCCCCCCTATTCTCCCGTAGGGTGAGATACCCTATTTAGTGTGTATTTCATTCCCTCCCCAAGACAAATTCAATGAGAATAAGGTTGACCCATTCCCTTTTGCCTTCCTATTCTTCCCCTCCATTGTAACCATTTTCCCTTGCCTTTTCTATATGAGATAGTTTACCCCATTCTGTCTCTCCCCATCTACTCTCATTATATTCCTCTCTCACCTCTTAATTTCACCTTTGAAGTATCATCCCTTCCTGTTATATTGTACTGTGCCCTCTATCTATGTATACATGTAAACACATATACACACATTCACATATGTATTCATATATCCATATACCCACCCATATAGTCACACACACACACACACACACACACACACACATATATATATATGTATATATTTCTATTCCTTTCAACTATTTTTATACTGACAAAAGTTTCATCAGTTACAATTATTGTTTTTCCATGTAGGAATGTAAATAGTTCAACTTTGATAAGTTCCTTATGATTTCTTTTCCCCATTTACCTTCTCATGCTTCTCTTGCTTCTTGTATCACAATGTCAAATTTTCTATTCAATTCTGCTTTTTCCATCAAGAATGCTCAAAAGCCCTCTATTCCACTGAATGACCATATTTCCCCTGAAACATGATACTCAGTTTCGCTGGGTAGGTGACTCTTGGTTTTAATCCCAGCTCCTTTGACTTCTGGAATATCATATTCCAAGTCCTCTGATCCCTCAGTGTAGAAGTTGCCAGATCCTGGATTATCCTGATTGTGTTTCCACAATATTCAAATTGTTTCTTCCTGCCTGCTTGTAATATTCTCTCCTTAATCTGGGAGTTCCGGAACCTGGCTATAATACTCCTAGGAGTTTTCTTTTTGGGATCTTTTTCAGGAGGTGATCGGTGGATTTTTTCAACCTCTATTTTACCCTCTGGTTCTAAAATATCAGGACAGTGTTCCTTGAGAACTTCCTGGAGGATGATTTCTAGGTTCTTACTTTGATCATGGCTTTCAGGTAGTCCAATAATTTTTAAATTATCTCTCCTGGATCTATTTTGCAGGTCAATGGTTTTTTTTTTCCCCCATGAGATATTACACCTTGCCTTCTATTCTTTCATTTGTTTAGATCTGTTTAACAGCATCTTGATTTCTCATCAAGTTTAGCTTCCATTTGCTCCAGTCTAATTCTGAAGCAATCATTCTCCTCATTGAGCTTTTGAGATTCCTTTTCCATCTGGCAAATTGGGCTTTTTAAGGTATTCTTCTCCTTATTGCTTTTTTGAGCCTCTTTTGCCAATTGAGTTAGTCTATTTTTTAAGGTGTTATTTTCCTCAGTCAGGCTGCTGACTCTCATTTTGTGATTTTCTTGCATCGTTCTCATTTCCTTTCCCAATTTTTCCCCCACTTCTCTTATCTGCTTCTTAAGGTCCTCTATGGCCTGTAACCAGCTCATATTTTCCTTGGAAGCTTTTGGTACAGGAGTTCTGACTTCACTGTCGTCCTCCTGTTCCATACTTTGCTCCTTTTTGTCCCCAAAATAGGAGTCTAATGTTGGAATCTTCTGTCTGCTTTGTTTCCTTTGTCTGGTCATGTCACCCCTCAGTCACTTGACCCCTAGGCTTTTTGCCACAGTAGGACTCTGCCACCAAAAAGTGGAGCTTTTGTCCCAAATGCTGGGGTTTCCTCAGCTGATGGAGGTATTAGATGGGTGCCCTCTCTGAGGCCTCCACATGCTCTGGCAAGCTGGACACACACCCCAGGACCTCCACCCTAGACTGCAATCCAGATCAAAGCAGGTTAAAGCAAGAGCGATTATCCCTCAGACTGGTGCTTGGTCCCCCTACACTCTGAAGGCCAGGAGCTGAAGCTGCCATGTGGTGCTGGCTGGCTGTGCTGGCATCTCAGCTGCTTCTCACCCTGTGGGGCAAAAGCCAACGTACTCCTACTTACTGGGTCCCAAATTCCCGACTGCACTGACCTCTCACTTTGTCCTTGGCATCTATGTGTTGATAATTCTGGAAACGGCTACATGTGCTGCTGATCTGGAGGCCATCCGGCAGGAGGCTGGTCAGACCCACCCTGGGGCTAAAACCTCCCACTCAGGTAGGCCTGGGTTCCTCTCCCATTATTACAGCTGGTCTGCTGGGCTGTCCTCAGAGGAGGTTAGCTTCTCTGTGTCATTTTGTGGGTTCTGCAGCTCCAAAGTTTGTTCAGAGTTCCCTTTTTACATTGATTGGGGAAGGTGGAAGCTGGAGCCAATTGGAGGTCATGCTTCTACTCCGCCATCTTGATCTGGAAATTTGAGACTTTCATACCAAAAATAGGTCTTGTGACAATTTCTGGCAACTTCCCTTAAATAAAAATTGTGGGCTAGAGGGAACAATGACATTCTTGTTTTCAAGAATTTCCAAGCAGACTTTGAAAATGAATCAGGAAAGAAACTTAGAATGATTTCAGAATTCTGATCAATGACATGACCAATCATGACTTAAGGAAACTTGATAACATGCCTTTTACTTCTTTCCAGAGACATTACTGTTGTTGCAGGAAAAAAATATGCCTTTTTTATACGTAACATGTTGATTTTCTTGCTGGACCATACTTATTTGTTATAAGGAAAGGATCATACTTATTTGTTATAAGGAAATGATTCTATTTGGTGGGTGTTGGAGGCAGAAATGGAAAATGATGAGCAGTAATAAATTTAAAAAGAAGGAAAAGAAAGAGAACTAATGAAATATATTTTAAAATGCATTGAAAAAGTCAAAATGAGGTTCAGGAAGGGACACAAGCAAACATTATGTTGCATATATGCCTAAATAAAATATAAATAGCTTCATATTTGTATATGATCCTCTTTTTTGTTTATTATTTTTTCATTATTTGAATAATGAAATATTTGTTAATATTGATATTTTTAGTTCATCATTTAAAAAACGGAAATACTATAAAATAAATTATTGGTCTCTCTCCCCTAGAATATTCCTAGAACTCTTGATCAGATTTCTCCTTCATAGTTTTCACTCATCTTATATTTTCCTGTGTTCACAAGCTATCTATCTTCTACTAGAATATCCAAAGCTTCTTGGGAGCAGTAATCAAAATAAGTTATTTCTTATACTGTGTGATCTTGAGAATTTCATCAATTGACCAGAAGCATTTATGAAGTACCCAGTATGTGCTAGTTACTGGATATAAAGAAAGATAAATAACAATCACTTTTCTCATAGGAACTCACAGTCTAAGGGGGGGAGACATATAAACAATGACATACAAACTATATTTAAGATAATCTGGAAATGATTAACAGAGGGAAGGGACTACAAATAAAAGGAAGAAAAAAAACTTGGTTAAATGGGACTTCAGGTTGCTCTCTGTGGAAGTGTTTTTAGCCTCCCGAGCAAGAGGATTTATTAAAAAATCATCTTATTTTCCCTCAAGATCTCTTTTTACTTAAATTATGTAGATAGTTCATAGAACTATAACTCTGAGAGATGGAAGAGGGTTTTAAAGGTCAACTAATGTAACTTCAAATCATTGTAACAGGTATTTATTAATCACCTATTATTTACCAGGCACTGGGGATACAAAAGAGAATAAAACACTCCTTACTCTTAAGTAACCTACATTTTATTTGGGGAGGGGAGAGAAGCATGGAAATGTGGCAGATAAGTAAACACAAAACATAAAGCGAATTCAAATATTTTGGAGAGAGGGGATTTAGTTGTGCTAACAAGTAGGGAACTCAGGTGGTCTTGAGTAATCTTGAATAGAGTTGGGCATTCCAAGAGACAGATGAGAAGAGGGATTCAATTTCAGGGAAGAGAGACAGCCCAGGCAAAGACCAAGCAGCAGGACATGGAATGCCACTGGGAAAAAGGTAGGTAAAGCAAGTCGCTCCTCATGACTGGAATGAAGAATGTGTGAAGAGGAATAATATGAAATCACTTTGGAAAAAGAGTTTAGAGCCAGATTGTGAAGGGCTTGAAATGTAGAATCAAGGAGTTTGTATTTCATTTTAGAAGCAATAGAAAGCCACCAAAAGTTTTTGAACAGGAGAGTGATTTGATTCCACCTGTGCTTTAGAAACATCAATTTGGCAGCTTTGTGAAGGATGAATTAGAAATGGGAGAGAATAAAAGAAGGGTGATCAATTAGGAAGCTGGGGTAGTAGTCCAGTTGTGAGGTGATGAGGACCTAAACTGGGGTGATGGTCTGTCAGGCGAGGGCAGGGGACAGATGAGAGAGATGCTGTGGAGGCATTGAAGCAATGCTAACAAAAGTAAACTTCAAAAGCAAAGTTGACAAATGATTATTCACCTAGCCATCCATCCTCTGCTTCCACATGTTGGTGGGGGGAGCAGTGAAGGGAGGTGTCATTACCCAATAAGTTTCATATTCTTCAGTTCTAATAATGGTATGCATTTTAAAAGTGCTTTAAGGTTTTCAAAGTGCTTTACATACATTTTTTTTAAAGCAATTGGGTTTAACTTGCTCAAGATTATACGGCCAGTTATTTCTGGGTGTGGTGCTAAGTATCTGAGCCCAGATTTGATCCCCAGGTTATCCCAACACTGGGGCCGGGGCTCTTACTCGCTGAGCCACCTGGCCTCCCCCATACATTTTCTTATTTGACCCTGTAGTTCTAGCTATTAAAAAGTTCTTTTTCTTCCCCTACATTAAGTCATAATCCCCTCCTTATATTCTATGCCAATTAGTCCTTGTTATGACCTCTGGAGAAATACAGACATCATCTTAGCAGTTAAACTGTCTGCTCAGGCAAAGTAGTCTACAGATGTCAAAAAAAAATCCTATAGATGCTTCTGAAAAATAGGAAAACTAATTCTTGAAAGCAGCAAATAAACTAATTAGGAATTTCAATTTAATTACACGTTAATTACACAGCATTTTCACCCTAATTAGTGTCACTTAACTTGAATTGTGTCTACAAATTTGTTTCTATTGATTGTGAAGGTAATAAAGCCCATTCAAAGAAACATAGAGTAATACCTTTTTTATATTGCTCAATGGATTAACTCAGTCTTCCATTCACGACTGCCTATCCAAGGGTATTGTACCTAGTGGATTAGAACTTCAAATACTGCAAAGATACAAAAGCTCTTTACAATAAAATCTAAGACACCGGTAATTATCAGCCAAGTCTTTCAATGATTTTTTGATGTTTAGGTTGAGCTTTGAGCAATAAGTTTTTTTTTTTTTTTAAGGAAGAATGAAAAAAAATATTTTCAGTAGATATATAATAGTCTTCAATGTCTCATCTATTGATTTTCTTCAGATGTTTAAAACCTCAGTGTGACTTATATTCCATGAAATGGGGTCACTGACATCTGAAAAAGTACAACAAAAAATATACACTGAATATCCTGTGGACTGAAACACATAATTGTCTAATGAAAAGGTTATCCACTGTGTTAAGTCCATCACCAGGAGAAATTTTCTATTACTTCTAAGTGAACAGATTTGGCAATATCTTCAAAGGGCTCAAGTTTTATGTTGACTAGAATTTGTCCACGGGTATTACTATGTTCTATTACCCGCTTACGGTATCTAATTTTTAAAGTCAATTTACATGCAAAGCTCTTTTAAAAATTCTTTGTTGTTCTTAAATTCATCACACTACATTTACATTCCTTTTGTGAAGGAATTCCTTGACTCACAGTAACTCATATATACCTTTTAAACAAAAGATAGGAATTTAAATTACTTTTCTAGCATGCAACTTCCAAATTTGGAAGTTAGGTCCTCCAAACCTTTAAAATATTTGCTTCTAACAGAATATTTTCTGATTAACAAAGATGACTCACTTAAGAGTAGCTTTGTCTAGTAAACACCTCTTTTGTGATTTTATTGAACAGCAAGGTATTCTGGTTAACAATAGCATTTTGGGTCATCTCTAGTGGGTGGTACTAGGCCAAGTACAAATAAAACTGCATGAAATCCTTCTCCATCAGATGTTGATATTGGTTACATTTTATTAAAGTACACATCTGCAGAGACTAGAACAGGACATGTTCCAATATTCTAAAGAAGCTATGATATCATTCAGGCAGGTACTACCACTAACAACACATATTACAACTCATCCATGCTTACCCATCCCTTATGACTCTTTTCTATTTCTTCTTATCAACCTGCCACTGGGGGTTCCTTCAATGCAAGAAAATAAGTCACAAAAAAAAATCAATATGCCATATCATTTTGTACTTATTAAATGTGGAAGAAGGGAATAATATTGCCTGCTTTAATTATAATAATACAGTAATAACAACTAACATTTAGATAATGCTTTAAGATTTGCAAAGCATTTTAGATATATTACCTTATTTAAGCTTCACAACAACCCTCTGAAATTGATATTATTATCCCCATTTTGCAGATGTGGAAACTGAAGCTGAGTGATTAAATGGATTGTTCAGGGTCACATGACTAGTAAGCATCTGAGACAGGACTACAAATTAAGAGTTCCTGACTTCAAGACCAACACTACATATGCCACCTACATGCTCAAATATGCCTTTGTGAGTACTCATAATGAAAAATGCTATCCACTGATAAAACCTGCATGCAGATTGAAGCATATTACTTTCACTTCCTTTTTCTTCCTTTTCTTTTTTAATTTTGCAACATAGTGAATATAGAAATATGTTTTGCATGGCTTCATATGTCATATTTCTTGCCATCTCAATGTGTAGGGTAGAACAGTAAAAGGAGGGAGAAAATTTGAAACTGAAAATAAAATAAAATTAAATTAAAAGTGATCTTCTGAAGCTTGGGAGTCAGGTCAGATTGTATAGGAAATATGAGCCTCTCCTCTTCTTGACTGTCATTTGGAGGAGCTACTTTTTTTCCCCTGAAAAAGCTGGGTGGCTCAATGGTTAGAGCATTGGGCCTGGAGTCAGGATGGCATGTGTTCAAATTCAGACTCATTAGCTGTGTGACCCTGGGCAAGTTGCAACCTCTATTTTCCTTAATCCATTAGAGAAGGAAACAGCAAACCACTCTATTATCTCTTCCAAGAAAACCCCACATGAGGTCATGAAGAGTCAGATATAAGCGAATGACGGTACTTCTTTTTCTATCTTGGTATTACCTCCTTGAGTACCTGCCCAACTAGCTTATTCTGAAACAATGGGGTAGCTGGCAGAGTAGGCAGAGCCAAGATGGTAGAAGAAAGCAGGCCTTCAACTGAACTCTCCTAAATTCCCCTCCAAACAACTATAAAATAATGTCTCACGATGAATTCTAGAGTGGCAGAGTCAACAAAAAGATTGGGTGAAACAATTTTCCAGCCCAAGTTAACTTGGGAGGTGAGCAGGAAAGGTCTGTCTCACTTGAGTAAAAGTTGAGTACAGTTCAGTGTAGGTGGCCTCTGGGCAAGCAGGTCTATTACCAGCAAGTTAGCTGTGAGGTCCTGAGTCCCAGTGCAGGGCAGCAGGGAGGGCCCACACCCCTGGCACAATAAGCCAGTGGTGAGGTCCTGTGCCCCTTTGCACCCACATCCCCTTACCACATGCAAGAGGCTTCAGACAGCACTGCCTCTATCGTAGAAGTAGTGCCCACCTTTAACAGAAAATTAAAAGTCATGAAATAGCCTTGGAAAAGGAACAAGAAACAAATGAACAAAAAAAGAACCTGACTGTAAATATTATGGTGACAGGGAAGAGCATAAAACAGCCAGAAGAGAACAACATTGTCAAACAACTACATATGAAGGCTCAAAGAAAAATGTGAATGGGTTGGTTTTCCCTTCTCCTCCCCCCCCCCAAAAAAAAAAACCTCTTGGAAGAGTTCAAAAATAATTTTCAAATAAGAGAGGTAGAAGAAAAATTGGGAAATGAAATCATATGGGTGCAGGAAGTCTGAACCATTCATCATATTCTAGGGGCAGATCTGACCTATGGGTTAGCTGTTGTCTAGGACTTCAAGTATAATAAAATACATTTACCCTTAAAATTGCAATGATCCCAACTTAAGTGTTTGGTGGTCTGGGTTTCTGATATGCCTAGTGGCCACCATTTTGAATAACAGGCATCATTTTTATGTTATTGTCTCTAGAGCCTGGGAGGAAACAGTCCACTACCATTATTTTATAATCAATTAATACAAATTTCTCAGCACATGGATTGTAGTCTTCATGAATGAGTAGACAAGACTAATATTTGAAATCTTTTAGACATCTTTCTACTTGCATAAAACATAGTTCAATTGAATGTCAAAGGGGATGTATTTTAAAGTGCAATAAGCACCAAGACAACTCTAGAAGTAGAAGCAGTACATCTTAATGACTTGGGTTTTTAACAGTCTTTTTACTCACCTTTCCCTTATGTTTACTACTTCTTTATTGAAAAGTACAATTCAGTCAGTGTGATCTGCTAGAATTGTCAATGAATTCTACCTGGTATAATCTCATTAAGGGACATTTCTCACACCTAAAAAACGTTTCTGATGTTGACAAGTTGCTGGTCTGTAACTGTGATCCCTCCTGGAATAAAAAATGAAGAAGCCTACTTTCAATTCCATTTCACAGGACTGTCTTTTCTCAACAGGGAGATTGCCCTTACCCCCTTTCTCCCCACTTCCAGAAGTATGCCTTTGTAACTAGCACATTGGCAAGTGTATACTACACTATCCCTTCAGATAAAGGATACCCAGAATTTCTGATCTTGCTCATTTATGACAAAATGGATACTTATTCTTGGTTGCATTTCTTTTTTTTTTTAAAGAAATTGGGATTAAGTAACTTGACCAAGATTACACAGCCAGTTGTGTGTGTGTGTGTGGGTGGGTGTTAAGTATTTGAGGCTGGAACTGTAACCAGGTCCTCCAGACTCCAGGGCTGGCGCTCTTACTCACTTAGCCACCTAGCTGCCTGAAATATTTCTTTTTTTTTTTTTTTGCAGGGCAATTGGGGTTAAGTGACTTGCCCAAGGTCACACAGCTATTTTTTTGTGTTAAGTGTCTGATGCTGGATCCAAACCCAGGTCCTCCTGACTCCAGGGCCAGTGCTCTATTCACTGCACCACCTAGCCATCATCTTGGTTGCATTTCAAACGCACATCGTTTTCCCAAGTTTAGGAATAACTCACAATTTTCCAAATTCACTGTAAACCTACATAAGATTATCTTGTAACTGTCTGAATTTGCTTGAAAATCAAATGGAAAAACTGCACTTAAAGCCAGTATCATACTGCAGAACAATGTGGTTTCCCCTGCCCATAAGTGAATTTTTAATTCAAAAACTACTTTTGTGAATTTATTTGGATGGGCAGGAGAGATACACCAAGAAAGAAAAGAATTTTCATTAGAGCTTTGCGGAAAGAAGACTTGGGTTTAAATCTCAACTCTGTCATTATTATACATGTGACACTGGAAAAGTTACTTAACCTCTCTGGGTCTTAATTTTTTCATCTATAAAAGCAGACCTTTAATGTTCCTTCCAGCTCCAAATCTATGAATTTAATCAATCAATTAGCATTTATTAAGTGCTTTCTACATACCAAGCACTAGGCTAAGAACTGAGTACATGAAGAAAGACAAAAGACAGTCTCTGCCCTCAATGTGCTTACAACATAAAGAGAGAGACAATAAGCAAATACATACAAAACAAGCTATGTACAGGGACAAATAGGAAATAATTAAAAGAGAGATGGCACTGGAATTAAGGGTAGGGGAAGGTTTACTATAGAAGATGGAATTTTAGTTGATACTTAAAGGAAGTCAAAGAGGTCAGTAGTCAGAATTGTGAAGGGAGAGCATTCCAGGTATGGGGTCAGTTAGAAAAAATGCCCAGAGAGAAAGAAATAGGGTGACTTTTTCATGGGTGAGCCAAGAGGCCTGTGTCCTTGGAAGATATCTTGGGAAGTACGCTGTAAGAGTACTAGAAAGGTAGGAGATGGCTAAGTTGTGAAGGGCTTTGAATGCCAAACAGAGTATTTTGTATTTTCTCCTTGAGGGAAGACAAAGACACTAGAGTTTATTGAGTACAGGGGAGACATGGTCAGATCTGAGTTTTAGGAAAATAATCTTAGAGGCTGAATGGTGGATACATTGCTGTGGGGAGAGACTTGAGGCAGGTAGAACCATCAGCAGGTTATTGCAATAATCCAGATATGAAAAGATAAGGGCCTGCAGTAGAGTGGTGGCAGTGTCAGAGGAAAGAAGGGGGCATATTCAAGAGATGCTGCAAAGGGAAAAACAGCAGGTTTTGGCAAATCTTTGCTTTACTAAGAGACTAAAATATGAACTGCGAGCAATGAGGTCAGATCATAAGGTCATGTTATTATACCTCCTGCATTGAAGTCTCCTTCCACTGCTTCACTGTTACATAGTGGAGACTCTTGGATTTTTGAGGGTTCTGTTAGGGGAACACAAGCTTTGGTAGAGGCTGGTAATCTGGCAAGTTCTTAATGACATTGTTGGAATTGGACTCTATGTGTATTATCTGAGGACCGATATATGGAGTTTCTTAGGGTACCTCATGAATATCGTCTACTAAATATAAGAATAGGTTGTCATCTGCATAGATAAGGGCCACACCCAAACCAAGGAAAACACAGGTCCTTCAGGTGCTGCAGCATACTCACGCCCCACCATGTAGAACAATGACTATTTCTGCTGCTTCTTTCATTTAAAGTTATGAAGTTTTAAAATGCAAAACAAGAACGTTAATTTCTTTTTTTCCTGTTATGCAAGTTGACAGGATAGAAAACATCTTGTACCTTTTTGACCATATGATATGTCTGATTAAAGCCTCATCAAAATGTAGCTTCCATGGAGATTGTGTCATGGCCTAAACTCTTTTCTCATCTCTATATCTGAGAATTCCAAAGTCTTGTTAGGGGATAATCTATGAAAGCAAATCTTACTCAAAAACTTTTCCCTACTTTTGCATAAACTGCTTATTGAACATTGCCAACTGGATATCCCATAGGCCTTTCAAACTCAACATGTTAGAAATAGAACTCATTATCTTTCCCTCCCTTTGAACTATTCCCTTTTCCCTCTTCCTATTGTCTAGTTTTTGTTTTTGTGTTTTTTACTGGGGTCATCTTCACCATTCTAGCAAATCAGTTTTATAATACCTGAATCACTTTTTCATCTTTATTCTACTTCACCACTCGTACCGAGCTGCCAATTTCACCAATTATATCTGTCCCATATGTCTCACATTCGTTCCCTTCCTGCATTCACATATCCCTCACCTTTTGTTCAGGCACTCATCATTCATAGTTTTCCTCTCAATTCTATCCTTCTTTTGAACTTCCTTATCAAGAATAATCTCCTGGTCACCCAGATTTGCAATCATTATGTCATTCTCGACTCCTCATTCTTACTCAGCACACATGTGCAAATAGTAGTCAAGGCTTGGGACTTCTGTATTGCTACAATATTTCTTGTATGTTCCCCTCTTCTCTACTATATCTCCACTGCCCAGTTTGGTCCCTAACCACCTCTTGTTTATAATCTTATAATAGTTTCCTATTTTGATATCCCTATCTCAGACCTCTCCCCAATCTAATTTATTCTCTACACATTCACAAAAGTAACTTTCTTTTTTGCTTTTTGGAAGGCAATTGGTATTAAGTGACTTGCCCAAGGTCCCATGGCTAGTTTTTGTATTAAGTGTCTGAGGTTGGATTTGAACTCAGGACGTTCTGACTCCAGGGCTGGTGCTCTATTCATTGTGCCACCTAGGCACCCTAAAAGTAACATTCTTGAAGAGCAGGTCTAATCACATCAAGCTTATTCCTATCAACAAATTCTAGTGGTTTACTAGAGACTATCGTCTCTAGTAACAAAAGCAAACTCCCCTATTTAGCATTTAAATTTCTTTATGATATGGTGCATTCCTAGCTCTCTGGGCTTCTTACATATTGTTGATCCCTTCCACATTTGGAGATCCAGTTATACTGTCCTGAAAGCATGATAGCTGGTCTACCACGTCCATAACTTTGCACTGGCTATACGCCATGAACAGAATTACCTTCTAAACTCAGCCTTACGGAATCCTTAATTTCCTTCAAAACTCAGTTTAAATGATACATTTTACATGAAGCCCTTCCTGATTCCCTAGTTGTTAATACTGTTCCTTCTTCATATCTACCTTGCTCATTGTGTGCATAATATACAATACATCTCTACAGATGTGTGCATTTATGTAGAGATACACACATACACATGCACGTGTAATATGTGTCTGTGTAGGTACATCTAGAGTATACATATGTACGCATGTATACATGCATCTCACCTACCATAACCTCTCTTTTGACCTCCAATCTTGTATCTCAAATTACTTTTCAGACATCTTGAATTATATATTATTAAATATCTTTAACATAACATGCCCCAAACTGAACTTCTTATCTTTTCCCCAGAACCCTCCCCACTGCTGATATTCTCTGTACATTCTACATTCTATAGAGCACAACACCATCCTCCCAGGCTCCCTCAGCCTTGCATTCTAGGTGTCATCTTTGATTCCTCACTATTCTCACCCTTCAAATCCAATCTATTGTCAGTCTTTCTACTCGAATACATCCTCCATTCTGCCAGTAAAGTGGTTTTCCTAAAGTGTAGGATGGACTGTGTCACTCCTGTACTCAATAAATTCCAGGGGATTCCCTATCACCTCCAGGATCAAATACAAGATCATCCCATGTAAAATCCATAACCTAGCTCCCTTCTACCTATCCAGTCTCTGTATCCCCGCTCCCCACCGTGAACTCCTCGATTCAGTAACACTGTCTTCCTTGATGTTCCAGGAACAAGACACTGCATCTCTCAGTTCTTGGAATTTTCTCTAGCTGTCCCCCATACCTAGAATGCTCTCCTTCCTTATCTTGGCCTACTGTTTTCTCTGGCTACCTTCAGGTTTCAACTAAAATATGACCTTCTACAGGAAACCTATACCAACCCAATTTAATTGCAGGGCCACACCCCCTTTAATTATTTCCTATTTATCCAGCATGGATAAGCCATCCAATGGGCTGGCCACATTATTTGAATGCCAACTGTATTATCTGGCTATTTGTACATTTGGCTAAATTATTATTTTATAGAGAACTCATGCAAGGCAAGCACTCACATGGAGATCAGAAGATTCTATACAAGGACACTCTCAAAGTCTCTCTGAAGAACTTTGAAATTGCTTGGGAGACATGAGAGTCAATGGCACAGGGCTGCCCAGTATGGTGTGCCCGCATCAAAGAAGGCACTGTGCTCTATGAGTGAAGTAGAAATGTAGTACCTCAAAGGAAAGATGAGATGCACAAATTTAGAGATGTCTCCACTGGAAATATTCATACAGACTATTTGTGACTGACTTATGTAAAGCCTACAGAGCTTGTATGGGTCTGATCAGTCATAGCTGGACATACTGTATTTTAACCCCAACATAGTGATGTCATTTTTAGTCCTCTCTAAGAATGAAGTTCAACAGCCAACAAACCATTTACCCAGTATACATAGCTAGTTTGTACATATTTGTTTACTTATTGTCTTCCCTATTAGATTAGGAGCTCCTGGAGGGCAAGGACTGTCTTTTGCCTCTTTTTGTTTCCCTGGTGCTTAGCATAGTGACTGCCACAATAGTAGGTATTTAATAAATGGTTATTGATGGGGGTGTACATATATACTTAAGTACGTATATACACACACATATGTAACAAGATATACTTATATATACACATTGAATGTATTTTGTCTCCACATAAAAATGCAAGGTCCTTGAGTACATAAACTATTTTTTGTTTCTATCCTTTTATTCCCATTTATTTATTTATTATTTGCTCCTTGGCCAAAGTAAGGAATTTTTTTAAAAATTAAGGCCTCACGATTCATTTCCTTTCCCCCTAGTCTTTTCCTTCTCCCACTCATCCTTCACAAAACTGCCAAATTAATATCCTTAATCTATAGATTATGTCACTCCCCTGCTCAAGAGACCTCAGTGACTGCCTTTTGCCTCTAGGATAAAGTACCAGCTCCTGTTTTTGACTTCACATTCTGGTTTAAGATTTCATTTTCGGGATTATTGTCCATCTTCTTGCTCCTCCTCTTCCTTCCAAACAAATGCACCTGTTTGATGTTCTTCATATGCATAATTCTGTCTCTTGGCAACATATCCCCCATGCCTCCAAATAATTTCTTCCTCATCTTGTGGCATTCCTGCTCAGTTCACCACAGGTGCTACCTTCTTTAGAAGAAGCTTTTCCTAATCTCACTAGGTACTAATACTTTCCCAGAAATTATTTGGCATATATTATGCAATTATTTTTCTTATTACATGCTATTTCTTGCCAACTGAAAATGTCACCTCCTTGAAGAATTATTCTTTTGTCTTTATATCCTTAATGCCTTGTCATTATCCTTAATAATTGTTTGTTGATTGGTTCACCGATTGGTTCTATACCCTACAATCCATATTACTTGGCATTTATTTTACATATACATATCTGTATTAGGGGCAGATAGATTGTGCAGTAGATAGAGTGTGGGCCTTAAGTCAGGAAGACTTATCTTCCCGAGTCCAAATCCAAACTCATATAATTACTACCTCCGATTTTGGGCAACTCACTTAATCGCTGTTTGCTTCAATTTCCTCATCTGTCAAATGAGCTGGAGAAGGAAATGGCAAAACCTTCCATTATCTTTTCCAAGAAAATCCCAAGTGATATCACGAAAAATCAGGTATGACTGAACAAAAACAAAGAGTTGCCACAAAAGTCCAAATCTGATGTTTCATTATGGCATGGACGCCACCTATGGCTTTCCTTCCATGAGGATGGCAAAGTGACACCTAAATTCTGATGGGTTCTAGAAAGCTAGCTTTGTCTGAAGATCAAGGTATGGTTTTCTGAAGACTCATGAGCAAATCCTTCTCAGATATCACCTTTGTTTATAAACAGGGAGCACACTGTAGTCACAAAGGGAAGAGGATTAAATGTAGTTAGAACTTAACTTAAGGCAGCAAGTAATTGATCACATTTTGAGAGCATTAGAAAATATTTTTTACTGGTGTTGTGTAACATTGAATTAACAAGATAGAGTTGTGCATAGTCACAGAACAGGGGAAAAAAGCATCAGCAATGTATTAGATTTGGATTTATCAGTGCATAGAAATTTATGATGTTTAACTTTAAGGCAAAAAAGAGCAGAGCTCTTTGAGTAATAGCTTGATGAGGATGATTAGCTAAGGGGATGCAACATTTAATAGCCAAAATAAATTACTATAATTATTTTATTACCTATGCTAACTGATTCCATTGTTTTTATTGAAATAACAGTTCCCTGAGGAAGGGAACGGTGATTCAATGAATCTAAGCTGTAAGCTTCTGTGTTCTCTTGTAGCAATCAAAAACAATGAAAAATAGCCATCATTGATAATACTTTTAATAATTGTATTTCAGCACTTTTGGAAACTATTTCATACAAGTGCAAACACCTGGAAAATAATCCAGAAGCCTCTAGAGATGGGGAATGATCATTAAAGAAAATGTGGATATTTATAGGCACTTTGCAAATCTTTTTTTCAAAAGTCATTCAATGCAATATTTTTCAGGCAATAGATTTATATACTTTGTCCAATGTCAGGCTCTAGATCTTGAATCTCTCCTTTCTGCATTCTATCTGTTGCCCTCCATCTTCAGCTCAAAGAGGAAAATAAAATTATTTCAAAAAATAGAAAATGCTATGGAAATCCTAAGTATGTTGTTTTTGTTATGCTTGGATTTATCTGAAGGAAAAATACATTTAAAAAAAAAGAAACAGGAAATAGCTTGTTTGATGGGCTATTCTATATAAATGTCATATGCAAATTTCACATACAAAGGAAGAAGAGGAAACAGAAGAAAGAAAAAGAAGGTGAAGAGAAGAATGAGGAAGAGGATGAAGAAGATGATGACGATGCCAATTTTAAGGATTATCATCTATGGAGGTCCACAGTTAATAGTTCCCAAATCATTCATGCTTTAGGTCTTAGCATATCAAACCACTTGGCTTCTGATCCTCAGCATAGCTTCCGTTGTCCTTCTTTTTTATTCTTTATATTCCTCTTCCCACAGGGTATGAAATGGTTGTAGAAGATTATTTTTGTTGTTGTGTCATTTCAGTCATGTCCAAATCTCCATGACATCATTTGTGGTTTTCTTGGCAAAGTATTGGAGAGGTTTGCCATTTCCTTCTCTAGCTCACTTGATAGATGAGGAACTGAGGTAAACAGGGTTAAGTGACTCAGGTTTCATACAGCTAGTAAGTGTCTGAGGCCAGATGTGAACTCAGGAAGACGAGTCTTCCTGATTCTAGGCACTCTATCTACTGCTGCACCTAGCTGCCCCAGAAAATCCTAACCTCTCCTGATTCTAATTGGATAA
Source organism: Petaurus breviceps papuanus (assembly GCF_028583685.1). Taxonomy (NCBI): domain Eukaryota; kingdom Metazoa; phylum Chordata; class Mammalia; order Diprotodontia; family Petauridae; genus Petaurus; species Petaurus breviceps. The sequence goes on from NW_027186372.1 coordinate 15,054,292, forward strand.
TGAGTTCACATTTCCATTAAACTTATTTTTGTTGTTGTTGAATTGTTTCAATTGTGACTGACTCTTTGTGACACCATTTTGGGGGGTTTTCTTGGCAAAGATATTGGCCTGCTTTGCTATTTTCTCCTCAGCGGATCCAGAAGATCAATTCTGTCAGGGGTTAAGTGATTTGTCCAGGGTCACAAGCTAGGAAGCATCTAAGGCTGGTTTTAATTCAAGTTTTCCTTACTCCAGGCCCAGTGATCTATCTACTGTGCCACCTAGCTACCCATTAAGCCACTATAATCTATTAATATTTTCCTGAAAAGTTTTTTCCCCCCTAGGTCAGATCAGTTCACAATTTAGAGAAAACTTAACTCTCACTTAGAACTATATTCACATTAGTATTAAGACCTGAATATTCAGTTTTTAGTATGTACTTTTAAAAAGATTTTTTTAAAGCACTATTTTAGACATATAAGAAGGTGGGAAGGCACACCGTTCTGTTATCTACAAAAGAGAAGTGAGTTCGAGTCTTTGCCGCCAAAAACTGTTTTAATATCCTGCATTGGATAAGAAGAGTCTTTGACAAGGCTGTGGAGTTTAAATGTTTGAGTGGAAAAAAGACTGACAGACAGACACACACACACACAGACATACACATTTCCAATATATATTGTTCCCTGGATGGATCTGTGATCTTTTCAAGAAGGGTTTTGCTTCTAATGATGTAGAATAGAACCTATTCACATCTGTTCCTCCTGGTGACTCTTGTCCATCTCTTCCATAGACTATCCACCCTATGTGCTGGAGGTCTTTTGTTAGAATTCTTCATTTTACATTAGTACTGGTGGACTACACAGTTAACCACATGTCATCACTTGCCCTAACAAGGTTAATAGTCAAGCTTCTTCTTCACTCATAATAGGGTAATGCTACATTTGATTGCATTTCTTACATATTTTCTTTCTCCTATTTCCAGGCATAAACCTCTCTGGACTGTCTCTTAATTTGTCATAGTGTATTTAAATTTTGCAAAGTTTTTTATTTCTATTCTAGATTTAGAAGGTGGGAGGGTGAAAAGAATGGGAAGCATCTCAGGTGTATTATTTTCATCCTATAGGTTTTAGGAGTCAGCAATACCTTTGACAGATTTCTACCAGGTTGGGAGATGTTTCAATATAATCTTCAAAGTATTTATTGAAGTTTAGTACACACAATTTTCCTTTTCTTTGTGAAAAGGATATCTGTACAACAATTGTACTTTACAATAGTACCCTTTTGGGGTCATAAAAACAAAGTTGTAATTTAGGATTGATAGCTACAAAGAAGAACAGGAGTTCACTGTTTTTGAAGTTTAAGACAAACATTTTGCACATGCACCAGTTAAGCAGCAAGTGCTTACAATCCCAGGAAGTAAATTTAGACCCTGGGGCTCCATAGGATAAGCACTACAGGTACTTTATAAATGCAAGTGAAATCATCAATTTAACACATTTGATACATGAGCTTTCTGCCCCAGAGAAGTAAAAAGAAAGCCGATGGAAACAAACACTGTGGACAGCAATATTGCTTGGTGCCAGGCGTTTTGAAAATGCACATCTAGAAATGAAAACATAATTCATCTTGCAGTTACAAAAGCACTTTAGGGGCCACTTTGCAAAGTCAGCAAAGTGCCATGGGTTGGCAATCAGCCTGAAGGAGACTGAGGTCATTGACCAGCCTATAACATGAGAACCCTATGTGTTGCTGAAGTTCTTAATCAGAGATATGGAGCTGATGGCAGCTGTATTGACTGTATATGGACATACCCTGGAGTAGAACATCATAGTAAGCAGCACTGTATTCCCTCTAAGAGAGTGGCTTGCAGAATATTGGGGATGGCCCCAAATAGCCAATTTCATGATTAGTTTCAAGAGCAAGAGCTCCCAATATTCCATATCAAATGGGAGGAAAGAATTACCAAAAATCAAGTCTTGTGCAGACTTTGAATTTAAATTCGGTACAGCTGCTACTGTATTGGCTAGAATTTAGTTCATCTGAGTTCGACACAGCAGGATAGATAGATGACAGCAGAGATGATGACCAGATATTTATTTCCCTGCCTAGAAGCTAAAAGATCCAGAATTCAATGGGTGTGACAGGTATAGTAGATTTGTATCCTACTTACCAGAGTAAACATGTCTTCTAATCTTCTTACACCATAGTCCCTTTTACATATCAGGTTCTAGTAGCTCTGACCTTTTAGTTCCTCCAAAACACATTTCATATTCCATCTCAATACATTATCATTGACTGTCCCTCAATGAATTTTTCTTTCCCATACCCTCTGCCTTTTGCCTTCCTTCACTTTTTTTTGTCAAGTCTCAGCTAAAATTTTACTTATTGCAAGAAGCTTTCCCTGATCATCTTAATGTTAGGGCTTTTCCTCTGAGACTACCCATCATTTAAACTATGCATCTTGTCTGTCCACAGTTGTTTGCAAATTGTCTCTTTTCATTAGAATGTGAACTCCTTAAAAGTAGGATCTGTTTTTGCCTTTTTTTTTTGGTATATCTAGTACTTAACATAATTCCTGGTACATAAAAGGTACATAATAAATGCTTGATTTGACTTGACAGAACAAAATCATGAAGTGATCTCCAAATAGTGAGCTTCAGTCTCTGACTCTACCACATCAACAACAGTTAACTCAACATAACTTGTTACAATAAGAAAGGAAAAAAAAACGTTTGTTTTTTTTCCCCCATAGAGTCTGACTTGGAAGAGAATTCAATATTTTTTTTGCTCCAAACTATACCTGATCAAATGTACTATTAGTGAAATACCTGGAAAATGGACATTTATCCTTTGTTTGCAGTCTTGTAAAGGGGGAACCTATTACTCCTTGGGCAGCTCATCCCACTTTAGCATAGCTCTAATTATTGTGAGCTTTATTCCTAACAATTAGAGCCAAGTCAAAATCTACTACTATAGACCTTCCATAGCACTCCTACATGTCTTTTGGGCCACACAGAACAAGTTTAATCCCCATATGATATTTCTTTTTGAAAATGTGTATTTTTTATTTTTAAATTTATGAAATCAAACAAATAAAATAATTCCATAACAGTAGAATTAAAAAAGATGATCATCATGAAATGAAAATTATCATGTACAAGTTGCTATTCCTTTTAAATATATAACAAAGTTATTATGTAAAATTTCTCCCCTTTTTTCTTCCTTTTCCTACCCCCCTCCCCATCCTGGAGATAGCAACAATTAGACACGATTATGTATCTCTGTATGTATGTTTGCATATAAAAGCAGAATTATTCTATACATACTCTTATTTATGTCTTTCTCTGGATGCAGATAGCAACTTCCTTCTGATGTCCTTTGTAGTTAATTTGGATATTTATGATAGTAAAAATGATTTAATCACTCAATTATATACCACAACTTCTTCAGCCATTCCCCAATTGATGGGTACCCCCACAATTTCTAGTTCTTTGCCACCACAAAGAGAGCTACTGCATATATTTTAGAACACGTGAGTTATTTTTCCCTAATTATCTTTGGAAATAGAACTAGTAGTATTATTACTGGTAGATATAGAGATATTATAAGAAAACTTCATGAACATGGAATATATTAACTATCATACTTATGGCAAGGTAAATAATTTATGAAGAAACAGAGAACAGAGTAAGGTATAAAATGGATAATTTTGATTAAAAATAATTTTTAAAAAGTTTTTTGTACAGATAAAACAAATGTAGCCAAAATCAGAAAGAAAGAAGAAAATTGGGGGGAAAATTTTTATAGACTTTCTCAAAGGTCTCATATCTAAAATACCTAAAGAAATTTGTGAAAATCTATAAGAATATGAGTTGTTCTCCGATTGTTAAAGGGTCAAAGGATATGAACAAGCAGTTTTCTGATGGAGAAATAAAAAAAAAATTATAGTCATATGAAAAAATGCTCCACATCATTATTGATTAGAGAAATGCAAATTAAAACAACCTTCAGATATCATTTTGCATGCATCATATAAGCCAAAATTATTGAAGGGAAAGCAATGAATGATAATTTTTCAGATACTTGAAGACAGCTATGATGTTCCCTTTAAGTTTTTCTTTCTCCAGGCTACTCTCAGTTTCTTTAAATGATCCTTATATGACAAAGTCTCAAGACCCTCACAACTCCGGGTAATCTACACATATATTTTCCTGTTGGATTCTTCACTGGAGACTCTCTTTCAAACTGATGCTGAACTATTAATTATAACTCTATGGATCAGCTGAGTACATATTTACTATTATTTTCCTTATTTTCCTACAAGAATATAATGAGAGATATTATCAAATGCTTATTTAAAGGCAAGAATATTATGTAATGAATAGAAGCCAAAGGATACAGATCTAACAAAATAATTTCAGCAAGGATAAAAAAAAAATCAGACTGAGTAATGATCAAGAAATCAGAAGAGAAATTAAGTTAAGTGCATTTTTCTAGCCTACATCTCTACATAGATGTCAAGAAGTTTGTTATCACTACAAAAGTGGTCTAGGCAAACAAACGGGAACTTCTAGTACACAGACCCAGGGACAAGTTAAAGAAAGGAGCTATATTGGAGTCAGAAAGCTGAAAGGCTTGGACCAAGAAGGTAACAATCATGAAGCAATCTAGATCAGGTTATATGGTCCCAATTTATTGGACTGAGTAGTCCCTGAAGTTCTTAAAACCCGCAGTGCTCAGCGTCTGGCAAAAATAGGGGCAAAACCCCAGATTAAACAGAACAGAAACAAACAAGGCCCAACTATTCTTTCCAAAGGTGTGCAGAACTTCAACCCACACGATGCCCCAATTTAGGAAACAAATATATAAAAATGGGTAAACAAAAGGAAAAGAAGTCATAATAACAAAGTGCTATGAAACCAGGGACAAATAAGACACAAATGCAGAAGTGAAGAATTCAACATTTACAAATGAAATTTTGAACAAAAAGACAGATTTGTTTCAAGATCAGCTAGAATTCCCAGAAGATATTAAGAAATTTTTATATAAATAAAAGAGTTCTAGAGAAAGGAATGGAAAAGGAAATGGGAGTTATAGAGGAAAGAATTAGGAAGATAATAAATAGCTTAGCAAAAAAGGCACAAACCTTACTTAAGTAATAGACTTTGAAAATTAGGTTGGATCAAAAAGAATTCAATGAATTCATTAGATAATTTTAATATTGGAATAAAATCAAAATAATAAAAATATCAGAACATATAAGTTTTCTCCTAATAAGAACAAAATCCCTGGATTATAGGTCAGGGAGAGAGAATTAAAAAAAAATAAATACACTATCTGAAAACCACAGTCATAAAAAAAAATTAATCTAGATAACATATTTCAAGAAATCATAAATAAAAACTGACCAGATCCATTAGAATAATAGGGAAAAGTCTAAACAGAAAAAAAAGACAGAACATTTATTAAGCACTTACCACATGCTAGTCTGTGTGCTAATGCTGGGACACAAATAAAATGAAGATAATCACTGACCTCAAGGAACATAGTTTCTAACAAGACATAAAGGAGGACAGAAAAGAGGAGGTACTGTGCAGAGATGTCTGGGAAGAAGTGCTGTGGATGCCTGCAACAAAGCAAGGTAAGGTCAAAACTGGCCTATCAATGTGCAGGTAGCTTACAGGCATGAAAATCCCCTTAGAACCTTAAAATCTTTGAAGATTCACAGAGAGAGTGACAATGACAGACAGACATTTGACATTTGACAGACTATGACATCTGTTATTGTTTGATTTTTTTAAAAGAAAAATTAAAAAGTGAATGGAGAGGAAATCACTAAGGAAGAAATAGAGAGATAAGGATGGAATTTACTATCTTAAAAAACTAGGGTACATGAGAGGGAGACTATACAGACATGGAGAAAAAGTAGAGGGGACAGGCTACACATGAACCTCTCTTTTCCTGAACTTCTAAGAAAAGGATATTTGAATAGACACAGGGGGATTGATGGAGAAGTATATTAAATTCAACAAGAAAGCAGACAGTTTAAAGGGAGGGGGTAGAGTCAAGACGGCCTAGTAGAAATAGAACTTCCAGGGCTCCAGCTTCCACCTCCCTCAATTCATGTAAAAGGTGACTCTGAACAAAGTTTCTACTTTGGAACTACAGAATCCACAAAATGACACAGAGAAGCTAAACTCCCACTGACGACAATCCGGCAGGTCGGCAGCAAGCAGCCAGCACAGCACTCTGGGAGCTGAGCCCAGCCCCACGCAAGCCAGAGGTTTTAGGCCCAGGGCAGGCCTGACCAACCACCAGCTAGAGGGACTTCAAATCACCAGCAGTTGTGGCGGTTTCCAGAATTATCAACAGATAGATGCTAAGGACAAAGTGAGATGTCAGTGCATTGTGTACTTTGAGGTCCAGTAGTTGGGAGTGAACTGGCTTTTGGCCCTGGGGCGAGAAGCCACTGAGGAGCCTTGGCCCTGAAGCAGCAGACACATATGGCTGCTTCAGCTCCTGATCTGCAGATTGTAGGGGGACCAGTTGTAGTTGGGAAGAGAAATGGGAAGTTGTAATTGGGAAGAGAAGCCAGTAGTTGGGAAGAGAAATGAGAATGATGCAAGAAAATTAAGAAATGAGAGTCAACAACCTGATTGAAGAAAACAACACCTTAAAAAATAGACTAACCCAAATGGCAAAAGAGGCTCCAAAAGCCAATGAGGAAAAGAATGCTTTAAAAAGATAAATTGGCTAGATGGAAAAAGAATCTCAAAAGCTCACTGAAGAGAATCATTCCTTCAGAATTAGATTGGAGCAAATGAAAGCTAGTGAATTTATGAGAGATCAAGACACTATTAAACAGATCCAAAAAAATGAAAAAAATAGAAGGCAATGTGAAATATCTCATTGGGAAAACCACTGACCTGGAAAATAGATCCAGGAGAGATAATTTAAAAATTACTGGACTACCTGAAGCCATGATCAAAAAAAGAACCTAGAAATCATCCTTCAAGAAATTCTAAAGGAAAACTGCCCTGATGATTTAAAACCAGGGGGCAAAATAGTTTGAAAGAAGCCATTGATCACCTCTTGAAAAAGATCCCTAAAAGAAATCTCCTAAGAATATTATAGCCAGGTTCCAGAATTCCCAGATCAAGGACAAAATATTACAAGCAGCCAAGAAGAAACAATTTGAATATTTTGGAAACACAATCAGGATTACCTAGGATCTGGCAGCTTCTACACTGAGGGTTCACAGGGCTTGGAATATGAAATTACAGAGGGCAAAGGATGTGTGATTAAAACCAAGAATCACCTACCCAGAAATCTGAGGATCATGTTTCAGGGGAAAATATGGTCATTCAGTGGAATAGAGGATTTTCAAGCACTCTTGATGAAAAAAAAAACAGAGTTGAATAGAAAATTTGACATTCAGATATAAGAAACAAGAGAAGCATGAGAAGGTAAACAGGAAAAAGAAATCATAAGGAACTTATCAAAATTGAACTATTTACATTCCTACATGGAAAAACAATAATTGTTACTGATGAAACCTTTCTCAGTATGAAAATAGTTAAAGGGAATAAAAATATATACATATATATAGGAATGTATGTGGGCTTATGAATACATATGTGAATGTGTGTATATATATTTACAGGTATACATAGATAGAGGGCTCAGGACCAATTTAATAGGAAGGGATGATACTTAAAAGGTTAATTGCTTAAAACCATTAGATATGTTCATAGTTACACTAAAAGCCTATTAATGTGCCTGTCTTCCCAAAACCCATCATCCTAGATTACTGTCATATTTTTGCATTTTATTATTATTACTGATTTGAGGAAGTAAATCTGGTTTTAGAATTGTAAATGTTCATAGTTCTTTGAAAAAAAAATTTAAAACATCCTTTGATCATATATCTATTGATAAATGGCTGGCTTGGTGTTATATATTTATTTCATAGCAGTAGGGATTTATTGCTGGAAGGATGCAATATAGTCCAAGTCCCACATTTTGCAGAAGATGGAATTGAGGCCCAGAGGGGTTGTAGCTTGCTTAGGGGCACACAGTTTCATGACAGAGACAGGATTTGAATCCAATTCTGATGATACCAAGGCCAGTATAGTAAGGTCTTTACAAATTTTGGAAATCAGATTTTTAGCCGAGATGTTCAAAGATTTCTCCTCTTCACAAATGATTACTGACAACTCCTCTTTTTTTTCCTGATGACAATATTGATATTGATCATACAAAACCTTTTTTACAAACATTTTCTGAAGTCAAAAGTGTCTTTTTCTTTTAGTCTCAAATATATCCCAGGTGTATTTAAGAATTCTCGCAGGAGAGGGGCGGATAATGAGCCAGGTGGCTCAGCGAGTAAGAGCACTGGCCCCAGTGTTGGGATGACCTGGATCAAATCCGGGCTCAGATACTCAGCACCACACCCGGAAATAACTGGCCGTGTAACCTTGAGCAAGTTACTTAACCCCGATTGTTAAAAAAAAAAAAAGAATTCTCACAGGAGGTATAATTGTGAAAACTATCTCTTTCATTTTTCTTCTTTTAATTTATCTTACTTTTAACATTTTGATTTTTATATTTAAGTGACAAAATCCATGTGTAATCTGTTGTTACATGTAGTAAAATTTTCACTGAAGTTTATTTTCTGCCATGCTAATTTTCAGATTGTCTCAGTGGTGCTTGTGAAATAGGGAATGTGGGGAATGCCTTTACTAGTAGTTTTAATTTTTTTAATTACTTATTTAATTGATTATTTTATATTTATTTATTTGGAAGACAAGGCTGAGGAGTTTGAATTTATTTTTTTTGTTTTTAAAAATTAATTAATTAATTTTTCGTTTTCAGCATTCATTTCTTTAAAATGTCTAGTTCCAAATTGTCTCCCTATCTTTCCCCTCCCCCAAACCTGAGATGGCATGAATTCTGAAGACCTCTTTCCCAAGTTTGCCCTCCCTTCTATCACCCCCTCTCCATTATCTGCTCCCCCATTATTTTCTTGTAGGGCAATATAGAATTCTATACCCCATTGCCTATATATCTTATTTCCCAGTTGCATGTAAAAAACATTTTAACATATTTTTAAAAATTTTGACTTCCCTGTTCTCTCTCTTCTTCTCTCCCCATCCACCCTCATTGATAAGGAAAACAATTAAGTATAGGTTATACATGTGTAGTTATGCAAAACACTTCCATAACAGTCATATTATAAAGGATGAATTATATTTCCCTCCATCCTGTCCTGCCCTCCCTGTTATTCTATTTTCTCCTTTGTGCCTTTTCAAAAGTGTTTGCTTCTGACCACCCCCTCCCCCAATCGACCCTCCCTTCTCTCATCTCCCCCTATTATTCCCTTCCCCCTCACTTTCCTATAGGGTAAAATACCCAATTGAGTGTATATCTTATTCTTCCCTTAAGCCAAATCCAATGATAGTAAGGTTCACTCATTCCCTCTCACCTCCCCCCTCTTCCTCTACATTGTGAAACCTTTTTCTTGCCTATTTTATGTGAGTTAATTTACCTCATTCTATCTCTCCCTTTCTACTTCTCCCTATACTCCTCTATCATCCCTTAATTTTATTTTTAGATATCATCCTTTCACATTCAACTCACCCTGTGCCATCTATCTATCTATCTATCTATCTATCTATCTATCTATCTATCTATC
>NW_027186372.1:15063974-15090919 GCF_028583685.1 Petaurus breviceps papuanus
ATCTATCTATCTATCTATCTATCTATCTATCTATCTATCTATCTATCTATCTATCTATCTATATCTGTCTGTCTGTCTGTATGTTGGTCTGTCTGTCTATCTAGCTATCCACACATACAAATATATATATATGTATGTATATATTTCCTCCTATTACCCTAATATTGGGAAATATCTCATAAGTCATAAATATCATCTTTCCATGTAGGAATATAAACAGTTTAACTTCAATAAGTCCCTTATGATTTCTCTTTCCTGTTTACCTTTTCATACTTCTCTTGATTCTTATATTTGAAAGCACAATTTTCTATTCAGCTTTGGTCTTTTCAACAAAAATGTTTGAAAGTCCTCTATTTCACTGAATTTCCATTTTTCTCCTGAGGTATATAATAAATTTTGCTGGGTAGGTGATTATTGGTTTTAATCCTAGCTCCATGGACCTCCTGGAATATCACATTCCAAGTCCTTTGAACCATTAACGTAGAAGCTGCTAGATCTTGTGTTATCCTGATTTTAATTCCACAATACCTGAATTGTTTCTTTCTGGCTGTATGCAATATTTTTTCCTTGACTTGGGAACTCTGGAATTTGGCTACAATATTCCTAGGAGTTTTCCTTTTGGGAGCTCTTTCAAGAAGCAACCAGCAGATTCTTTCAATTTCTATTTTACTCTGTGGTTCTAGAATATCAGGGTGGTTTTCCTTGATAAGTTCTTTTTTTTTTTTTTTGAGTTGGGAAGGGAAGGCAGTTGGGGTTAAGTGATTTGCCCAAGGTTGCACATCTAACTAAGTGTCAAGTGTCTGTAGCAGGACTTGAACGCAAGACCTCCCGACTTCAGGGCCATTCCTCTATTCACTGTGCCACCTAACTGCCTGGATAATTTCCTGAAAGATGATGTCTAGGGTCCTTTTTTGATCATGGCTTTCATGGTCCAATATTTTTAAAATTATCTCTCCTGGATCTTTTTTCTGGGTCTGTAGTTCTTCCAATGAGATATTTCACTCTGTCTTTTATTTTTTCATTCTTTTGGGTCTGTTTTATACTTTCATGATTTCTCATAAACTATTAGCTTCCATTTACTCCATTCTAATTTTGCAGAAATTATTTTCTTCAATGAGCTTTCAGACCTCCTTTTCCACTTGGCCAATTCTGCTTTTGAAGGCATTCTTCTCCTCATTGGGGGACCTCTTTTGCCATTTGGGTTAGTCTATTTTTAAAGGTGTTATTTTCTTCAATATTTTTTGGGTCTCCTTTAGCAAGTTGTTGACTCGTTTTTTATGATTTTCTTGCATCACTCTCGTTTCTCTTCCTGATTTTTCCTCTACTTCTCTTCATTTTCAAAACCCTTTCTAAGTTCTTCCATGGCCTGTGACGAATTCATGTTTTTCTTTTGATGCGTGGGCTTTGACTTTGTTGTCTTCTTCTGGCTGTTGGTATGTTTTGATCTTCTTTGCCACCAAATTAAGATTCTATATTCTGGGATTTTTTTTATGCTGTTTGTCATCTTCCCAGACTTTCTCTTTGTCAAGGTAAGACTCTGCTCCAGTGGATGTGGGTGTGTGTGTGGGTGTGAGTGTACTGTCCTAAACTTCAGTGTTTTGTTTTGTTTTTAACAGTCACCTGATCACCCACCATCTATGGACCCAGAGCTCTGGAAGCAGGCACTGCTGATGCCACCACATCTGTCAGCCTGGGGCTGAGGCCAGTTCCCAGCAGAACTGCATTCCTCTCTCATCTGGGTACCACAGAGCTTTCCCACTGACTGTGCTATCTTTGGCATTTGTTGGTTGAGAAGTCTGGAAACTGCCACTGCTTCCAGTGATTCAGTCCCCTAAGACCTGCTTTGGCCCTGTCTATGCCAGTGAAGCCCACACCAGACTGAGCTTCACTCCCAGCTCAGTGTGATATACCCTTCCTGATGACCTTCCAGGCTATTCTGGGCTGGAGATTTGCCTCAGTCCAACATTTTTTGGGTTCTACAGCTCTAGAATTTGTTTAGATTCATTTTCTACAGTTATTTGGAGAGGTTTCAGGAGATCTCAAGCAAGTTCCTGATTTCACTCCATAATCTTGGCTCCACCCCAGTACTTTTATTTTTTTTTCAGATTATTGACCATCAAACTACTTAGTTCAGTTGCTTATCAACCTTTCTTTTCTACTTGTTTTAGCTAGTACTGCAGTTTTAAGGTTACTGCTTTGTCAAATATTTTGAAGCCTAGCAATACTTTCCCTTCATTTTTCCTATTTTTTATTAAATTATTTGAAAGAATATTATTTTCTTCCCAATTAATTTTGCTATTTTTCTAGTTCTATATAGGAACCCTTTTAGAATTCTATAAAGTAATCCTTTCATAGTTTACTTAGTATAACACAAAATCTGTACATTTAAACTGTATAATTCTTCTAAATCAGCTATGGCCCAAACATTAAAAATGAATATCCCTCCAATGTGTCTTCATTTATTTCTGTAAAGATACTTTTATAATTGAATTTGTAAAATCTTGTGTGGGTTTTAAAAGGTTTAGATCAAGCAATTTAAGGTATTTTATAATTGTTAGAAATGGGGTTTGTCTTTCTTTTGCATATTGTTAGCTTTTGTTACTGTTATTTTTACTACCTAATGATTTGTGTGGATTTACGTTGTATTTTACTACTTTATCGAATATTAAGCATCTCGTTTTTTTTGCTTAGTCTATGGGGTTTTCTAAGTAAACCATCATGTTCTCTGCAAATAAAGATAATGGCTCTTCTTTCTGAAATTTATGCCATTAATTTCTGTTTCATATTCTTATAAACATTTTTAAAAGCATATCAAAAAAGTCATGGAAAAGAAATACTTTACTTCTATATTTATTGGGAATACTTCAGGAATTTTCTCATTAAAATAATTTGAGGTTTGTTTAATACTGTTTTTAAATATATAACATAGATCATGCTTTAAAAGATACATTACTTATTGTACTTCTCCTTTTTGTTATAAATATGAGAGTTTTGTTGTGCATAGCCTGTTTTTCATGAAACAATGCTGGGAAATTATGATCAAAGATACTTTTTTTAAGAAAGATGTTCATGTACCATATGAGGGCTCCTGAATGAAATTAGTATATTTAGGTTTTCACAGTAAAAGTCCAAGACTACCTTACCAGGTTTTTACACATTTACTCACTCTACATTCTAATAAAACTGATATGACTACTGCTCCACATGTATATCATTCTACTACTAGTCCCTTTGTATTAGTACAGATTGTCTCCCAAGCCTGGAATGAATTTCTTCTTTACTTCTGCTCACAGAATTAAAATACTTTTAAAACAATCATTTTTTTTCCTGTATGTTGCTTTGCCCAATTCCTCCACCAGTATAAGCTTCTTGAAAACAGGGGCTATTTTGATTTTGGCTATCTCCAGTGTCTACTGTGATCTAACCTCCATTCTGATAATTTTAGTGTTTTAAGTACCTGCCACATCGGTACTTAATAAAGATTTGTAGAATTTATTTGACTTGATTTGAATTTAGTCTCTAGAATAAGAGATTTAATAGAGAGATGATAACTGATATCAAGTATTTGAAGAGCTATGTGGAAGGAAGATTTGATTTCTTCTGTTTGTCTCCAAGGACCACAATCAGGAAAAGTGATAGAAGTTGTTTTGTTACTGTTTAATTATTTTTCGCTTATGTCTGATTTTTTTGTGACCTCCTTTTGGAGTTTTCTTGGCAAAGATACTGGAATGGTTTGCCATTTCCTTCTCCAGATCACTTTATAGGTGAGGAAACTTAAGTAAATAGGGTTAAGTGACTTGCCCAGGGTCACACAGCTAGTGAATGTCTAAGGTTAGATTTGAACTCATCTTTCTGATTCCAGGCCCAGTATTCTATCTATTGGTGCCACCAGGCTGGCTCTAGTAGTTGTTAGGAGACAGACTTTGTCTTGCTATATAGAAAAAACACCCTAATAATAATAACTATCCATTAGTGGAATGTATTGTGTTATCCTTCATTGAAGGTCTGTAAACAGAGGCTTAAGGACTACTTCTTTGGATTACTTTTTGGGATATGGTTTAGATGGTCTCTGTGGTCCCTTCTAGTTCTTAAATTCTATGAATACATTCTAGAACGTTTTTAGGCATTTAAGTCCAGCTCACTTTACTATAGCTTATAGACTCCACTCACTTTACTTTTGGAAATTTAGACGATTTTAGTTACCCTCTAGTTAGATGACACCATTCTTCCTCAACTCAGAAATCACTAACAGTGGCCTAGCCTTCTCATCTGACAGTTCTTCTCATATCCCTAATATATTCCTTTTTAATTCATCATCAAATTTTGCCCATGATGATGCCAAGGTATGATCCTAGAGAGAAACTGCCTCACAGGGAAAACACACACACACACACACACATACACCAAAGGTAAAGTCAGAACTGAAATACTGAAATAGAACTTGAAGGCTACCTAGTCTTTCTGAGATCTTTATTTTACAGTTTGGGAAGTTTACAAGTTAGGAAGTTGAATTCTTGGGAGAAAAAGCAATGGGCCCATGGGGAGCTAGTGGCAAAGGTAGCCCTAGAACTAGATGTCTGGATTTGCACTCAAAGATTCTTTTTTTTCCCCTATAACAAACTCTCTGATACATTTCCATTGCAAAGACCAAAATTTGCCTGCACAGTTAACCATTGAGATAATAATCCTCCATTTAGAGAACTTTAGCTAGCCACACACTCAGGGCTGCTGCAGCAATTGAAAAACTAACAAAGAAACAGATGTGGAGAAAACAAATCTGGAAGCATAACACCTATATTGGTATAAGCAATAAGTAGGAAAAGGTGCCAAATTAAAGGCATTGCTCAAGAAGGGTAAAAAGAAGCCAGTATAGGGAAAAGGAATTGATAAGGAATGCATAATAGACATGAGTAATACCTCACAGTATTGCATTATATATAGGAGGAACCAGGTGAAAGCATGGTTATATCAGGGTAAAGTTGTATCAGTTATTTTAGGTGAGCCCCTCTGACATCCTCTTGTGACTTCATGGTCACCTGAACACTTTTAAGGATTCATGCACACACAATCTGCAGCAGGAGAGTTGTCTACCAGTTGGTTTTGTGTGTGTATAATAATTCCAAGGTCTTATGTGGGCTGCCCATGAAAACTCACAAGTGGTCATGGATTGGAACAATGAGCTACTTTATACCCTGGAAATAATGGCTTCCAGCCAACTCATGAGAAGAATGAAACTGCCTTGTATCAGACTCCCCGCTGTGCATTAGAATTTCAGCTACAGCTGCTACCTTGTTATAACACCCACATTTTTCAGCTCACAAGGACAGCTTCACAGAGAAAATGCCCTGCATTCATTGTCTAATTATCAACTTCACATACCTTGGAAACAGACTATGGCTCAAACATGTGTATGACTCAAAACATTATTGTAAGATTAAGATCTGGAACAATAAAACAAATTCCAAATGCTGTTAATAGGCTATTATTACTGAAAAAAAATGGTGACATAAAACCACTTTTTTATCTTGGCTTTTTATGGAAAGATTTATCAGTGGGGAAAAAATGAAATGATTTAGATAACTGGAAGAAGAAAAAAAATCTCTCATGGAAAAAGGATGTCCAAGAACTTGTTCAGGTTGTTGGCAACCTGCCGAGCACACCTCTGGAAGGAGACATGCAACTTTAATCTTTATTATGGAATGATCACAAGTAGACTATTTCTGAACACCATCTGTTCTCAGGAAAGCATATGAGTTCCATGCTCTACTCTGTCCTTCACCTCAGGCCCTCCAATCTCACCCAAAATTCCATTTGGAAAGGTTTATTGAGAAGAAAAAAATACATTACTGATATATGATTATTACTACTATTTTAATAACAACACTTCCTTTTAATAAATACTAAGCATGACAGATGAGGTACCTTCTTTAATCCTGAACGGCAGAACAGGTGGAAGGGGAAACAAGTCCTCTTTGCTACAGTGGATCCCTTTTTACAAAGTGCAGGATGCATGTTCAGTTGGGTATCCAGATGTGTGACATTTGATAGACTATATTTCTATCATTATCTTGGTTGAATTATAGCTCTTTTGTCTACTATCTGAAACTGATGAAATTGATTATGCTTTAATATGGAATAAACACAAAACTCAGAAATCTGCTTTTTATTTTCACCATGTCCTAAACAGAATGGGTGACAGTGATATTTCTTTGCTTGCTTTCTCTCTGTTTGAAAGGTCCTAAACTTTCAGGTAACCGGGGTAATGTGGGACCCACTCAGGATTGGGTATATAGAGGTTCTTAACTTTTTTTTTTTTTTTGCAACATGGACCTGTTTGCTACTCTTATGGAGCCAATGGAAACCCTTTTCAGAACAATGTTTTTAAATGCATAAAATCCATGTAATAAAATACATAAGAAGCCAATTATACTGAAGTAGATTCTCTCTCTCTCTCTCTCTCTCTCTCTCTCTCTCTCTCTCTCTCTCTCTCTCTCTCTCTTTCTCTGATAACAGGCTAAGAAACCCTACTCTAGAGTTCAGACAGCAAAATCCCACAGAGTAAAATTTGCAGATATTTGTTGAATTCAAGTACTAGATGTTTTCTTACTCACCATGCCCCTTCAATAAATAAAAACTATTCACATATGTTTGATCAGCAGCCAAAATTGCAAAGTAGGTGAAACTGATCTTTGGTACCCTCTCACTTCTTCTCGTGTTCCTAGAAGCCTTTTTCCCTTTTCCCTAGGAGTTCTCAACCTGTTTCCTAACTATTCCAGGAACTCCATTTTGGGACTGACTCAGGCCTATCATCCCATGAAGTCCACCATCTTACAAAATTATCCCAATTTCTTTCTTGTCAGCTAGCTAGATATTAGAAAGAAATGACCAAATAAAATTGATTCATTCACATGTAATAGATAAATGTGGTAACATTCCCAAAGAATTTCAGCAGTAACAAATATTTTAAAGTTCTCTTTTCAATAAATCTTAAGACAGACCAAAAAAGGAAAAGGAATATATAATATAAAATTAAAACAATAGTAGTTACATAGCAATTACTGTGACGATTTGGAGTCTGAAGGCACTTCAACAAGTTAAACAGAATGTTTTTCAAATCCTAACTTCAGGAGAGCCAACTGTCTGTAAACATAGATCTAAGCATTAGGAACTCTTAATGGTAAACATTGAGCATGATTTGGGTGTCAGGGAGGGCCACTTTAGATCTTTTAAATTACAAATTACAACATGGGAGTATAAAGTTGAGTTTTGACCAATATCATTATTTCATATCAACTCCGAGATTAAATGATTCATGGGAAAAGTTTCCTGGAGAAATAACAACATTGTTTGCCAAGGATCTCAAACTGTAATCAACTTTCCCTGATTCTAATTCACATTTAACACATAGTAGCTGTTTGTTCGTTTGTTTGTTCAACTTCTTGTCACTGAAGTGTCTGGGCATTCACCTCAGGCTATCTCCCACCACCTAAATAACATTTGTTACTGTTTCCTGTAACTTCCATTCCTAAAGCTTGTCTGAAAGGCTGCTACTATATTACTGTCAAAATGCATACTTATAGCACAGCATAACTCAATTACCCTGACAGCATTTCTAACATTTATCTGTTACTACCTAAAGATTTATTGTTCTGTCCCTTAAATAAAACTGTGGAGCAAATCAAAAAACAATTTATTCCTAATTTGCAAAGGCAGTAACAAACAACCTTGGTCCTTTAAAAATGAGATTACTAAGGATAATGCTCTAAGTATGTCTTTTTCATCAAAGGGAATTTTTAAACAGGATTTTGTTTTAAGATAGAAGCACTTCTCTTTTAAGACAGTTCCTTATCTTGTGAAGCTGCCCTTGTGGAACATACACAATGACAAAATATCAGGATATTAGGGTTGACAGAGGATAACTGGAGGAAGCTGAAAGGATTTCAGCATTAACAAATATTTTGAAGTTCTCTTTTCACTGAATCTTAAGACAGATGCAAAAAGGCAAAGGAATAAAAAATAGTTGTTTTTTAAAATTAAAACAACAGTAGCTGCATAGCAATTACTGTGACAATTTGGAGTCAGAAGGCACTCCAATGAGTTAAACAGAATGTTTTTCAAATCCTAATTTCAGGAGAGCCAACTGGCTCTAAGCATAGATGTGAGCATTAGTAACTCTTAATGGAAAGCACTGAGAAATAGTAGAAAGAATATTTAGACTAGGAATCATAAGAACTGGAATCTAGATGTGCCCTGATTATTATTTGCTATGTAATTTCAAACCAGAATTTGTAATCACACAATATAGCACTTTAAACAAAATAATACATTCACTATATGTATGTGTGTATACATATGGAGACACACATATATACATGCAAATATATATATATATATGTATATATTACATTTGGATATTTCACACAGGAGAGGGGTACCTTCTACCTCATAATTTAAAACAAAATAAAACCTATTAAAAATTAGAACAATGTGTAAACAGGTCTTGATGTACAATGATGTAATATGTAACAATTTTTTTAGGCATCTATACTATTGTATGTATTTCTATTTCCAGGGTTCAAGCATCAGAATTTTGTATAATTGGGCAAAAGCATATAAACTTTAATGAGGAGACATTCCCCCTTTATAGATATAGAGCTTTAAAAAGCCAACAAACAGTGTGAAACACTGAACCATGCTGGAAGAGTTTTTCATTTCCCAGTGTAAGTCTTGCATTCAATCATCAGTTTTGATCATTTAAACCTTAGGGAAGGAATGTAGGGATTAGAATGCTTCCTTTTGCTAAAGAATCGCCCATTTGTCAGTTCTCTCCCTATTGAAGCCCATGAAGGCTTCCCATGTGAAGTGCAGCTTTGGGCTTTCCTCATGGTGTCCCTGAATTTCACCTTTCCGGTTGTAGTCTTCAGGTTCTACTAATTTACTAATGAGTTTACTTTTGTTCGTCCTACTGAAATTCTGTAGGTAGAGGCAAACCCAATGAAAACTTTGCTCCAAACACTTTTGGATTTTATATTCTTCAAAGGAGGATGGTGAAATCCACCTCAAGCACTTGGCATTTCTTGAGAAGACCAGAAAGCTGCTGGTATGATAGATAAATCAATAAATAAACATGTCATGTTTCTGGCAGGATCATTGCTACAAATTTATCTCCCCCTGCACTTCTCAGCAGGTTTCTATCATAGTCCCTTTGGGGTGGCTGATATGCATTAGTTTAATAAAGAAACAAGTCAAGTAACTTACATCAAGTGAAGTAAAAATCTTCTGCCAAACTCAGCTCTCTCTACTTCCATTCCAATAACAATAACAAGAAAAGTAATAAAAAAAAATCCTACAGTTTTTTTTTAATGTTAAGGATGTAATCTTAGCTCTGTGCTTTACTTACCCCTAACTCCTGGCTGTGGTCTGATGGTTCCTTGTGTTGAGTGGATAATGTAGCTACTGAGTCAAACGAAGCTTGAAACTAACTTGAGGTGGAATGGAAAATCACCAAGAACCCTCACAGCCACCTTAAAAATACACTGAAGACAGTAGCTCTGTACTCAGTATCCCTATGCTAGATCACATGCTGATGCCTCCTCAATATAGGCTCTTTGCATAGTGTTAGATGATGGGTTATAGTAACTACTGATTCAAAGAAAGTGACTTAGTTAATAAGTTCATAACTTAATTATGAAACTAACTGAAGAAAGTATGGACAACTATCTAGGGCCTTCACAAACCACTTCTACAGAATATTCCATTATCTCTGTTTCAATCATAGACTTTCACTTCTCAATAAGAGGAAAGGAAAGTTCCAAAGTCAAATAAGCACTTTTCATAGAGTAGGTTCATAAGGCAATGGAAAAAATGACAAAAATTATAAAAAAAGTTAATACATAGGGGTGGCCAGGTGGCTCAGCGAGTAAGAGCACCGGCTCCAGTGTTGGGATGACCTGGATCAAATCCGGGCTCAGATACTCAGCACCACACCCAGAAATAACTGGCCGTGCAACCTTGAGCAAGTTACTTAACCCCGATTGCTTTATTAAAAAAAAATTAATATAGCTAAGATATATCACAGAGCAAGTTGATCCTAGGATTTAAAACTCAGAAGAGATTAGTTGGATAATAGCCCCCCCTCCCCCAAATAATATGGAATGTCTGTCAAAGACCCTAAATGATTTCTAATAAGAAATAAAAATTATTAAAAAAAAAAAAAACGACAGCAACAACAACAAAAAAACCCAAAACAGGATGAATGGGACAGTCTAGACCAGCACCTGGGAAACAATGGCAGCACATCAAAAAAAGTAATAGAAGAACTACAACTCAAGATTTAAATACTACAAGAAACAATGTGGAAAAAACCCATATTGTAGCAACTATCAAAAACAAGTATCCTATAAAAAAGAATAATCATCCTAGAAGAACATGATAAAACAAAACACAACAAATAACCAAAAAACAAGTATAGTATAAAAAAACCTAAAAGAAAGTTACCAAGATATATTAAAATTGGAGGCTGAAGTTCAAGGTAGCAAAATCTACAGGTTACTACAGAGGAATCCTAAATATAATTTTCCTGGAAATACTCCTCCAAAAATCCAAAGGTCTGAGGTAAAAGAAAAAAAGTATCATTAGTGGCTAGAAAGAAGTAGATCATATGCCATAGAAATATATTTAGAATTGGGTAAGACTACACATCCACTATTAGAAAAGAAAGAAAATATTGGCATATGATCTATCAAAAAGCAAAGGTAAATGATGAGAAATTCATGTGAACACATCAAAAAGGTAAATATGATTGTCAAAGAAAAAAAAAACTTAAGAAATATAAAACAACAGGATTGGGTAGTCCCATGGAATTCACTCTTATTTGGGTTGGGATAAATCATTTAAAAATTGGTACAGATAAAACAGTGTTTAGATTTAAAAGAAATAAAAAAAGAACTGGTCTGGGACAGAAATATGGATGAGAAGATTTGAGAGAGAAGCTGGAATATTGCAGAGGATCGCCTCAGAAGAAGGGGGCAGAAAATAAATATTATAAGATTTAATGGTAGAAAAGCAAATTTAGTAATCCTTATCATGAATTTGAATGAAGATGTTATTCCACCATGAAATGGAGTAAGGTGATAAAAAGAATCTGAAACAAAACCCATGAATTTAATTATATGAAATACATATTAGACATAAAAATTCATACAGAACCAAAATGAATAGTTAGAGATAGATTTATACTTTCTCAGAAAAAGCAAAGAAAGTAGAAGTAGCAATTTTAATCTCAGAGATGATAGAAAAAATAAATCCAGTTAAGTGTTACAAAGGGAAACTTCCTTCTGCTTGAAGGCTCCATAGGTAATTAAACAATAGAAATATGACGTATATACAATGCATAAATAAACGCAGAAAGGCAGAATTATCAAACACATCTTTAAAAACCATAATGCAATAAAATAACAATCAATAAGTAATTATGAAGAAATAACTGACTCAAATGATGACTAAATTGTTAAATCCTAAATAATGAGGAGTAATCAAAGAACAAAACATAGACATAATAAATAATTCAATACTTTCTGTGGTAGAGAAAAAGCAAATTAAATTAATGCCCATCAATAGAGAATAACAAATTATGGTATACGAATATAATGTCATTAAACTGCAGAAACTAACAAATATGAATAATTCAGAGAAACATGGGAAGATATTATAAGTGATATAAAAAAAGGAAAAAAAAATGCTGTACCAAGGAGGGTAGGGTGGGAAATGTGTGTGTGTGTGTGTGTGTGTGTGTGTGTGTGTGTACTTTAAATCATATAAATGAAACATATAAATGAAACAACAATAAAGGGCAGCTGGATTCAGATTATCTGCAATGTGAAATTTTGAGTCCAGAGAAGAAAGGATGATACACATTTCTCTTTTCTCAAGAGAGAGGTGAGTTTCCATGGTTTAGTCATTCAATTAGTCAGTAAGTCAAGAGGCATTGTCTATCATGGACCAGGCACTGTGCTAAGTGTTAGGAGTACAAAAGGGGGCAAAGGACAATCCCTTCACTTAAAAAGCTCACAATCTAATACTTGTGGAGTATTGCATATGCTATAAGATATTACTACTTCTTGAATTGTTTTTTTAAAGTTTTTGTTTATTACAAGGGAGTATTCATTGAAGGGGTGTGCATATATGTCTCTGTGTGTATGAAAAGACTACTGGAAATATCTCAGGTATTTTACATATGTAAATACATATGTTATATATATGTGCACATATATGTTTGTGATTTTTTGATGTGTGTATGTACATGTATATACATGTGCATGTGTATAAATATATGCATGCGTGCATGTATGCATACACTTTTTAAAAAGTACTTCTAAAAAAAGAGCCATAGCTATACCAAGTATGGTAGTTAAAGTTCCTCTTAAATCTCATCTGCCCTTTTCTTTCTCATAAAGCAAAACCAAACCCAGGAACTGACTACTCCAGATTTTCTGAGTGTTTTCCTATGAGAGTATAAGTGATTGATTTCTTGAAGGGATAATTAAAACACACACATGCATGCACACACACACACACACACAACATGGACATCAGTGTGCCTCTTTCTGGGAAAAAAACAAACAAACACTCGGAACTGTTATTGAAAATAAATACTCCAGTAAAAGCAAATAGTTATTTGGCAATTCATCAATACTCATCAATAACAAATGTTTTAAGGGATATAATTTAGTAGTTCTAGAATTTAAATACTCTTTTGCACTTCTGTATAAGTAAAATAGATTTTTATGGAAATAGAGAATTATTTTAACTTAATGTAATAATTGAAGCATTAATCACTTCTAATTGAAAAGATGCTTGCATAGTTTTCAGAGGGTTTTTTTGTGCATTTAATATCTGAACTTCTTGGAACTTGAATCCCATTTTCATTTTTACATTCACTTGCAAAAAAAAATGTATCTGGAGAATTGCATAGGCATCCTTCTTATTAGATAGATACATGTACCAGAACAATAAATAATTTAACTGCATGTGGAAATATTTACCCATGGTAGACCTGATAACCCACATCTAAGATTTTTTTCAAGTCCAGTTATTTGACTCTAACCTTTTTCAGTGATGTCAATAGGCATTTTAGAGAGGCAATTTATCTCTGGGAACTGGAGAAACAGTCTAATCTGCATGAGATACTCAGTAGATAGACTTGGAAAACTTAGAAGAACTTTATCTAGAGTAGATTACCTGCTCTTCCTGCTGGGACTTTGAGTTGGGCACACTTTAGAGATGCTGAAAAGCAATATATACTTTTAAAAGTATACATTCAAATAGAATTCCAACCAGAATTGGCCAATGGAGGCACAAGTCAATTTCCAGAATTGGCCACTGGAGGCAGAGAAAAGGATTTTAAATTTTATAGGAAAACTTAAGAGAAAAGCAATATTGTAAAGTGAACTTCCTCATTTGAATATCAGTCTAATTTGGGGGAAGTTGCTTTTTTTTCTCTCTCTCAAGCATTCTTTTTGAAAATATAAGGTAAACAGATTTGCATGGATGTGATTTTTTTTTAGATCCATCCCAGAAATTGACACTGCTAGACCCATATTAGATTGTCAGTTGGTGCCCTCTCTTCTGCATATATCACATCCTATATCCCTATTTGGAAATAGCAATTAGAACTGTGTGTTGGCCTGAGGAACTCACACTTTACACTCTTGATTTAATATTGCCTGGGTTGGCATGCTCTTAGGAAATATGAATTTCTCTCTCCAGACACTGACAAGTTTGGAGGCAATGGAAACACTTTAAAAATAATTATGCTTGCTTAAATAAATCAAAGGACTAGCTTGGTGCTGTGCAGGACTGGTTCTACAGCACTGATAAAGCAGATTTACTCTGATGAAACTTGCCCCATGTAGCCTCCAACAGAAAGATTTCTACTGGGTCCACTATGGTGACATGTGCTCCTAAGGTTCCCTCCTCTTTAGTAAGTCATTTGAAACAACATACATTCAGTCAGCTGTTAAAAATATAGAGCTCTAATGTGAGGGAATCATCATATATATTGTACTGCCAAGTAATTTACATCTGTGTATATGTGCATGTGTGTCTCCACACATGCACACACACACACAAACACACCCAGAAAGAGAGACCAAGAGAGAGACAGGGAGACAGAGAGAGGTCTTCGTTGTCTCCCAGGTTACCTAGTTAACACAATGGCAGGTTTTTCTTTCTTTTTTTTCCAAGAGTATTCTCTTTCATTCTACTGTAGTATAACCTCATTGCACTTACCACAATATATTGCACACCATAAGCACTCAATAAATATTTTCATATTCTTTACTTCCTTGCCTTTCCTGCTTTAGGCACTCTAATTCAGGGATTCATCCTTTTTTTCTAGACAACTATACTAGCCTACTGTATTGAGTCTTCCTCTCTCTAGTCTCTTTTCTTCAATCCATTGGTCACATTTTTGCATGAGTGGTATTCTGAATTCTTCTTTGATCACACCACTACATTAAAAATCTACCAGTTACTCCTCATTGCCTATCAAATAAAGCATAAACTCTCCTTGGTAAGTAACCTCAGTTAGAACCAGATATAGAGATCACTTGGAGAGCAATTAGAGAAGAAACTGGAAAGAAGATGACAAACAAAAATAAAATATGACAGACTTTCCACTGTTTAATTGCAATCTTTTCTCATCATCAATGATACCATCCTTAGATTCTATGATGGTAGTACCTAGTATGCAAAATTTGAAAATAAAATGTTACTTAACAATATGAAGTCAGTAAAAGTCAGTGGGAAGAACTAAGTACTAATACTCCAATGGATCTGTGATTTCATCAGTTTGGGTAGTATCTCCAATTATTCAGATAGACTGCAGCCCAGTCAGGCTGGAAAGGGCTTTAAATTTCATACAAAAGCACTTATTATATGCCTGAGGAAAGGAGGACCCACAGAGAAAATTCTCAACAGCTGTTTAAGTATCAATATTAATGAAGGCATAAAACAAGGCAACATATGTTTATGTTCTCTAGCCTGATTCAAATCTATCATACTGTTCTTTGTTTATATTTATGTTACATTGCTTTACCCTATCCTTAGTCTTCAGGTACTTCAGATCTTATTCTGGAGTCTTAGAGTCTTGACTGGTGAGAGTGTACTGAAATTTATTGTGCAAAGGAGTGACATTGTCAAACCTTGATTTAAGAATAAAAGATTGGACGAGGAAAGCAGAGGCACAATGGTTGAGTAAGGCAGGAACTCATATAGACTGTCTCATATTTGCCTCCAAACAACTATAAAATAATAACTCAAAATTAATTTTGAAATAGGAGAGCCAATAAAAGAATGAGATGAAACAATTTCCAAGCTCAGGCCAATGTAGAAGGTTGGCAGGAGAGAGCTATCTCACTCAGGTAAAAGGAGAGTGCATTGTAGTAATATCTGTGCAAGCCAGCAGCAAACCATGCCACAGCAAGTCAGCAGGAAGACCATGACCTCTCACACAGGTCAAAAGTAATAAACTATGCTCCAGGTGTAGAGGCCAGGGGCCAGGTCCCACACACCTCATGGAGGAGTGGCAAGATACTGCACCACCCACATAAGAAAGCTCTGGGCAGTGACTCCTCCACCCCGGGAGCAGAGCTCAACTTTACCATAAAATTGAAAATCACAAAATGGATGGAAAATGAGCAAAAGAAAAGAAAACAAAAGAAAATTACAGTAAAAAGTTACTATGGTGACAGGGAAGATCAAAACACAAGCTCAGAATGTCAAAGTGGCTACATGCAAAGCCTCAAATAGAAATATAAATTGATCCCAGACCCAGGAAGAAGCTTTGGAAGAACTCAAAAAGGATTTTAAAAAATAAAATAAAAGAGGTAAAAGAAAAATTTGCAAAATAAATGAGAGTGATGCAAGAGCATCATAAAAAAAAGATAGTAGTTTGGTAAAGGAAGTTAAAAAAATGGAAAGAAATGTGACAAAAAATTCACTGAAGAAAACAACTTTTTAAAAAGTAGATTTGGCCAAGTGGAAAAGGAAGTGCAAAAGTTCACTAAAGAATATAATTACTTAAAAATCAGAACTGTGCAAGTCAAAGATAATGACTTTATGAGACATCAAGAAATGGCAAAAGAAAATCAAAAGTATGAGAAAATAGAAGAAAAAGTAAAATATCTCACTGGAAAAGCAAATGATTTGGAAAATAGATCAAGGTGAGATTATTTAAAACTTACTGCACTACCTGAAGGCCATGATCACAAAAGCCTGCACATCATATTTCAAGGAATCATCAAGGAAAACTGCCCTGATATTCTAGAACTAGAGGACAAAATAGAAATGGGGGAAAAATCTACTTATCACTTTCTGAAATAGATCACAAAATAAAAACTCCCAGGAATGTTACAGTCGAATTCTTGAGTTCCCAGATCAAGGAGAAAGTACCACAAGTAGCCAGAAAGAAATAATTCAAATATCATGGAGCCACAAGATTTAGCAGCTTCCATATTAAAGTATCAGAAGATTTCAGATATGATATTCTAGAAGGCAAAGGAGCTAGGATTACAATCAAGAATCACCCAGTGAAACTGAATTCAATTCTTTAGGGAAAAATGAATATTTAATGAAATAGAGAACTTTTAAGCATTCATGATGAGAAGACCAGAGGTAAAGAGAAAATTTGATTTTCAAATGAAAGTCTCAAGAGAAAAATAAAAAGCTAAACAGGAAAAAGAAAACAAAAGGGATTCAATAATGTTATGCTGTTTACATCCCTGCATGGGAAGATGAAACCTAAAACTCTTGTGAACTTTATCTCTATAGGAAAATCAGAAGGAGTATAAATAGACAGAGAGCACAGATATAAGTTGACTTTGAAGGGATGATATTCAAAATTGGTTTTTAATTAAGAGGTAAGAAATATGTTTGTAATAAGAAAAGAAGAAAGGGAAATGTAGAATGTGGTAAATTATTCCACTTGAAGAGGTGCAGGCAACCTACTATAAAGAGGGAAAGATAGGGCACAGGGCATCACTTTTAATCTTTCTCTCATCAGAATTAGGTTAAGGAGGGAAAACCATACATACTCAGTTGGGCATATAAATTTATTCATAGGGAAGTAGGAGGGAAGAAGGATGGAAGAAGAGGGGAATAGATAAATATGGAAAGTGGATTGGGGAAGGTGGTGGTCAGAAGCAAAATACTGATGAAGAGGTAAAGCTTGAAAGGAAAGATGGAGAGAATTATAAACAAGGGTAAAATAGGATTGAGGAAACAATACAATTAGTAATCATAACTGTAAATGTGAATAGGATGAACTCATAAAGCAGAAGATAGCAGAGTTACACACATGCATATACACATACATATGTCTGTGTGTACTTATATACATATATACACATATACATATATCTCCCAATATACTTGATTATTTGATTTCCAATTAATTTTTTTAAAGCAATTGGGGTTAAGTAACTTGCTCAAGGTTACACAGCCAGTTATTTTGTGTGGGTGCCAAGTATCTGAGGCCAGAACCAATCCTGGATCTCCCGACGCCAGGGCTGGTGCTCTTACTCACTGCACTACCCGGCTGCCCCTAATTTCCAATTAATTTTAACCTTTCCAAGGCCCTTTATTGAATGTAATTTTTATTGCATGATAATCTGAAAAGAATGCATTTAATATTTCTGCCTTTCTTCATTTGATTGTAAGGTTATAATGCCCTAATATATGGTCAATTTTTATACATCTACATATTAACAAGAAACACATTTGAAGCAGAGAGAAACACATAGATTAAAGTTAAGTGCTGGAGTAGGATCTATTGTACTTCAGCTGAAGTAAAAGAAAAAAAAAAGCAGGCTTAGCAACAATGACCTTAGACAAAAGCAAAGCAAAAATGTAATTAAAATAAATATGGAAGGAAACTACATCTTGCTAAAAGATACCAGAGCCAATGAAGTAATATCAATACTAAAGATGTATACGTGAAATGGTATAGCACCCATATTTTAAAAGGCAGTGTTAAATGAATTATGGGAGGATACAGTAAAACTATACTACTCAGGGACCTTAACTTTTATCTTTCAAAACTAGATAAATCTCATCAAAAAGTAGACATGAAAGAAGTTAAGGAGTTTAACAGGATGTTAGAAAAGTTAGACAACATAGAGTGGAGAAAACTGAATGGAGATAGAAAGGCATACATGCTGTTGTTGTTTTCTCAGTAGTACACAATACATACAGGAAAAAAAAAAGACCATGTATTAGGGCACAAAAATTTCACAATCAAATGTGGGAAGTCAGAAATATGAAATTCATCTCTTTCCCATCATGATGCAATAAACATTATGTTCAATAAAGGGCCATAGATAGATAGATTGGAATTAAATGAAGACCAGATTAACTGGAATTAATTGGAAAGTAAATAATTTATTCCTAAAGAATAAATCATGGAAACAGTCAATAATTTTGTTAAAGAAAATGACAAAAAATAGGCAATATACCAAAATTTGTGGGATGCAGCCAAAGAAGTACTCAGGGGAACATTTATATCTCTAAAATATTTACATCAATAAAATAGAGAAAGAGCAGATCTGTGAATTGGGCATGCAACTAAAAAAAACTAGAAAAAGAATAAATTAAAAATTTCCAATTATACACCAAATTGAAAAACCTGAAAATCAAAGCAGAGATGAACAAAAGTGAAAGTAAGAAAACTACTGAACTAATAAAACTAGGTGCTGGTTTTTAATAAAAAAATAAAATAGATAAACCATTGGTTATTTTGCTTAAAAAAGAAAGAAGAAAACCACATTATCGACATCAAAAATGAAAAGGCTGAATTTGCCACCAATTAAGAAGAAATTAAAGCAATTGTTAGGATCTATTTTGCCCAATTATATAACAATAAATTAGACAATTTAAGTGAAATGGATGAATATTTACAAAATAAATGTAAACTGTTCAAATAAAGAGGGAATAGAGTACTTCAAAATAAAACCCTTAAAAAAAAAGAAATTAAGCATTTCTTAATTTCTTGGATAAAGAAATTGAACTCCCTAAGAAAAAATCTCCAGGGACAGATGGATTCACAAGTGAATCCCACCAAGCATTTAAAAAACATAAGGGTATGCATGTGTGTATACACACATATACATATATGTATACCCTGATATTTACATATAAACGTATCTATGCTTAATTGTAGCCTGGGGGAGAGAGGAGAAAGAGGGAAAAAGAACAAAGCAAAAAGTGTTCAGCAGAGAACAATAGAAAACCTACAAGAAAGCAAAGAAAGGATGGCAAGCTTTCATACTACATCATACTTAATACTTAATACTACACTTAATACTTACTTAATACATACTTAATACTACACAATGTGTAGTATTTAATATATGGGTTGTTTTTAATGGAAACTTATTGCTATATATTTTGAATCCTCTCATGATCTGCTGTGCACATGATGTGTTTTTTCCCTTCTTTCTTTTATATTTAAGCTTCAGTGTTTAAGCTTATATTTTTTTCTTTTTCTTTTCTTATTATCTAAGTTTTATTACTCAAGTCTAAATTTTTAAAAGAAGATTATAAAAAATAACGAACAATTAGTTCAAATAGTATACGAGCTACTTAGAGTGAGTAACGGTAAGGTCCCTGTTCCCTATGACACACCTGTTTCCTCTGGACCCTGCATTGGAATATCAAGGAAGTATGAATGAATGACATACTTCAACAATGACTAGTTCATTCTTTGTTCCTATTCCTACCTTAGGTGACATTTCTTTCTTGCAAGGTTTCAGTCACACACCCTTGGGTTTAGGTCAAAACCGCAGACTCTTAGTACATAAGAATTCTCAATGTCCTCTGGATTCTACCCAGAACATCTTTTTGCAAGTCTCCCTTCTCTAGGTCCTTTCTATCTACCTGGAGAAATTCCCTTTTTTTGAAATAACCACATTTAAATTCTTCTCAAAATCTTTTCCTTCTCTATACTAAAGGGCTTATGCTCTCACTAACAAGTTTTTCAGCCTGCATGACATAATCATATTATTCCAAATTTCTCTAACACATTTTCCCCATTGGCCTGCGTGCCCTGGTATCTAAAATATATGCCTAATGATGGCTAAATTTTTGAAGCAAGGAGTTTCCCAACTGAGTCACAATTTTTCTTTCATTCTTCATATTTTATTTTTTCCAATTACATGTAAAAACAATTTAAACTTCGATTTTCTAAAATTTTGAGTTCCAAAATCTTTTCCTTCCTTTTTCCATCTATGAGAAGGTAAGCAACTTAATATAGATTATACATATGCAGTCATGTAAAACATATTTCCATATTAGTCAAATTGCAAAATAAAATAGCACTTCCCCCAAAAAGCCAAACAAGAACAATAAAGTTTCTAAAATTGTGCTCCCTTCTGCAGACTTCATCAATTCTTTCTCTGAAGCTGGATAGAGTTTTTCATTACAAGTCTTTTAGAATTGTCTTGGATCATTGTATTGCTGAGAATAGGTTCATTATTCAGAGTAGATCATCATACAATATTTCTGTTATGTTATACAATGTTTTCCTGCTTTTACTTACAAGAGTCATTCTTAAAATTATACATATACACACATAAACACACATACATACATATATGTATACATACACACACATATATATGTATATATATCTTAATTGGGGTCACTCATTGAGCCACCATCAGCCATTAATTTCAAGTTAACTAATGAGGATTAGCTAAGTACCTACTGTGTGCTAGACCATGTGATTGAGACTAAGGATATAAAAACAGAAGAGGGAATAATCTAATTTAACAATAGTAGATATAAAACAAATTTGTGAGTGAGTCACAGGACAGATTTATTTTAATCAAGGGGTAGGCATAGAAGTAAATTAAACAAGTTTGTGAGGGAATAAGAAAGGACATGTGTTTTGCTTAAGGGATATGAGTAGAAGTAGAGAGTCTGAGTCAGGTGTTACCTGTGGGGGTCCTGGGCTAAAAGAATTGTTGAGAGTTCTGAGGGAAACAGGAGACAAACAAGGGGAGGTATGACTACTTCACAATTTTGCTGAAGATTCACCTTTTTTCTGGAAGTCATCCTTTGGTCTCCAGGCATGATTGTATTTAACTATTTTTGGCAACTAAGGGGCCTATCTTATACTTAAAGATCACCAGCAAAGAAGACTCAATAACCTTGGCCCAGCCAGAATTTTATGCAAACTGTTTACTCCATATTTTTGAAAACATAAATACCTAAAACTGGTGAAAATGAAAAGTCTTTATAAAGTACTCCACTGCTACTCACTGAGGTGACCAAGCTGCTGTACCAGCAAAAAAATACAGTAAGTTCACTCCCTTACAGATGAGGCTGTGAAGGTTTACTCCAAACATTTAAGGGAGATTTTCAGTGAAAGGGGAAGTGTGTGCATAGGCAGCCCTGGAGTTCACCAGCAGAACTGAGCTTTCTAATTACAAAACCTGTTTTTACTAAAATAACCCTCCAGTGGGTACATCTGCAGCCTCAGCCCCCACTGATAACTGGATTGCAGCTCTTTTATAGGGCCAAGACCTTGGAAGAGGCACTGGGTGATAGATAAGAGTTTGGAGAGGCCCTGTATAGGAGAGGTGTAGAAGTCTGTGCATCCCTGTATTTTCTAATGGAGTCTCTGTCAGAATACCTAAGTACTCAGCCAAAAATAGTATGTTAGAGACAGAAGTAGGGAAGAATTACAATTTATTATGCATACCATCCCTTCTCACTGAGAAGCATAAGATATTCCTAAAGTGCAAAGTACAATGCAAAAGCATATCTTAAGGAAAAGGTGTTCTCTGGGCATCCACACTGCTAGCTGACTGGGTCTCACTTAATCAAATGATGTTTATTGGAGACCATTTTATTCTAGGACAAGTGGCAAAACAATTAATGTGGATGGCAAGATGCTAAACTTAAAAGATGCACAGCTATGTAGAACTAACTAGTCATGAGGACTCTGCTCCATTCACCTTTGGAAAACAATATTACCATATTTGCCATAATGGACTCTTACAATGTTTAGACTCTGGAAGTAAATTGTGAGAGCCTAAAATATCACTGCAAGTAGTGAAAATTGTGTTATTCTACAACCTGCAGTGCCCATTGGTAGTTCAAGCAAGGGATAGAGATTACTTGATTTTCATTTGTCAGGTTTTTGTGAATGGGATGTATTTCCCATATTCAAACATTGCTAGTGGTTCCCTTTCAAAAGCCCAATCTCACATTTGTACAGCAGGGCTTAACAAGTCCTCTAGTAATAAACAAATTAGTCTCCAGGATGTATTATGCATTAATTAATCAAACTAATAGTATGATATAATATGTAATAGATGAAAATTACTTCTAAATACAGTACTCCCTTATAAGAAGAAAGGTGGATAAAAAAATTATGGAGTAATTATAATTTTTTTAAAAGCCCCAAGTCCACAGACATAACTTAAGTGTCCTGTTTTTATTTTGTATATTTTCCCTTCTCTCAAAAGACAGAAAGAATCTGAATGTTTCCTTTTGATGCGAGATTGATAGAAGCTGTGATATGACGGGAAGTCACTTAAGAGTGTCAATACCTTGTGGCCTCCTATCTCACATATATGGACAAAGATTCTCTGTAAATGGCTGCTTACCAACTATCTTATAATATCAGTAATATTTTTGAATAATATTCATGTGGCTGCATAGAAATTCACAAATGCAAAATATTACATGTATTTATTTAAAGAGTAAATTTAAAACATTCTCAGCAATTCAAGGACCTAAAACATTTCCAAAGGACTCAAGGTGGAAATGCCATTCACATCCAGAGAAAGAACTATGGAGTTGTATTGCAGAGTGAAAAAGATTTTCTCTTTTGTTTGTTTTGTTTTTTCTTTATCATGGTTTTTCCCATTAGCTATAATTCTTCTATACAACATGACTAATGTGAAAAAAAGTTTAATAGAAATGTATACATAAAGCCTTTATCAGATTGTAAGCCATCTTGGAGAGGGAGGGAATAGGGAGGGAGAGAAAATTTAAAACTTATGGAAGTAAATGTTGAAAAATAAAAATAAATATATATATATTTTAAAAAAGAGTAAATCTAGTGCTAACAGTTGTACTAACTCTCAAAGTAGAACTATGTCTTTTTAAATTCTCTCTCTTTCTCTCTCTCTCTCTCTCTCTCTCTCTCTCTCTCTCTCTCTCTCTCTCTTCCTCCCTCTCTCTCTCTTTCTATCCTCCCCTTTTTTAAAGCTTGGAGCTAATGTTTCCAAATTGTGAAGTGCTGCTTATTAAGCACCTTTTTTACTAGCAACATTTGTCTTGGCTATCTTTAGGGATAGTGGTAAAAGGCTTACAGTATTCAGAACAGTCAATTTGAACATTGATAACACATACACACAAATATATAATTATATAACATACACACACACACACACACACATATATATATAGATACACATACAACATAATACATTCATATTTCTCTTTTCAAAATTGCCTCATAGATTATTCCTTACAGACCCAATCCTGTCACACCAACTTTAGTCCTATGCTCTCACTTTATCTTTGTACCATTTGATGACAGCTTGATCATGCCAATATGGTCAGCATTAAAAAAAAAAAAGTATTGTTTTTTTTAACATCTATTTTTTAAAAAAACTGAGTTCCAAATTCTCTCCCTCTTCCTCCCCTCCCCCAACCATTGAGAAGGCAAGAAATGTGACATAAATTATACATGTGAAATCATGTAAAACATATTTCCATATTAGCCAAAATACAAAGAAAAAGCAATAAAGATTTAAAAATGAAAAAAAAAGTATCCTTCAATCTCCACTCAGATTTCACCATTCCTCTCTCTGCAGGTGAAATTTTTTTTTCTTTGTTAGCCCTTTGGAAATGTATCAGATCACTGAAATTATAGAGCAACTAAGCCTTTCAGAGTTAATCATCATTACAATGCTGCTGTTATGTACAATGTTCTCCAGGTTCACCTCACTTCACTTTGTATCAGTTCAATAAGTGTTCCCAGAGACTACTGAAATCATCCTGGTCATCATTTCTTATAGCACAATAATAATCCATCACAATAATATACTATAGCTAATTCAACCATTCCCCATTTGATGGGTATCCTCTCAATTTCCAATTATTGGCCACCATAAAAAGCTGCTATAAATATTTTTCATACATACAGATTCTTTTCCTTTTTATTTGATTTCTTTAGTATTATTAGTGGTTCAAAGGTTATACACAGTTTGGCCATAGTCCCAAAGCATGCTCTAGAATGGTTGGATGAGTTTACACCCCACACTCCAATGAATCAGTATGCCTATTTTGCTAAATTCCCTCCTGAATTTGTCATTTTCCTTTTCTATCATGTTAGCCACATGGTCAGAATTTTGATACAGAATTCCTGGTATAAGGTGTTGAGCTTACTTGTTCCCTTAGTCAAGATATTTTTTTTGAAAATTAATGACTTTCTGTCCCCCAAGAGATATTTATCTTTCTGTATTAATACTTAAATATTCTCAGAATTTCATCCTTGTGAAATTTAATAAGGTTTGATCACCCTTTGTCAAAATAGTGATGACCTAGAAACCAGCAACTTCCTCAGAGACCAAATGTAGCATCTATTAAATGAGACTGTTTATTTAAAATAGATAATTCCTCCATCTATGAATACACCCAACAATTAGATATTATCAATCAGTATTAAGCAATCTTATTTTTCTTTAGTATGTTTTCTCTCTAATCAAAGGAGATTTTAAAGAGTGACCATATAATATACTCTCATATTCATCTTTTCTTTTTGTCTTTTTGGAGAGGAGAAGGCAGGGCAATTGGGGTTAAGTGACTTGCCCAAGGTCACACAGTTAGTAAGTGTTAAGAGTCTGAGACTGAATTTGAACTGTAGTCCTCCTGACCCCAGGGCCGGTGCTTTATTCACTGTGCCACCTAGCTGCTCCACTTATTTATCTTTTTAAAAAATGTCAGTAAGATTAGGTTTCTGCAAACGACATACAGGTCAACTGTGGTCTGCCACTGGTTTTTGTATGGCCCACAAGCTACCTATGGTTTTTACATTTTTTTAATGATTGAAAAAAATCAGAAGAACAAGAATATTTTGGGTTGTGAAAATTGTATAAAATTCAAATTTCACTGTCCATAGGTAACATTTTATTAGAGCACAGTCATCCTTATTCCTTGACCTATTGTTTATTATTGCTTTTAAGCTACTATGGTAGAGGAGTTGCAAAAGAGACATTATATGGGTTTCATAGCTTCACACTGCTGCTTGGCACACTACCAAAAATTCAGTGACACAGTTACAATTTGACAGTACTGAGTGTCACAGAAATTGCCATACTGAAAAATTGTACTTTGTATTTTATTACAAGTACATACCCATCACAACAGAAAAGAAAGGATTAAAGAAAAGGAGACTCGGAATTTTTAAGATATAGTGGAACATGGATTATCACCTAAATTGCCAAAGTTTTGTATTTATTATATAATGACTCTAAAGCTGAGTTAGAAGAATACAACAAATGTTGATACAACATATATTGAGATTAAGTTCTCATCATAATATTTCCAACTAAGAGGAGAACAACATTAAAAAATTTAGAAAATCTATTTATTTATTTATTTTTGCTTGTTGGAGGGAGGAAGGTAGGGCAATTGGGATTTAGTAACTTGCCTAAGGTCACATGGCTAGTTTTTTTTGTGTTAAGTGTCTGAGTGTGGATTTGAACTCAGGTCCTCCTAACTGCAGGGCTGGTGCTCTATTCACTCTTCCACATAGCCGCCCTGAAATTTAGAAAATTTTATCATAGAAGAATTTTTGAGAAAAAGTTTTAAAAATGAAAACAAGGTTATAACCAAAGTAAGTTTTTTTGTGTCTCTTAGTCAAGTAAGTAAAGCTGTTTACTCAAGATAAGTTAAACTGTGATTATAGTGACTATAAATATATTTAGAGAATATAAACTTGTTTAAAATGAGTAGCCTTCTGGCTCAATTAAAATCATATGCAATAGGATTGCTATCTGTATTTGGCAGTACCTATATCTGTGAAAAGATATTTTCAAAGATGAAATACATAAAACCCCATTATAGATCATCATTAACAGATCGACATCTGCAACTAACTTTTATGCTAGGAACAGTATGTTCGAAATCCAATTGTGTGAAATGTTATCCCTCCAAAAAGAACCCCATTATTCTCATTAGCAGACTTGTATTATGAAAACTTTTCTCAATTATTATCATTGAATTTAAATTTGCACAAATTTATTTCCTTATCATTTAATTACCTACATAACATTTACTGGAGGAAATGACAAAACCAATTCAGCATCTTTGGCAAGAAACCCCCATGATGGGGTCGTGAAGAGTTGGAACAACTGAACACCTACACATAATATCTGCAGTTTTGCTTCTTGGTCAGTAAAGTGTAAAATATTTACTATCAGACACTTAACAGGAACATTTGTTAGTTAATTCCTATTTTAGATTATTCCTTAAGAATTTAACCTTTTCATTTCAACTCTAGTTCTGCGCTATTACTTCCAGAGAAGAGTTTTGGAACTCCTGACTTTGGGCTCTACTGTCCTGAATGGTGAGTTCTTTGACACAATTCTGTTTAGTTGACCTTTATTATATCTAGCCAGCTCCAAACCATATCTTGTTCTTTTACTTGTGCCTATTTTTCTCTTCCTTCCTTCCTTCCTTCCTTCCTTCCTTCCTTCCTTCCTTCCTTCCTTCCTTCCTTCCTTCCTTCCAGGGGAAAAGGCAGGGCAATTGGGGTTAAGTGACTTGCCCAAGGTCACATAGCTAGTGTTAAGTGTCTGAGGCCAGATTTGAACTCAGTTTCTCCTGACTCCAGGGTCTCTGTTCTATTCACTGTGCCACCTTGCCAC
>NW_027186372.1:15090929-15170784 GCF_028583685.1 Petaurus breviceps papuanus
GGTTGTTTTTGTTTGTTTGGTTTTTGCTTTTTTTTTGGAGGGGGGGGAAGGTAGGGCAATTGGGATTAAGTGACTTGCCCAAGGTCACACAGCTAGTTTTTTGTGTTAAGTGTGTAAGGTTGGATTTGAACTCAGGTCCTCCTGACTGCAGGGCCAGTGCTCTACTCACTGTGCCACCTAGACACCATCTGTTTGTTTTTAACCAAATAAGGAAGAGAGGTGCTGCTTTGGCTTTTTGTCTTTTTCTCCCTAGGGGCTAGTAAAATGACTTATACATATTAGGCACTTTGATATATACTTGTTCCTCAAAAAAAGAAAAGAAAGAGAAAATAGCAAGTGATAGAAGGGCTGCAGGAAAAGAGGAACATTAATGCATGGTGAGTAGTTCTGTCATTTCAGAAGTAAGGAAATCAGCATTTATTAAGTGTCTACTATGTGCCTGGTACTATCCTAAGGTTTTTTCAAACATTAAATCATTCAATTCTCATAAAAACCCCGGGAGGTAGGTGCTATTGTTAACCTCTTTATAGTTCAGAAAACTGAGGCAGAAGGATCATATAGCTAGTAAGCATCTGAGGCCAAATTTGAACTCAGACCTCTTTTATACTAGACCCAGAACTCTATCCATTGTGCCATGTAGCTAGAAGCAATGTGGAACTCTTCCCAGAGAATCGCTAAACTGTCCATGCCTTTTGACCCAGATATGTACTTTTAGGTCTTTACCTTAAAGAGTTCAAAGAAAGAGGAAAAGCACCCA
Organism: Petaurus breviceps papuanus; assembly: GCF_028583685.1. Taxonomy (NCBI): domain Eukaryota; kingdom Metazoa; phylum Chordata; class Mammalia; order Diprotodontia; family Petauridae; genus Petaurus; species Petaurus breviceps. The sequence continues at coordinate 15,091,687 of NW_027186372.1, forward strand.
TATGTATAAAATGGAAAAGAACAGAAAACTAAGGGGGCATCTATTAAATTAACATATGAATATAATTATGATACTATTGTATATAGTATACTACATGATACTATTATGCCATAAGAAATGATAAAAAGAGGGTCGGCTAGGTGGTATAGTGAACAGATCACCAGCCCTGGAGTCAGGAGGACCTGAATTCAAATTTGGTCTTAGACACCTAACACTTACTAGCTATGTGACCTTGGGCAAGTCACTTAACCCCAATTGCCCCTCCAAAAAAAGAAAAAAAAAGAAATGACAAAAAGCATAGCTTCAAAGATATCTGGTAATACTTCTATAAACTGATGTAGAAAAAAAATCAAACCAGAAGAACAATTTATACAATAATGCCTTTGAGAAACATAAGAACTCTCATCAAAACAATGACCAATCACAATTCCAGAGAACTTATGATGGAGAAAACTCCAACTCCTGGGAGATGAGATGCAGAAAAAGATATGTGATCAATATGTATATGACCAGTGTAGGGATTTATTTTTCTCAAGTATAAAAATTTGCTATATGGTTTAATTATTTTTTCCCCAAAAGAGAAGGAACTAGGAGAGTCAGTAGATTTTTTTTTGTTACTGAAAAAATACATTAAATAAAAAAAAATGCTTGGTGGATTTATCTGAATTGAATCTGGGAGAAAAATAGCACATTCATGAAGTACTTTTAGTTACTGTTCTTTGAAAGCACTTTCATTTCTATGATATCATTTTATCCCTTAAACAATATGCCTGGGAAATGCATTGGGTATTTGTAACTGCTCATTTTATAAATGAAGAAACTATAGCTCAGGGAGGTTATACAACTTACTTAAAGTAGCAAAGATAAGCAGCAGAGCCAGAAGTAAAGGAAAGATCCATGGTTTATTTGCTCCTACATCAGGACTCTCCTCCCACCCTCCCATACCCTGCCCCCCCAAGACACACCTCTTTCCCTTTGGTTAAGAGTCAATTCACATGAATCAAAGGAATGCTGCATTTCTGCTGAAACAAAATGTCAAGGCTTGTTCTCTGGAGATATTTCTTACTCTTAGAAATACTGGAAAGGAAAATGTTCACAAAATCTGGCATTCTTCTTTGCTGGATAATGGCATTAAGTAGGTAGAGTATATATGATAACCAATGAGGCAAGATTGAATTGAGGACTATTATTCACCTGAAGGAATCCAGTTGGTTTATGCTATAATCAAAGACCAGAGAGAGGAGGATAACTTCAGTCATCAATGTCTCCCTTAATCAATTATTTTTAAACTATCTTTAGGGATGATTTATAGGCACAAGCCCACATTTCAGCTGCTTTTATTTTTCTGGATTGATAATCCCTGTACCGTGTTTGGTAGAAATTCTGTAGACTATGATGAAGGGGACCTCAGAGCATCTTTGTCTGAGTGACAAAAGAAAAAGGCAAATAATATATAATAGGACATAGTATTGTAGTATTCTGTCAATTTTTATCTTTAGATAAGCTATTTAATGTTTATTTAAAAATTTCTTCCAAATCATGTAATCTTGGACAAATGTTTCACAGTTTTCTTTAGCATACTTAAAGTGGTCCACAATTTTCTCTACATAAGACTTCAAGACATGCCTAGTTGTTTGTTTTTAATTTGCTTATACATATTTTGTTTGCAATTATATTTTCCAGTCAATGAATAGTTATACTGAGCATCTATTATAGTAAGTATGTGTAGGAAAACCAAAGAAATAGACAGCAACCTGCCAGTGTTGGTGTGGCTTTTAAGCAGTTGGGGAGAAAATTTATGATATAAGAATGCTTAGAGAATGTCAACATAAAAAGCAATGTTGTATAACTTGTATATGTACAAGTAAACAGCTGGTACAAACTAATGAAATGACCAGAATCGTGTGGGGTTAGGAAGGCAGTGGGAAGGAGAGGATTTTGGGAAGATGGCAGAGTAGGTCAGAAAATTCCAAGCTCTCAAGATTTTCCCAACAAAAGAGTTAAAATAGCACCTTACAGTGAACAAAGTGTGGCAGGAGATACATAAGGATAGGGGCATAAATGGGGTCCTCCTGGGACAATTTGAGAAGATCAGAAGAAAAATCCCAGGACCAGGTTTGGTCCCTGTGAAGAGTAAACACCTCCAGGCTTTGTTCTGTTTCAACAGCAAGGAGCAAGCCTCTTAAACAACAAGCAGAAAGCCCTGGGGTTAGTTGGTTTGAGAGGCTATCTCTACCCCAGCCACCAGAACTTTTACCCCTGGGATAGTAAAGGGAGTTGGGCTTCTGAGCCAGGGAAGACTGAGGGAATCTCTGCTGACCAGGAATGCGAGACCCAGCTGTGCTGCAAAGAAGAGAGCATCAGGGGTGAGAAGGAGCCAGCACACATTTGGTGAGTGCAGAAGCAGTGGGGCACAAAGCCTCTGGCTTACAGGAGACTGGAGGTTTGGCTTTAGTCTCAGGCTAGAGGGAAGAACTGAAGATCTGGGGCAAGAGGCACCATTTGCCATACCCCAAGGCTACAGGTGATTACAAATAATTAAGCTATCCCCACAAAAAATGCACAAGCAAAGGAGAAAGAGTTCAACCACAGAAACATATTATAGGAATAGAGATGAACAGGGTTCATCTTCAGAGGAGGATAGTGAAGTAAAGAAACCCCCAAAGAGTAATGTCAAATGGTTGCCTGCCCAAAAAGAATTTATGGTAGATCTTTAAAAAGACTTTAAAAATCAAATGACAGAGATGGAGGAAAATTTAAATAAGAAAATAAGAATAATCCAAGAAAAACAAGAAGGGTATGAAAGGAAAGTCAACCAACTAGAAAAGGAGATTCAGACTCTTAAGGAAGAAAATGACACCTTGAAAATTAGAATTGGGCAAAGTGGAACCAGTGAAATTATAAGAGATCAAGAAATGATTAAACGAAATATGAATAATGAAAAAAATAGAAGAGAAAGTGAAACTTCTAATAAACAAATCAACAGATTTGAAGAATAGATCAAGAAGAGAATATATAAAAATAATTGGCCTAACTAAAAGTTATGATCAAAAAAGGAATCTTGATACAATAATACCAGAAATAATTCAAGGAAATTGTCCTGAAGCATTAGAACAAGTGGGGGATTGGGGGGGGGGGGGAAGGGGGAAAAAAAAAAAAACATCTAACACCTCGTAAAAGGGGTCTTTATAGGAAAAAAAATGGCCTAACTAAAAGTTATTACCAAAAAACCAAACTCAAGAGTAAATATTAAAAAAATAAAGATTAAAATAAAAAAAAAAAAAAGAAATTTGGCCAGAAAAAAAAAAAAAGGGGGGGGGGGGGGGGGGGGGGAAGTAGGAGTAGAAAAAAAATCCATCTAGCACCACTTAAAAGGGTTCTTATGAGGAAAACTCATAGGAATATCATAGTCAAATTCCAAAACCCCAAACTCAAGTGTAAATATTAAAAACATAAAGATTAAAATAATTTTAATATAAAGGTATCACAGTTAGGATTACACAAGACCTAGCAGCAGAGACATTAAAGAACCACAAGTCTTGGAACACAACATATCAAAAACGGGGGCTCCAGCCAAAAATATCATACCCTCCAAAGTTAAGTATTATCTTGAACAAAAAAAACCTTTTAGAATTTCAAGACTTTGTTATAAAGTATCCTGAATTTAATAGACAATTTGACATACAAGAACTAATAGAAATATAAGGTACATATAAAAGACTGATTATAAGGGATTCACAAGGACAGACTGTTTACTTTTTATATATTTAAAATATATGGCTAAGATTCTTGTTAATTATTGGGTAGTTCATAAGAAAGATTGAGGTAAATCTGAGTATGATATGAATTTTAAAAAGTAAAAGCATTTAGGAACAGCTTAAAAGAGTAATTATTTTATACAAATGAGGTACAAAAGAAAGAATTAATAAACAGGAATTAGATGGGGGAGGAGTATTGGTGATTCTGGTAACCTACTGTCATCAGGAATGGGTTTAAGAGGGAACAATACATACATACATATATATATATATATATATATATATAATCTTTGAAAGAGCATAAAAGTCTTCTAAATTTAGAAGAAATAAAATGGTAGGGGCATAGGGAGGGGAGAGAGGATAAGGAAGGGATATTTAGAGAGGAGGGTAATAGGTAGAGAGGAATAGGTAAATATTCCTATAGTACGGTATTTAGATTTATGGGAATGGGAAGATAGGGGAAGGATCCTTGGAGAGGGGTAGGTAACTCACAGGAGGGCAAAGCAGTGGGTAAAAGTAAAGTAGAGGAGGTAGAAGGGATAGGAAACAAGAGATAGGCACATACATAAAAACAAAGATCAGGAGTAGAATAGTTTTGGGAAAGTATATGTCTATATATGTATGTGTATATGTATATGTGTATGAATATATCAATAGCTATGGAGAAACATATCTAAATTTTATTGAAAGTTTCTGTGGTTGGGGGAGGGTATGTATATGTTTGTAGCTATGGAGAAACATATCTAAACTTTATTGTGGTCTTCTGGAGGAGTGGGAAAGGGGAAAAAGAACAAAGCAAAAAAATGCATAGCAGAGAAAGAAGAAAACTCACAAGGAAGCAAAGATAGGCAATTTTCAACAAGAGTATTATGGATGATATAGACTTTCTTGATATGAAAATTTATTTTTACATATTTTGAAACCTCTCATGTTCTGCTATGTCCATGACATGCTATTTTTTCTTTCTTTCTAACTTTGTATTTAAGTTCCAGTATTTAAATTTATGATGTGTTTTTGTTTCTTTTCTCTATTCTGTATTTGTGTTCTGGTGTTTGAGTCTAAAATAAAAATTTGAAAAAAAATTTTTTTTAAGGCAGTAGGGAGAAAAGTAGACGGTGTCAGAGACCTGAACTCTACTCTTCCTCTTACAACTACTATTAATATTATTAATTTGCATCTTTAGACTTTCTTGAGTTTTGCAAAATGCTGTACTCGCACATCTTATGAAATAAATACTTTAAATATTATTATCCTTATTTTAAAGTTGGGGATACTTAAGTTCTTATAATTATACTGACCCATGATCATCTAGTTAGTAATTTACAACCATGGCCAAAGCTGTGAAATCCATCTCCTTAAAATGAAAAGATTGGATTGAATTATATCTAATATTCTTTCTGAAAGTCAAATTCAAATTCAGATTCTAATCAAGGAAGGCCACCTGAAGGAGGTTTTTCAAATGAATAAATGTGTTAAAAGCCTTCAAGTGTGTACTATGTAGGAATCATAAAAAATACTAATATCAAAACAAGGAAAGTCACTGCTTTTTAGAAACTTACATTCTAATGGGGGGAGACAATATACAAAGGAAGAGATGGCCAAGAGAGGAACACTTTGGTTGAATAGTTTCATTGATGGGTCATAGGGAATAGATGCACACAGCTCATCCAGAAACAATGACAGGTTTGATGTGATCATAGTTCATGCATGGTTCTAGTGCCAGGAAATGGTAGAAAAGAAAGTTCAATGTCCATTTATTTATCTGTTCAAGGTACTTGTCAAGATGAATTGCCTCTTATCTTTAGAAAATCTTCATAAGAAAGGTGGCATAGATCTGTGATTTTGTCAGTGTGGGAACTTACTCCATCAATTGCAAGCAATCAACCAATCAACAGTCATTTATTACACAAATACTATGTGCTGGGCATGGTATGAATCACTTGCAAAGATTTTACTATGAAGCTTCCCTTCCCTCTCTAGCTGCTTTTCCAATTGTCTTTGCTTTTCCGATTTCTGCACCTTCATCCACTGTGTGTATATCTTCTCAGTTTCTCATTTGGACCTGCTGTCTTCTGCACTGGACTGTCTACTCCTTGAGGGTAAGGACTATTTTTGCTTGTCTTTGAATCCCCAGGGCTTAGCAAAGTACTTGCTACCTAGTAAGTCATTAAGAGTTGCCTATTGACTGAGTGAAATAGACCCTTGAGGAAAATTAATTTTATGCTGTATTATTTAATAACCAAAATTAGTCTGTGAGCCAGCCTTTCTCTCATTTTATCAAACCCCACATGTGAAGGGCAGGCAGTTTCTGAAGGGCCTGATGATGTGATCATTTCCATCCCCCAAAGCATCTGTCCATTTACTAGGTTGGGCTGTCCCTTTCCTTAGTGGAACCCTCACTTGTGAGAACCAGCTTGGGTTAAGCTCTTTGCCACAGACAAATCTCCTGTCCTTGCTTTCTCATCATAGTTAGGGGTGATTTGGTCTCCAAAGGGGAGCCCAAACAGGGGGGCACCTGATTGAGATTTTTGTTTGTTTTTCTAGCCAAGCTGAGTCTCATAAAACAATTAGCGTATCAGAGAGACTCAAACAACCATATTTGAAGGCCAGTCCACTTTCCACAGCTACAGACTAACCCTATCACCTAAGGTTTAGACCTGCCCCATCTCCAGTATTCCTGGTGAATATTCGGCCACTGGACCCAGCTGACTCTGGAGGAGAAAGTGAGGCTGGTTGGTGACTTTGCACAGTAAATTAAAAGTCATGTCCTTATCTCTCTGATATCATGGTCCTCTTTCAGAATGAAGGACAAACTACAAGTCCTTCCCCCTCCATAAAAAATGAAGTAATGGGGAGAAGCTGAGAACTCTTAGACCACCCCTCATTAAAATGTCTACCAGTTGGGAATGGCTTACCTTTGCCAAGGAAGGCCCCAATGATGTACTGTCAGGCAAATCAGAAGGAAGACACACCTAGGTTTAAAAAACCCTCTTTGTTGGCCCCCATGCTAGGTCTTTGGTTATTAATACAAGCCACTGAACCAACTTATTGTTTCCTGCTTGCCTAACTAATAAATTGATTGTGTCCAGAATTTTCTCTCTCAAAATTTCTATGACAAAACCCAGCCATCAAGGAGCTTGCACAAACTGTCTTTAATTTGCAGTCTTAAATTAATGCCTCAGGATTAGAGAGGTTAAGGAATTTAGTAACTTCCATACAGCTTGTAACATTTAGAAATTGGATTTAAATATCTATGCCCTTAACTAGAAGCTAACATTCTCCCCATTAGCATTTTACAGGTGAGAAAATTAAGGCAAACTGAGAGAAATTAAGTGACTTGTCCAGGGTCAACCTGTAAGTGTGTGAAGCAAGATTTGAACTGATTTTCCTGACTCCAGGTTCAGTTTTCTGTTCACTGCATCACCTAACTAGGATTCAAGAAAAATGCGTGAAGAGTGCAGGTAGAAAATGGAATGCCAGGTTGAGGAAACATAAGGAACCAGTTGGACCACTGATTTTACCAAGGGGAGTTATATGAATGAGACATAGAAAATGGATTGGAGGTAGATTGTGAAGGATTTTAAATGCTACATTAAAGAATCTGTATTTTACCATACAGGTGATAGGGAGCCACAGGTTTGATTGTTTCTGCTTGGTTGGCTTGTTTAAAGCAGAGGTATTAATAGGTTTTTCTGAAGGTTGGTTGCATCTGGAGGGGTAGGGGAATGATAGTGTGTTTGTGTGGTGTGATCAAATCAATCAGTCGATTTATTAAGCAGCTATTATATGCTAAGCATTGGTCATACAGAAAGAGGCAAAATACAGTCCCTGCCATCAAAGAGCTCATAATTCAAAGGGGAGGACAAGAAATAAGTAAATATTAAATACAAATATGTTATATACATGGGATAAATAGTAAGTAATTAACAGCGAGAAGGCACTAGAATTAAAAGTGTTTGGGAAAGGCTTCCTGTAGAAAGTAAGAATTTAGTTTGGATTTAAAAGAAGTCAAGGAAGCCAGTGGCAGAGGTGAAGAGGGATAGCATTCCAGGCCCAGAAAATGCCCCAAAACTGAGACATGGAGTGTCTTGTTCCTAGAACAGCAAAAAAGGCAGGGTCATTGTATTAAAGAAAACTTGGCCCTGGGTAAGGTATAAGAAGACTAGAAAGGTAGGAAGGGCCTAGGCTATAAAGGACTTAGAATGTCAAGTAGAAGATTTTTGTATTGGGCCTTAGAGATGGTAGGGAGCCACTACTGTTTATCAGTAGAGGAGTTAATACAGTCAGACCTGTACTTTAGAAAAATCATTTCACTGCTTAAATGGAGGGTAAAATGGAGTGAGCAGAGACTTAAGACAGCAGACCCATAAGCAGGCCATTGTAATAAGTAATGAGGTGATGAGAGCCTACACTAGAGTGGTGGAAGTATCAGAGAAGGGCAAGTATTTGAGAGATACTGAAGTGGTAAAATGGACAGGCCTTGACAAGAGATTGGATATGAGTAGATAGAGAAGGAGACACAGTAAGGAATTGAGACTGATACCTAAGCTGTAAGCCTGAGGGTCTGGGAGAATAGTGGCACTTTCTTCAGTAATCAAAAAAGGTAGCAGGTAGGGAGGGAATGGGGAAAAGATAATAAGATATGTTTTAGATATATTGAGTTAAAGATGTCTACTGGATATCCAGTTTCAGGTGTCTGAAAGATGGTTGGAGATATCAGATTGGAAGTCAGCAGAAAAATTACGGCAGGATAGGTAGATCTGAGAATCACTGGCATAGAGTTGACAATTAAATTCATGTGAAATCACAAGGTCATCAAGGGAAGGAATATAGAGGGAAAAGAGAAGAAGACCCAGGACAGAACCCTGAGTGACACCTACTATTAGAAGGTGTGATCTGGAAAAGGGTATAGCAAAGGAAAGAGTGATCAGATAGATAGAAGGTGAATCAGGAGATAATGGTATCCTGAAAATTTAGATCAAAGAGAATTCATATAATAAAATAGATTTAGATAATAAATAACAACTAATTTATTACCTAATTTAGATAACAAAATAGATAATTTTATAATAAAATTTAGATAAAAGAGAATCTCAAGGATGAGAGCATAATTAACAACGTCAAAAGATTCAGAGAATTTAAGGAGAATGAGGATTGAGAGAAGGCCATTCAACTTGGTAACTAAGAGATCACTGGTGACTTCTGTTTTGATGAAATCATAAAGATGGAAGCCAGAGTGCAAGAGGTGAAGAAGAGAGTGAAAGAAAGTGGAGACACCTATTATAGATGGCCTTCTCAAAGAGTGTGGCTACAAAGGGCAGAAGAATTGCAGGATGACGGAGGGAATAGAAGGATAAAGGGAGGCTTTTTGTTTGTTTTTAGGATGGGGACAGGGCATGGACATGTTTATAGGCAGTCATGAATGAACCAAGAGACAAAAGATTGAAAATAAGTGATAGCGTGAGGATTGAGAGAGGGGGAAATCTGTTGGACAAGATGGGATGGATGGGATTGCTCATTCAGGTCAAAGAATGAGTCTTGATAAGGAGTAAGGGTGCCTTTTCTTTGTATGACAGGGGTTAAGGAGATAGTTGCAGAAGGTATCTGAGTCATATGAGATGAGGAAAAGAGAAGAAAAGGAAGAGTGGCTATGGATAGTGGGATAATCGCTTGATAAGGGATGTATAGGATTGTCTAGTAACAATGAGCCTCTGGTTGAGATAGTGTAACATAAATTTGTAGTGAACCCAATCAGAATGACTGCATGATTTTCCCCCTTATGTTTAGCAGTAGCATGTATGTAGAAACAAAGCAAGCATATGGTAGGGGTCATCCAAGGCTGGCATTTGGCACGGTACAATCTACAATATGATAAGGGGATAAGGGACCAAAGAGAAGAAAATAGTATACATATAGTTGAATCTGTTTGTGGTTGTTGAGTCATTTCAGGAGTATCTGACTCTTTGTGACCCTTTTTGAGGTTTTCTTGGAAAAATACACGAGTGGTTTGTTATTTCCTTCTCCAGATCATTCCACAGATGAATAACTGAGGCAAACAGGGTTAAATGACTTGCCCAGTGACCAATGTTTACTAAGTATTTGAGGCTGGATTTCAACTCATGAAGATGAGTCTTCCTGATTCTAAACCTAGTGCTCTATTCATTATGCCAATTAGCTTCCCCAAATGGCAATTGCTTCACCAGGGGTCAAGATGAGGAAAAGAGGAGAGAATGGCTCCTGCTGGGGAGATGGCCTGGGAAAGACCTGAGGTGTCCAAGGATTGGAGGTCATGAAGCAGATGAAGAGTAGGGTTGTGTAAGGGTAGGTAGAGAGAGTAGAAAGTCAATAGATTATGGTCAGATAAGGGAATTTCTGAATTCTCGAAAATGGATGTGGATAATGGTTAAATCAAGGGTATTGATGGAATCTTAATAAAGCTGCCACCATTCTAACTTCCTTAGGGGCCCCACCAAATAGCAGTCATGTCCTGTTTTAACCAAAGAATTTGACTTTAATCACACCTTGGGCCCCTAGACTCAATATAGCCACTGCCCCTAGCTAACTAGAGCCTAAAGTCACTGCTCTCAGATCCAATTTACATATTTGAATGGGTGTGTTCTTGTTCTCAGCCACAATCACATCATCCATTTAGCCCAAGACAGGACCACAATACTCAACAATCTATCTTGACCAGACAGGACCACGATAGCTAGCCAAGTGGAGGGCAGCACAACCGGAACGTTTAACCACCGAACCATAGATGGGACCCATCCTCCCACCTTTTTAATATTAGCCATATTACTACGTTCTATGTAAATTTTGTTTGTGTAATCAGCATCATATTCTCTATAAAACTGTATGTGTTACCTTACTGAAGTTGCTAATTCCTCTAAGGAAATTAGCCACTCACCAGAGGGTGAAACCTCAAAACAATGATATATCATTTCAGCTGACTTGGAGTCAGCCTGAGTCTTTGAAATTATTTAGAGACATCCCACCACAACTCTACCTGACTCTCATCAGTTTGACCATTTTCATGTGTGGCTGATGTTGGCGGAGTGGTAGGTCACAGTAGGTTGAGGAACTAACTGGTTACGGTATTTGAGGGACAATCATGTATGTTGAAGGCCCTCAGTATAAGGGCAAGAGTTGGGAAGAAGTTATGTATCATGATTGTGAGTTATGTATCAAACTCATTGAATCAGACAAGATCAAAAACCACTAGATAATTTGAGATCTTTACTACTAGAGACATGAGATCATGGATCTCACGGCAAAGGTAAAGAAGCATCAGAATTAAGTGATTAATATGGATTAGTATGGCAGCTAGAGGGCACAATGAATAGAAAGCTAGGCCTTGAGCCAGAAAGACTCATCTTCTTGAGTACAAATATGGCCTCAGACACTTACTAAATGTTTGACCCTGGCCAAGTCACTTAACCCTGCTTGCCTCAGTTTTCTCATCTATAAAATGAGCTAGAGAAAGAAAAGGTAAACTATTCCACTATCTTTGCCAAGAAAACCCCAAATGGGATCATGAAGAGTTATAGAGAGATGTGTGTGGCCATTCCAAATGGGAGGACTAACCAAAGAAAAGGAAGTGAGATCAGAGCAAGTAAATTGTGGTTGGAGCATGAAAAGTAGACAAGCTTGAAGAGGAGAGATGAAATTGGAAAGTGAAACTGGGGACTATCCAGTACTAGACTTAGAAATCATCTTATCGACAGATCATTGATTCCCAACCTTAATTTCATTCAAGGGCAACTCCAATTTTTTTCAAATGGGGGTAATGTAGAAGAAAAGAACAGGAAATTCTGAAAGCAAAATTAAAATTTTCTTTAAATTATAAAAGAATTACATATGCATATATTTTTTTGATAAGGAGAGAAAGATTGGGACTAGAATTGCGATAACATTAATACAGAAATTCTTGAAAGAGAAAACTCTCTCTACCAATGCTGGGCAATCCTTTCTTTGCAACTTATAGACTGAATGAATTGTCAGGAAAGTAGAGAAGGGAAATGATTCCTATAAAATCGCATAGCCAGCATCAGATGTGGTACCTGAACCTAGATCTTCCTCTCCCCCTTATGTTATTATGCCTCTTAGCACAAGTGGGTGGGAGTGGGGGTGGGGAAGAACCACCATTAAATCAAAGAAAGTATGACCAACTAAAACAACTTCTAATAACCCAGGAACATAATAACAGAGTATCTAAAAATACAGAGAATACTAAATTTTTAAATTGGTTGGGGAGAATAAATGACATGCCTTCTTGGGGTTTTATTCAAATTACGTTACATTAAAAAAGTGAGCATTCCAAAAGAATTCCCAAGCATTTGTCTTTCGGAAGACATTTTCCCTTAATTTTTCCCATTCCCTTGTACTTCATTCTAGGGATAAAGCTTGGCCTTGGTGCCATAGAAACCTGGACTTGGGCTGTGGCTTAGTGAACCCTTTGATTTGAAATAAAGAACAAATCCATTGTTTCCCCTCTCAGTTTTGACTTTAATGTGCATTTGTGAGAGAATGCAGAGGCGGGAGGACTTGTCAGTCACAGGTATACCATAAAGAGTGCTCCAAAAGCTAAGGGGAGGAAGGGAAGGATACTAAATTGGTAACATGAGCTAGCCCCAGATGTCTTTTTTCTATTCAAAAGTATATCAAAAGTTTGAAAGCTGCTTGTTAATATTGTTCTCTTAAAAATAACATTTTAAAGCTTTTTGTAGCTGCCAAGTAGCATAAGTGAGAGGTGGGGAAAACTTCAATTCTGGAATATATATATTTCCTGAGGTTACAATAAGGGAAAAAAAAATATTGAACTCTTTTCTTTCTCATTCAGAACAGATAGCAATACTTAGACATCTTCACTAGTTCCTGTCAAGAATTTTAACATTTTATTAATTGAGAAATTAAAGCAAGTACGTGACTCTTCGTTCTATAAGACTGAGTCTGAGAAGGATTTCTTTCCTTATGCAGGCAGATTACTTTACCTTTCTATATTTCAATTATTTTCTATATCAAATGAAGGTGAAGCCTCATTAATACATTTGGCTGCAACTTAATGTCAATGCTAGATGATATTACAAATACAAGGGAAGGGAACAAATAGAAGTCAAGGAAACAGACTCCCATAGAACAAAAATCAAGAAGCTTGGATTCTGTTTCATTCTCATCAGTCATGTCCCCAAGCCTTCCAGGATGAGGGGTTATTTTTTATTTCTCCAAAGTTTTCTACTATTTTTAGGGAGGGGGTGGAGGTGTTGTGTACACTATACTGGCTGCATTCCTTTCTTTCTGAGCACTCCAAGAGCTAAGGAAGATGTGGGGATCTTTGTGCAATCACCTTAGAGATGGGATTCAGAGGTGAGCACTGGAATCTGCTGTAAGGAGGGCAATACAGGCACGTTATTTGTGTACAATAGGGAACATCTGAATTTTCCAGAAGTCTCTGTACTTTCAATGTTTTTTTTAATCAAATGAAACTGAAATTTATACTTTAGATTTTAGCAAAAAATATGAAAATGTTGCTAGAGAGTTTTAGCATTTAGGCCATGTTCCTGAGGAGAGGGAATATTGGTAAAAGTTAAGCATGTTTTTGGCCACCTCTCCTTCCTCTACCTCCAGCTACCTTTATTTCAAATAGCAACAGTATTTTTCTACTCAGCCAATGGCCTGGTGACTTGCTTGTTTGGACAGCACCAGGACGTCTATACATTTCAACCCTGGTGAGTGGGGGGAAAAAAACAACCATCACCACCAAACAAAAAATAAAATCCCAATCAATCACCTTTAAAGAAAATCTGTGTAGGAGAGCTGTTTCAGCTAGATACTCCCACTGAGATTTGTTGATCACAATATTTAACAAATATTTATTAAGCATCAGTTATGCCTAATGCATGGTACTTGGTGCTGGAAGAGAGATATGAGGATAAATAAAACAGATCCTCAAGATCTCTGCCCTCGAGGTATTTACATTTTACTATATTACCTCCTATTCAGAATAGTCAGCTACTAGAAAGTGATAATGGTAATAACTTTGAAGAAAATATTGCACCAAATAGAATGTAAACTCCTTGATGGAAGGTATCTTTTTTCCCCCTTCAAATCTCCTGTCCCTAACACAGTTCTCAGCGCAAAGGAAATGCTTAATAAATATCTTTTGAATGGCATTCTATCTCCCACCTATGTTTACCTTTGCCCTGACTGTCTTCTAAACCTAGTATGTTGCTAGTCTCACCTATGCCTTTTAAAATCTATGCAAACTCCTTGTGAACCCGGATTGCTTTTTTTTTTCTATTTGTGTCCCTAGCATCTCACACAGTGTCTGACACCTAACTGGTGTTTAATAAATGCTTGTTATTTGTTGGTAGATTGATTTCTTCAACATAGCTCGAGAGCTACCTGTCCAGGAGGCTTCTCACTTCCTGCTATGCTTTCCCTTATAAGGTTATTTTGTAATCTGTGTGTGTGTGGGGGGGGAGAGAGAGAGAGAGAGAGACAGACAGAGAGAGAGAGAGAGAGAGAGAGAGAGAGAGAGAGAGAGAGAGAGAGAGAGAGAGAGAGAGAGAGAGAGAGAGAGAGAGAGAGAGAGAGAGGGAGAGAGAGAGAGAGAGAGAGAGAGAGAGAGAGAGAGAGAGAGAGAGAGAGAGAGAGAGAGAGAGAGAGAGAGAGTGTGCTTTTTGTCCTCCATTAGAATTTATGCTCCTTGAGGGCTTCCCCTCCCAGCTTGATTCTTTCTTTTTTCTAATTAAAGAGACCATCCCTTACCTCACTTCTTAAAGAGGCCTATTCACTGAATGGGAATTACCTCACTCTCAATCAGTACCTGCAAAGGCGTTAGCCTAAAAGGGCCAGGGTCTCCCATTGCATCCTGGGTCATCTCCAGTCATCCTGATGTATATCAGGTTACTGGATCCAGATGGCTCTGGAGGAGAAAGTGAGGCTGGTGACCTTACATAGCCCCCCTTCACTCAAATCAAAGTCAACTGCAAGTCAGGTCATCATTTCCCTGATGCCATGGTCTTCTCCGAAAACAAAAGGACAAACGTAATGCTCCTTGAGGGCAGGTACTGATTTCACTTTTTTCTTTATTTCCTCCATGCTTAAGGCAGTGCCTAGATCATAGAAAGGGCTTTCTGGATGTTTGTTGATTGGTTGGTTGATTGAATAGACTTTCCAGGCTCATGGGACTTAAGTTTGTTTTTGGTTTTTGTTTCCAAACTATGCTTCAATTCAGAGAGGATCTGTCATGGTGCAGGAAACCAAATAGAAGGGTTAATTACCTTCAGGGATATTTTATTATTAAAAGATATAATGAGAGGTATTATGAAAGCAGATTAAACTATTAGGGAGACTGCCATAATTGATTTAGTAATTCAGAAGACCATTTGTCATTTTCAATCATAACTTTCAGTTCATTTTTCTGGGTGATTTTTTTAACCTATTTCTAAAATCCTGCTTTTTGATTACTCAATATATTCTGTATGTTTCTATATTCAAAGGAATGTTGCTTTGGATCATTAATCTATTTATACATATTCCCTTTGAATTTAGCATTTAAATTTTACCTTTTTTATAGGCCTAGTAGATTCACTATTTACATCAAGAGATAAGTACCTTTTCTTTTGAAGTGATGTGATTTGCATTTATGGTTTTTGAACTCAGTTAAAAATAATTGGTAATTTGTGACACCTTATCTTTAGTTTTCTAGTTTCTCTTGTTAATTTGGAGTCAAAGCGGGCTTGATGGGAAGACTGACACTCTACCTGGAGTGAAGAATTTTAGGCATAGAAAGAGGCTCTCCACACCTAACCTTAAGCAACACCCTGCAACCCAATCATTCTCCAGTAATCTGAGACACTCCAGTAGCACACTATTCTCAGCCTGAGCATTGTAAGGGATCATTGTGAACATGGACAGATGTCCATGAGGAATTAGTATGGCACTGCTGAAGCCATTGTCACTTGTAGACTACAACTCTCCAAGTTTCCATAAGTGAATGGTAACACTCCAAACCCAATTATCTTCCCTTCTGTTCTGCTGGCTGATTATGGAATTTATGATAGAGCTGAGGTAACAGAATCAAACAAAAAAGAGAGTTAATGTAAAAGGGATTTCTATCTGCCTTTGTAGTTAGGTGTATTATTATTGCTAAAAAAAGGTTTTAACTAAGTGAGGCATATTATTTTACCAGTAAAATACATTTTTAAAGTACTAACCTTGAAAAGAATAACCCTGCTTAATTATAGCCCCTGATAATTAATTCACTCTTTTAAAATTTTTATCCAATTATAATTCTTCTTCCTAGCTGGTTTTCACTGGTAATCACTCATGTTCTGTTAGAATAAAATAATCTGAAATGGACCTAATTCTGCAACCTGAGCATAGCAGCACTAATTATAAAAGTAAACTGTATAGACTGTCAAAAATAATTTGACAATTTTCCTGCATGTGACAACTTAAAGAATTAATAAGTTCAAGTCATATGTATCAATTTTAAACTACTACATTGAAACCCTCACTTTTGCATCTGTCTGTCACGGTGGATGAGTTTTTAGAATGTCATGGGGATAAAATGTTTGAATGTCAGAGGAATCAGCTTTTTGAAACTAGGCAGTTTGTCCATCACCCTCAAAGGGTAACAAAAGAAAAGCCTTCATTACTTAGGACCTGAAAAGTCATTTGCAGAAGTATCTTATGACAGGAGGTAAATAAAGATAGTACCAAAAGCCAAAACCTCATCTAGACAGAAGTTTCAAGGTTCCTATCAACTCTGAGGAGTAACAAATCTTCAAGAAAAGACTGTGGAATAGCCAGGTCTAGCAGGGAAGCCCAGATATTTCAATGTCTTAAACTTTTGTTTTTGGGTAGTGATGGGAAATGTTTGAGAGGAAAGTAAGGCTTTCAAAAACACCTTTTCTCTCAGTGTAAATTGACCTTTCGATTTGAGCAAAATCCAATCCCTAACTGTGAACAGTTAAGGGCCTTATTTAGGAAGGTGATGAAATAGTCCTGCCTTTTTTTTTTTCTCTTGGGGGGGAGGGGAATTCTGTGTTACATAGTCACCGTGTGAATATATACTGTAGGAATGTAATTGTGCACATTGGGGAAAAGTTCCACCCTTGTCCTTTTGGAGAAGTAGGTTGACCTGATAATCTGAGGGCTAGAGGTAAGACATTTGATGACTTAATGAGATTAAGACATACACATCATTTCTCTCCAGTAAATGAGCTAACATCCTGAGGTATTCCCCAGAGGAAAAAACAAACAGCTGTAATCTAACGACTAATCCTGAAGAGATTGCAGACTTTATAGCAAGAACATATAGGAAGTCTACTTAACTGGTTCAGATGTTATTGCTTGGATTCAAAAAAGCTTCAGAGAAATAATAACAGTATGCAGGCTCTATCCAAGATGGTGGAGGGCAGGTGCCAAGACAGTAGAGTGATAGGAAGAAATATACTTCTCAAAACTCTTCCTAATATACATGGAGAATATATGAGGCCAAGTCCTGATTTGAAAATCTAGAAAAAGCCATGTGAATATTTTATCCAGCCTAGCTTGGCATGGGAAATATACATGGATGTTTTCAAACACTGGAAATAGGTTCAGGCCAGGAGAATGCTAGGTGCAGAACACTCTCATCTCCAAGGAGGGGTTGTAACAAGAGCAAAAGGAAGTCTCAGACCCATATGCAGCATCTCTACACCCAAAACCCAGTCACATCAACAGGACAGGTGCCAACTTGTCACCCAAGGACTCCTCAGTCCTTGGTGGCAGATTCAGGGTGGAGTGAGGAGACCCACACACATCAGTGTTATTCCCAGGTAGTGAGACAATGCGTAACATACATAGAAAGGAAGGAGTTCAGAAGGCAGTTGCACCAGTGGTATGGCTCAGACCCCAGGCCCAGAACAAGATCTCATTTCAGCATAGTCCAGTCTGCTAAGGAATGATCAGGACAGGAATCCCATACCAAAGTGGAGCCTATAAACTGTCACTCTGAGCCAACAGAGCTTTCCAGCTGGCTGATAGTGGTGAAATTCAGAAACAGCCCAATCTAGCTCAGACCTAAACTCAGATTAAGAACTTGCAAAATTCATAGCATAGGGATGGCAATCACACTTTGTTCTGGATTAAACCACTTTAGGAAACCTAAAGTCTCGCAGGTCCTCTGTCTCTCTCTGAGATTCTGGAATAACACAACAATAAATACACCAATGAAGCAACAAAAGATCAGTCTAAATGTTCTATTCAGAAATTCCACAGGGCCTGATCCGAATACTATCTCAATTCAGGAAGTAAACTAGAAAAATGGACAAACAAGTAAAAAAAGAACCTCGCCATAAAAGGTTATTATTTCAGGGATGCTGAAGACACAAACCCAAAGATAGTGACTCCAAAGAAAATAGTCAAAGGAAAACATAGTTTGGGCAAAAACTCAGATAGAATTTCTGGAAGAGTAAAAAAAAATAAAAGTTTTTATAAATAGAATGAGAGTTTTGAGGGAAAAAATATAAAAGGATTGAGTTCTGAAAAAAGAATTGGCACAAAAATTGCTACTGGCAAATCTTTGCAACTGGCAGGAAAGGTTGCACAAGCAATAAACTCCCTGAAAATTCAAATGAACCCCACAGAAGTCAATGAGGCAACAAGAAATATTAAAACAAAACCAAAAGGTTGACAAATAGAAGAAAATGTATAGTAAGTCATAGCAAAAACAACCAACCTGGAACACAGATTAAGAAAAAAAAATATTAAGAAAAATTGCAGTATCTGAATACCATGACAAAAAGAAAGGAAGAAAAGAAGGAAGGAAGGAAGGAAGAAAGGAAGGAAGGAAGGAAGGAAGGAAGGAAGGAAGGAAGGAAGGAAGGAGGGAGGGAGGGAGGGAGGGAGAGAAGGGAGGGAAGGGAGGGAGGGAGGAAAAAGCCTAGACATTAGATTTTAAGAAAAATAATTCCCTACATCTCTTAAAATTAGAGCATAAAGTGAAACAAAATTCCCCAGTCACCTCCAGAAAGAAACCTCAAAATAAAAACTCCCAGGAACATCATAGCCAAAATCTAGACTCCTGAGTGAAAGAAAAGAAATACTGCAAGTAAACAAAAAGAAAAAAAATAGTACTGAAGAACCACAGAGAAGGTAATAACTTTCAACAGGGTATTCCAGAAGGCAAGACTATGGTCTTGCAAACAAGAATAACTTACCTAGCAAAACGGAAAATAATGCTACAGGAGCAAAATAACAGCAGACATTTATTGAAATTGAGAACTTTCAAGTATCCGTGAGAAGACTAGAGATATGGAGAAACACTGAAGTAAAAACACAGGAGGCAAAGATAAGCATCAAAAGGTAAACAGAAATGTAGAGTGATGAAGGACAAAATAAGAACAAACAGCTTACAATAAAATTTTGGGAGATGACACACGTCCTTTCTGAACCCTAACCTCATCAAGGGCTTGTTGCAGCAAGCACCCCAGAGTCCCTAGGGTGGCTGCTCACACAGGTTCTTGGATCTGCTTTGTTAAAGGAAAGCAACTTCAAAATGGGTTAACAAGCTTACTTTAATCAGTCAGACATAAATCGTTTACCTTGTTCAGGAGAAAAGGTCAGCACCCTGAACCTCAAAGTATACAGGCATAATTATCAAGACAGAAACATCAAGTAGACAGATTTCCAAACTGTCCAACCATTACATCCATACCCAGTCAACATCTGGGTTTCCACATTCTGGGTTTTTCAAAGCCGGGGGACTCTCAACAACGGCTTCCCAGAATTCAGATCAAATCACAGAATACTTCTCAAAGTGAGTCCCAAAACAAAGCTACACATCAGGGCTTATATAGCCTTCTCCTGGCTCAGAGAATGTAACAACCTTATTGACCCACTGGCCAATCAAAAAGTATCTACTGAAAAACAAGCCTCCCTCCCCAGGCTTCTGGTGCACTTTAGCCTAGGGGCAGGGAAGATCTTTAAAATTTACATTCGCATTGCAGGGCTATAAGTGGAGTTATATTAGACAAGGCCTGGAAATGGTTCTATTACATCTTGATAACCTTAAGAAAAGAATGGAAAGAAAGGGGAATAGGGAGAGACTTGGGAGGAGCTGAAGGTTAAGAAAAAAATATTTCACATAATCAAGGTGCAAAAGTAGACATTTGTACAAAAAAGAATGAGGAAGAAGGGGCAGTGGGGTGGAAGGACTTGACACTTGAACCTCACTCTCCTCTGAATTGATCAAAAGAAGGAAGAAAATACACACACACACACACACACAGACTCGCAGAGTTTGGTACAGAAATAAATTTCTCTCAACAGTGAAGGAAAAGGGGAGAATGTGGGGAGGGAGAATTAGAGGAAAGGTAGATTAAGGAAGTGGAGAAGGAAATGGCAAACCACTTCAGTATCTTTGCCACGAAAACCCCAAATGGGGTCACAAAGAGTTAGACATGACTGAAAAATGACTGAACAACAAGAACAGATTAGGGAGAGGTTTAGTTCTAAGCAAAACAAATTCTAAGGATGTACAAAAAAAATATTTATAATTCCTTTAGAGGAGGCAAAGAATGGGTATCAGAGGAGGTGCTCATAAATGGAGCAATGGATGAGGAAATTACGGCATAGAAATGCGAAAGTGTGCTGTCCACCTCCAGATAGAGAGGCAAAGGACACAGAATAAAGAAGAAGACATATATCTATATCTATGTGTAATTTTAGGATGTGACCAATAGGGAAATTTATTTGGATTGAACATATATGGCATTACCTTTCTTGTGCTTTCAGTTAAGAGAAGAGTTGCAATGGGAAGGTGGGAAGGTGGACCTTGGCTGTTCAAAACAAAATTTTATATACATTTTATACACACATAAATGTATGTATATAAAATTTTGTTTTACATACATATGCCCTGAGAAAACTTAGGAACTCAATGCAATGACCAACTACAATTCCTGAGAACTAATGAGGAAACATACTAACTGCCTTCTGACAGAGAAGTGACAGACTCAGAGAACAGACTGAGACACACACACACAATAAGAAATGTTGTGTTGTTGGACTTCACATGCTTGTAACAAGGATTTTGCTTTTCTTGCTTTCTCAGTGGGGGTTGATAGGAGAGGAAATGGGAGGGAGAGAAGGTTGATCTTTGTTTGAAAATGAAAAAAAAATAGCAACGAATTTTTATATCATTTTATTATATCAACCCTGAGAAATAGGTACGATTATTTTCCTATTTTTACAGACAAAGAAACTAAGTCAGACAAAGATGAAGTGACGTGCACAGGGTCCTATCGCTAAAAAGTTTCTGAAGCTGGATTTGAACCTAAGATCTTCTTGAGTTGAGGTCAAACACTTTATCCATTGACCACCTAGCTGCTTGAATGATGCCAAGGTCACAGGAGAGAGACATAGCCAAAATGTTAGCTTGGAACAAGTAAAGAATCCTCGGCATAACAAAAAATAGAACTAGATTAACCCACAGATTATGTGACATGGCAACAAGAGAATCTGAAATTGTAAGAATCCACTGATTGCGTACTGTGCTCCCTAGCTGCCCCCTTGACAAAATGAAGAAACTGGAGAAGATGGATTTTACAGTCTTTTCTGTCTCTAAATTTTATAGTGTTGTAAAAAAAATTCTATTGTTATAAGCAATAAATATATCCAGGAGGGAAGAAGGAGATGATTTCAAGGTCAAAAAAAGAATGCACTGGAGCCTGATTGAGAACACATCTGTTACACTGGCTGAGAAGTTAAACTACATGTGGAGAGTGTAAGTAGGGAAGTCCAAGGCAAGAATGGATTTGAAAGCAAGAATGAAAATTATAATAACATATAGAATGGTTTAAGGGAACCTCAGAGGATGATGTCCCCCCATGCCTAGTACAAGGGATGTATCAATTTTCATTTTCCTGATAATCTGTTAATTGGATGGACTGGGGTGACCAAAAACACAAAGCCTCTAATGTGGATCCTACTAATTGCTTTGACTCTCTAGGGAGAGGATAGTTGAGAATGCAGCAGAAATACACAGCCAAGAGGTGTTTCTGCTTGGACAGGGCAATCCTTCTGCTATGTACATCCCTGAAAAGTGGTCATCCAGTTTATACTTGCAGGCTTCCACGAGGACCTTAGGAAGTAGGTCTTTTTACTTTGGTAGGCTATACCCATAGGGAATTTCTCTTTATACTGAGCTAAAAGCTACTTTTCTGTAACTTCCATCCAGTGTGCCTAGTTCCATCATCCTTGACCAAGTAAAATATATACCATCTCTTCATACAGTTCTTCAAATAGTTGAAGATAGCAATCATGTACTTTGTAAGTCTTTCTTACAAAGTCTTTTTTTCTTTTACAAAGTATGTACTGTTCCTTCAAGTCATTTTCGTATTATCTACTTTTGATTCTCCCCCCTTTCCTGATTGTCATCTTCTGGATATGTCCCATGTGGTCAATATTCTTCCTAAAATGCAGGACCCCAAATTGAAATCGATATTCTAGGGGTGGTTTAACTAGGGCAGAGACTATGATGACTTCACTCTGGATACAATGGTTTTTTGAATGAGGCCTATGATCACTTCTGCTTTTGGGGGTAAGCTTGTCAGACTGGTGCAGAGACAGCTTCCAGTTCCCTGAAATCTATAGGTCTCTTAGATCAACTAAGGTTGAAATATCTTTCCCTGTCCTATGGATGTGCAAATCATTTCTTTAACTCAAATATAGGACTTCATATTAATTCCTATCAAAATCAGTCTTATGTTCAGCCTACTCTTCTGTGGAGATTCCTTTGATTCTTGTCTTCTCCTTCTGTAGCCAAGGTCTTGTCCATTACCCTAGTTCCCTCCACCCTGTATTTCATTCCACGAAATCTTATTCTCTCTGGAAATAGCCTGTTGTCAGTCCTTCCTGCTTAGCTAGGGGGAGGGAGGAGTAATATAACATCTGCTATGAGCCAGGCACTGTGTTGAGCAATTTTTGCAAATATGATCACATTTCATTCTCATGATAATCCTGAAAGCAGGTGCTAATATCATTCCCATTTTACAGTGGAGGAAATTGAGGCAAAGAGAAGTTGTGATTTACCCAGGGTTATATAGTTAGTAAGTGTCTGAAGCTAGATTTGAACTCAGGTTTTCCTGACTCCAGGCCCAGAACTCTATCCATGTATCACTAGTAGTGACTGACTTAGATCTTTGTCGATTGTCTGCTAGAAAGACATTCATTCAATATAAAAATATGCCCTCAATCTGAGATTAAGTTGGGATCTATGACTAGAATCTTGAGTTTGGACTGGATAACTATATAGCCACTATAGGGAACTACACAAATCTAGGAACCAAAGAGACAAAATAGACAAACAGAGAGAAGCAAACCAACACAACTTTACCCTGCTAGTAATATGACAACATAGTGATTCTATGCAATAAAAAAGAAGGCGGTGTACACCCTTACTAGGGGATGGGAAACCTGTACACCATAGTTTTGCTGGGTTAAATAAAATATGTTCTTTATTAAATATCTTGTCAATCTGATTATTTACAAGCAAACTGAGGCTTCTTTTTGGTAGAATAAAAAAAGTCACATTCCCAGAGCTTCTCTGGGTCAGGGTATGAGCCAAAGAGAGATTGTGAGACACTTCCTGAAAGCGTAAGGATCCATGATGTCAGGGCCTGAAGGATGACCCAGGAGTTTTATGGTGAATTAAGACACGAACATAGAGAGCTATCAGTGTGGATCCTACTATCAGGTCCATCACAAATAGCCCATGTTTACATTGGGGGTTGATTCTCTAAATTTGTACATCTTTCATTTCTTTTTTGCTATTTCATTTCAGCTTTGCTCACAGAGCACAGCACCCTCTCTTATTAGGGTACACAATGCAGGGTGGTCCCGTGCTGGGGTCTTCTCTGTCACACAATCAATTACAAAATTCTTAAGAGAGACCTTGAAAGTGTCCTTGTATTACTTCTTCTGACTACTATGTAAATGCTTGCCCTGTGTGAGTTCTCCATATAATGGTCTTTTTGGCAAGCTTATGTTTTGCGTTTGAACAATGTGGCCAGCCCATCGGAGTTGTGCTCTCTGAAGCAGAGTTTGAGTGCTTGGCAGTTTAGTTTGAGAAAGGACTTCAGTGTCTTGTACCTTATCCTGCTAGGTGATCTTCAGAATCTTCCTAAGACAATTGAAATGGAAGCAATTGAGTGTCCTGGCAAGGTGTCGTTGGTATACTGTCCAAGTTTCACAGACACACAACAATGAAGTCAGCACGATGTCTCTGTAGACCTTCAGTTTGGCAGTCAGTCTAATACCTCTTCTTTCCCACACTTTCCTGTAGAACCTCCCAAACATTGAGTTAACCCTGGCAATGCACGCACCAACCTCATTATCAATGTGTACATCCATGAAAATGGTGCATTTTCATGGTACTCAGTGCTGATGGAGTCACATTTTTATTTTAAATGCCATGTAAAATGTGAAAGGAGAAATTCATTAAGAATCTACCAAGGGAAGAATCTGCCTCTTAATTAATCAATCAGCAGATATTTATTAAGCAATTATTATGTGAAAGGAAGAGCTAGACACTCAGAGACAAAAATGAAATAGTCCCTGCCCTCAAGGAGTTTATATTACGCCCCCCAAAATAGTGGGTGATTTTGGACTTGTCAAATATGTCTGATTTTAAACTGAGCATAATATTCCTAAGGAAAACTACAACAGGCTAAGTGTTGAGACTAGGAAACTAGAAAACTGGTAGGGATACTTGTAGGAAGGTTGGTTGAAGTGCCAGTTGTCAACACTGTTCAAGAAAAATCACATCAAAGACCTCAAGGCAGGACTGACAGATGAGACTAAACTATAATATAGCAGATCCAAATTTCATTTTCACTAATTTCCTGGATGCGAAGAAAAGACACAACAGTAACAGAGCCAACTGGCAGACATGAGCTATCCTGTATTTACACGAGAAAATCTCTATTGCTGCATTTAGAATATACTTTTGAAAATAGGTAATAAAGGAAATTTTGGCAAGATGTTTCCTCTCGGGAAATTCCAGTGGATTTTATATAAAAGGCTTATTACTTAGGATGATAAAAATTATAGCACCCTTCTTTTTTCCCCTCTGCATTGTGAAAGTAATTAAGTTCTACACCATGACATATTGGATTCTCCCTTACTTCGAAGGACATCTAAGTTCAAGTCTGTAGGATGGCACTGGATAAAGGTGTTATAAACTGGAACATCATGGTGATTTGAGTGTGCTTACAATATCTTCACCCCATGTAACCCCACAAAGCTGAATTTTCAAGTTCTTAAGATAAGGGAGGATTGGGTATAATTGTTTTGCTTTGGATCCCCAAAGCATGACAGTATTATTAGTCAAATGAACAGAAATATGCCCCATAGTTAGGACAATGAATAAAAATGTTTTCTCTTGTAGAATAATACAATATTCACTAAACTTCGGTCCTACTGTAAAAGCTAAAAAGTTGGGAGAAGATATTTTAAATGCTACAAATTAAAAACAGAAATCAATGTGAAAGTATCCTTTTCACATGTGTTAGAATTCCATGTATCATGGAATTACATTAGATACTATTTCTCCCTGCCATTGTAATAAAATTTTTCCTGGAATAGTCCATGTGGTTGAGAGAGAAGATATACATAAAGGAGATAAAAACCACTCCCACTCCAATCTCTTTCCCTTCTTCAGATGCAGCAAGTGTGTTGGAGAGAGGAGCTGAGATTTTGATTAATGTTTTTCACATATCCAATCAATAGTATAATTGCAAGCTCCAAATTCAGAATATTCATCTATGTTTTGTTTCCTGATATTAAAAATGCCACCTTTCATTTAAAGTTTACTAAACTACATTAAATGGACATGGGTGAAAAATGTAAAATTCTTATATTAGGAAAGTTTCCTTTAAAGTATATTTTATGTAAGAAATATGAGCCATATCGTAATAATTATTTTACATTTATGTCCCTTTAAGGTTTAGGAAGTATTTCCTAAAAATCGTGTGCAGTGGGCACCAAAAGTTTTATTATCCTTGATTTACAGACAAAGAGACTAAGGAAGGGAGAGGTTTAGTGACTTGCTTCTGGATACATAGGTAGGAAATATCAGAGTTGGACAGTTATAGATAGATGATAGGACATCTCCTTTTCTAGAAATGCTCACTATATGAACAGGTTAAAAAAACTCAGAATGTCTC
This sequence comes from Petaurus breviceps papuanus, assembly GCF_028583685.1. Taxonomy (NCBI): domain Eukaryota; kingdom Metazoa; phylum Chordata; class Mammalia; order Diprotodontia; family Petauridae; genus Petaurus; species Petaurus breviceps. Next base: position 15,117,665 of record NW_027186372.1, read on the forward strand.
AAAAAAAGGCACAGTGACATTTTATTATCAGATTTGAACATTATACAACATTATAGCTAAAAGGTACTTTAGAGGTCATCTAGTTCAATCCCATATGTTATTGTCTTGGACACTGAGGCCTAGAGAAATGAAATGACTTTCTCACTAATAGTTTATAACAATGGTTTATATTTTCATGGTAGTAAGATTACCAAATGCTTCCCATGCATTGCTTGATTTGAGTCTCATAACCCTGTAATATGTTATGTTGATATGATTATAACTATCCTCATTTTGTAGAGAAAAAAAGTAAGACTCAATCAATGAATCAATATTTATTGCATCTATTTACTATGTGCCAAGCACTGTTCTAAGTACTGGGAAACAAAAAAAAATGCAAAAGATGGTTCCTGTCCTCAAGGAGTTTACAATCATGTATACACATATGTGCATGAATGTGTGCATGTGTACAAAATATATCCAACATATATACACAAGCTATATGTAGAATAAATAGGAAATAATTAACACAGGAAAGGTGCTGGAATTAAAAGGAGCCAGAAAGGCTTCTTGCAAAGATAGGATTTAGAGGTCAGAGCTAGTACTAGTTATAGAGCTAAGACAAGAATCCATGCCCTTCTGACTCCAACATCAGTACCCCAGTTGTGATACCATACCACTTCTAAGGTCATACAATGTTTAGTGACAGACTCAAGTCTGTAACTCTGATCTCTTGCCTCCTACTGAAGCACTCTTAGTTAAAGAGGTAACATGATGCAGTAGCTAGGGCCTTGAACTTGAAGACAGTACCATATGACTTCATATATATCCTCAGACATTTACTAGCTAAGTGACACGGGTCAAGTCACTTAGCCACTCTGTGCCTCTGTTTCCTCATTTGTAAAATAAAGGTCTGGATAGACTTGAAGGTCGCTTCTAGTTCTATATTTATTATCTTATGATCAGATTTCCACTATCCAAAGCTAAGTTGTCAGTGGTGGGCCGGTAAATGTTTAACAACTGACTCTGGAGGGAAAAAAAGTACAAACACACTTTTAAATTTAAACAGCACTGTTAACATTTTCTCCTTCACTTCCTTAAGTTTAAGCCACCTAAAAAACAATGAATCAACCCCTGATTTGTACCACTTGCTGGTTTTGCAATTGTAAATGCTCATATGAAACATTTAACAATTGGCTCTCAAATCAGTTTGAGCTGATTCTTTCATACCCCTGGATCTACATATCCTACCTAAAATAAGATGTACTTTCTTTTTGATTGTGTATTTAAAGAATTGCGAAGATTGGAGAACTCAGGTTCCTTAGGGTGCTTCAATAGCTACTGAAGGAACAATGTACCTGCATTAGTGGGAAAGGGAAATGGACAATTAGCTAATTAACTCTTGATTGGATTGACAGGGGAAGGTTAATTGATAGCTCAATAGTTTGAGCTGTAACCATGGTATTTTGAGACTTGTTGGCTTCTAAGTCAGGAAGAATAGGATTACTTGATTAGAACAACCCAAAGCCAGACCATTTTAAGAAGTCACTAGTGAAATTTCAAAAGTTGTCTATAGATTATTCTGTTCCCATGTCTGTTACTTGGAAAAATATTTAACCCTGATGACTACATCTTATAGAATGGTTCTCAGAGTCCCAGTGTCCCAGTCTTGTGACTTCAGGAAGGAAAGAAGGAAGGATACATGCACCTATTTAAGTGTACACTATATATCAAGCACTTTACAAATGTTATTTTATTTATCTTCACAATAATCCTGAGGTAGATGCTATTACTATTCTCATTTTACAGTTGAGTAAACTGAGAAGTGGGATACTTTCAGCAAAATCTAAGAATCTGAGCGAATTGGGATGCTGGTACGATCTAACCATAGTGACACACATAACAATACAGACATATGTACTACATATGTACATGTGTACATATGCACATATTTATATGTATATTCAATTTTTTTTAAGAAGAAAGGTGTTTCTAAACAAAAGTCATAATTTAATTAAATGTAGGACCCCTGAAGGACACAGTGTTTTGGAGTCAGGTGACTATGGTTAGGCCACAACAACATCCAGATTTGGTTAAATTCTGTTGAATACACACCATTGTCTCCCAGAAGTATGTCTTTCTTCCTTTTTCATGTATGATTTAGCTACTGCTAAAGCTGATTAAGCTGTTTGAAGTGAGCAAAATATAATCATATTTCTTTAGTTCCATTTAAATCTCTCTCTCTTTCTCTCTCTCTCTCTCTCCCCTCCCATTTCTCTATTCAATTTTCCACTTGAACATATCACAATTGTGACAATTTGAATCATCCCCCCATTCTTTTGTTTTAACCTTTCAGAAAACAATGGTGAAAGGATTCCAAGTCATAACTCATATTTCATCAAATTTGTATAAGAAAGCATTTACATATGCAGTTATAGAATCAATTAAGCAGCTACTATGTGCCAGGAATTCTTCTAGGAATTGGGAATATTTAAAAAATCTGTCTTTGCCCTCAGTTTGTTTATATTCTACTAAAACATGTATACATGTATGTATACACATGTGTGTTTATATTCATATGTGTGCATACATTTGCACATATACATGCAAAGTCAAAGATATATTTTATATGCACACTCAGTAAGGAGGCACAGACACATAGAGAAACCACACACACGCACACACACACACAGATCAGCAAAAGGTGTAATTTCCCTTGGGAAAGTAACTAATTTGAGCTGTTAATAAAAATTAGAAGTCTGGCTGTGATTCATAATTGGGAGATAGATATTGCATAGAATATCACAGGAATTGCATTATTGAATCCATTCAATGCTACTTTCTAATGAAAAGAAAACATTTATTTACCTAAAGTGTGGAAATTGAGCTTTTGGCAATAAAGGCTATTACGAGTGTACAGATTCTAGGGAGTGACTTGATAGTCTGCTGATACTTCTAAGCATTTCCAGCTAGTGCTGTTGATTCTTTTCCCATCCCTCCTCCCTTCCCCCTCCTGGGTGAAGCTTTGCAAAAAACATTGAATTAAAAAAAACAAACTGCTTTGTGTAAAAATCTCATGATAAGCCCACCTGTTCAAAAAGCAGTGTTTGCCACTAGAAAATAATTTCTCTCTGAAGCAGTAGAAAACATAGGGCAGGAAAACTTGCTAGGATGAAAACACAATTATTAAGTCAGGCTGGTCCTTGGAAATTCTTGGTCCGTGCTGTGATCCTTCTAAACACTCTGATCCTACTGTAGAGGAAATCTCCAAGAGGAAATCTCATGGATATTTCACAATTGAATCTAATATACACACATATCACACACACATATAAAATATGTCTATAAATACACATACGTGCATACACGTATTATGTAGATTTATTTATCTATTTACCTATCTAGATAACTAGTTATCATAGAGTTCCAGAAAAAGGCCCTTCCAAGAAGCCAAATACTCTCTCTTAGTGTGCCTAAAAGATACTTCAAAAATCTAGACAGTTGTTCTCTATTATCCCAGCTTGGATACTTACTAGCTTTGCAGTCTGGGGAACATCACTTGATTTCTCTGGGGTGGTTATTTTTGGAATGAACAGCCCCAAAGGCCTTCTTGAAGGCCACAAAAACCATCAACATATATACTGTAAACACCTTTGGTTTTGAAAGCATTGTATTGGGTTCTAGGCAAGAGGCAAAGTTTAGCTATAAAAAGTCTTTTCCTTAAAGAGTTTATAGTATAATAGGGCAAAATGGCATATACATATATAAATATAATAACAAGTATTACATGCATGAGGAGGGGAAAGGAGGGAAATCACTGTTATGAAAGAAATGCATATTCAAGAATATGAAAACATAAAAGAATGAGTGGGAGAAACAAGCATCCCATGAATCTCAGTTTCATCTGAACTAGACAAAGGAAGATTGAACCACAGTTAGATATGTGAGTAGAAATTGAAAACAAAGTTCTAGGTATAGTCTAAGCCAGAGGTCTCAGAGGCAGAGTTGGTGGTATTGGGGAAGGTGGGTATTATCCTTACTGACTATGGGCATCAAGGAAGGGTAATGTTCCCTGGAAGAGGTGAGAGTGCAATTAGAATTTATGGTTTGGAAGCCTTTCCTGATGGTGCCCAGTTGCTGGTGCTTTCACTTTTAAGTTTACCTTCCTTTAGGCATCTCATATATATACCCATTAAGTAAATCTGTGTCCCTCATTAGAATATAATCTTATTAAGGGCAGAATTTATTTTTTGTCTTTCTTTGTATAACCAGGACTTAATGACTTAATAAATGCTTATTGATTGATTGATTAAAGATGGGTAAAGAATTCAGTGACCTGAAAGTTGAAGTGGGGAGCAAAGATTATGTTTAATCCCCTCTCGTGGCCCAGTGAGCCCAAAAACTGTGAAAAAGACGCCTCCCCCCTCCTCTCCCCAAGTGGAGAGTATTGTAAAGGATGTGGAATCCTCTCTATAGAGATGCCATTCAGCTTAAAGCCAATAAGAAAGCAAGCATTTATTAAGCACTTATTTATCCAGGCTCACCATTAGGAATGAAAATACAAAAAAAATATAGTCCCTGTCTTCAAGGAGCTTATATTCTTAAATGAAGAAATGAAAAAGATATTGGAAGAAAATTTAATATTATAAAGAGACAATGATTCATCTAGTTTGGCTGAAGCATGGAGTGGGTAGGGTTGCCATGAGGTGAAGTAAGAAGTATAGGTGTGGGAATACTGTTAAGGGTCTTACATGACAGTTTCAGAAATCTGTACTTTGCTTTGTAGATAATAGGGAACCATCAAGAGGTTGTAAAAAGAAGAGTGATATGACTGGATCTATGCATAAGGAAAGTTATTCTGGCAGTAGTATGAAGAATAGCTGAATGGAGGTAAAGAATGTAGGGAAGAATATCTGTTAGAAAAAAATAATAATATAGAACATGCAAACAAACACACATGTATACATGAATACCTATATACACATGTATATGTATATATGTAAATATAAATTGATATAGCTATACCCTTTGAAAAATGTAACATGATCTACAATGTAAACTGTCATTATTGTTGCTGCTCTCATTCTTCTTATCTTATGTATATGGAATTCAGATGGATGCAGACCTGGACTAGTTGCTGTCCTACTAGATCATTCTTTTATGTTCAGTGCTCATTGGACTATTGAAAAGGTGGATAAAATGAATGTTCTTTATATAACTGAATCCACGTGTTGTTGTTATGTGGATAAGGAAGTGGAAATAAAGGTTACTGTAATATTATAATCAGGTGGCAGTGAAGGATTAGACATGCTATTATGACAGCAGTATACATAGAAAAAAAAGATAAATATCAGAACTATTTCAGTGGTACACTGGCTTGGACTTGGTAACCACTGCATGAAAGAAGTAAGGGAAAAGTTAAAGACAACACCTGCTTTTAAATTGGGGAAAGGTGGTAATGCTTACTGAGACAGAGAAATCAAGAAGAGAACTAGCTTTGGGAGAAAAATGATAATTTCTTTTTTTGACAAAATTAAATCTTATCTGCTGTTTTTCATTCTCTTCCAAATTTAAGTGAGTGTCTTAAGTTTTGATTGAAAGCATTTTAATCCAAATGGCATACATATATTGATGATTCTTCCTCTTCAAAGAGCATACAATTGACTTGCTATTTGTTGCTTAAATGAGTGAGGTGGAAAAGGACATTTTGAAACATTCTAAGGAAAAATGGAGTGTTGAGGCCATTATCCAGATAATTCAGTTGAATACTACTGAAGACTAAGTAGAACACATTTTGTTACCAGATGTTTGAGGTTGGGGATATATGACATATAAGATCACAGGACCAGTAGCTGGAGGGGACCTTAAAAGGAAATTGCATCCTAGAGAGGTCAAGTAGCTTAAATTAGGTCTCACAGTAAGTAACAGACCTAGTTTTGAATTCAGACTGAGACCTTGTAATACCAAATTAGACCTTCCAAGTTCAGGGCTCTTCCCACTGAATGGTGTTATCTTTCCAGTTCTAATTATATAATCCTATGATGAAGAAAACTATGTTAGTTAGATACATTGAAGGGTTACTCAAATTTTCAATTAACTCTTCCTTAGGTAATACCATAAAACCTTGGAAATTATTATAGATAGTTTTAGAATTAGGATTTTAATTCATGATTTCCTTCAGGAAAAACTGGATGCATCATATATTTGATTTTATTTATTTAATGAAACTTAACTCTTCTACTTCATGAACTGAAATAATTATAAGGAATTCCTAGCTGCTGAGAGGACACAGAGGAAGCAGAAGAATCCTCAACATCTAAAACTCACAATAAGACATCTTTTCCTCCATCCAAGGAAGGCACTTTCCTCTTCATTAGACTTAAATGTCATGAGTTCATAAGGACTCATCTTTCCTATTTGTGAGGTGGACATTTTATCAGAGCAAAATCGATGTGGGGTCACATATACTTATTTGAGAAACCTGAAAAAAAATCAAATGAAATATCTTTTCAACTGCACAAGCTTCATGGGAAACTCTAGTTGCATCACTTTAATCTGAGATATTTCAACAGTCCATCACAACATGTGGGAGACACTAAGGTTTCTGGTTCTCTTTCACAGCAATATCTATAAATGCTTAAATTAATATCACGCTGAAGAACACAACAAATTTAAGAGTTACTGAATTTAATGTACTATAATAAGCTTGACAAATTTCTTGGCAGCTTCATCTTCTGTTAACATTCTGGAATTTTTACATTTTTTAAAAAAAGAAATAAATTTGTTTCCTTTTTAAAAATTAATCACTTGAATTCAATTTCTAGAGTAAGCATTAACCTCCAATCTTATTGTCCATAGATGGAGTCTCTCTTTGTCATGAGGACAATTGTCTATTGTTCAAAAGAGCCAAGGTTCATTTCCTTTTTGGAAATGTCAAAATATGACTTTGGGACCCTGAAATCAAGATAATGATAACTTTCCATTGCAAAAATCTAGGCTCAAAATCTAAAAATGTCCTGTACTTATGATGTCTTTTGCCAAAGCAGTTAAAAATATTCCTTTGACATGGATAATGGGAGGCATCCTGGTGAAATAGAAAGAACAATGGCTTTGGAGTCATTCGGCCTGAGTATAGATCCTGACAAGACGACTTGCTCCCTATATCACTGGTTAAAACACCTAATATTTGTGGCTCTCAGTTTCTTCATCTGCAAAAATGAAGGGAGCAGACATGATGACCTCGGAAGTTCTTTCCAGCTCTAGTCTTAGAACATCATGATTTTTGTCACCATGTATATAAAGAGACAAAAGTAGTAAAGAATGTTTTTGGAATGTATGTTCTCATGCCTATGGGATAGACTTGAGAGAAGCCCGTAAAGGAGTAAATTACTATAACTGGAAATTTCTTGTTCACTGTAATTAGCCAATATAAACTTCACACTTGGCATTCACACTACTTCTATGGAAATGATGATATCATGAGCCCAGTTGTCAAGCAGGCTCATGTGCATTCTCATCACTGGTTTTCGCCTACTTTCACAAATTGTGGCTCAGTGTCAAGGACTAGTCGTTGAACAAAATTTGAGTAAAACAAATCAGGGACAAGAGCTTAAAAACCTCAACTCCATATTTATTACTCATTCTCAATCCAGAAAAGGACCTTATAAAGACACAGTAATTTGCCATTCTTCATATTGTAATTGACATAATATCATAGGACAGGAATATAATTTTATTATTATATAGAGGGGTTGATGGAATCACAGTATTATACAAGGGATTTTGGAGATCATCTATAAGTGCTTCTTAAACTGTGGGTCATGACCTCAGATGGGGTCAAATGCACAGTTTAAGAAGCACTGAAGAGGTTGCAAATGGAAAAAAAAAAGTTTAAGAAGCTCTAACTAGTTAAACTCACTCAGAAGCTTGAGGTTTAAAGAAATTAAATTGCTTGACCATAGTCAGAGTAGTAGAAGCCAGGATTAGAACTCCCATCCTATGTTTCCAATTTTAGCACCTTTTCTTCTTTCATTTCTCTCCCCACCTACCTCAGTTCCTGTCTAATGAAAAATCTCTTTCTTAATTAACTTCTATGGAAAGATTAGCTAAATTCTTTTTAAAGTTCACATTTGGACTATGCTGCTCTCAGTAATGAACAATTCCTAATATTCACATATCGGGGGTATTTATTTTTTTCTCATAGGGATTGAATAAGTTACAAAAGGGCAAGGAATATACACTCTCCACATCTCTGCCTCACTAGCTTATATAGTGCTCAGTATGATAAATGCTAATTGAATGATGAACTTTGCATGCTCAAAACTCCTACTGTTTCCATAGTTTATTACTGTTCTAAATCTTAAAAAAAATATCGCTCAGCATCCATAGTCTGATGAAGAGTCCACCTGATAGTAGGTGAATAATTAGGAATGTACAAGCTGTTTGGGAAAACATACACAGTGAACTTCAGCCAGCTCTGTTCAAGGTCATCCAACCAACTCCAAACATCATTAGTCCAAGTCAAGTTTGTCATATCCAAATGTTTGTGGTCTCCAAGTTACACATCAACATTTTATTATTAATTTCAAATGCTCATTATATGCTAGGGGTGCCTTAGGTGATACAGGAATGTAACAATGGACGAGGGCCCTTCTGACAAGGGCTCAGGCTCTGAATTTGACAGAAAGACAGGCAAAACACAAACGAGTGAATCACAAAAGGCAGATGACTCCTACCATCTGCTTCGCCTGTTCCTGCTCTCATTCTGCCAAAAGCCTTTAGAGAAGACATGGAATCATGCTGATGCCCTCCATCACAAGTTTTCTCTCTTCCTTCTGCTGTGTCCTCTTCATTGCTCAATGACATTACTTGTGCTTTGCCCTGATCTGTGATCAATGCTGGTACTCAAGAAGGGGCAAGAGAAAAGTTGTACAGGCAGGGGACTAGCTTAGACAAGGAAGAGTAACAGAATAGCATGGCCAGGTGAAGTTCAGAAGATGTAAAGAAAACAAATGAGAAAGAAAACCAAGAACAAGTCTAAATAAACCACAATAGGAAGCCACACAAGATATGGTTGGTAAGGAAGAGGTAGAAATCTTCCAAGATGTGAGAATACAGCAGATCAGTGGGAAACTAATTAAAAAGAGTTTTTAGGTGGCAAAATTGACAAAGAAGACAAATTGATGAACAAATAAAAAAATGTAGGATTTTAGAATCAGAGAACCTACATTTAGACCCTGGTTACAACATTTTCCTAATCCCTATGTGTGAATTTGGGGAAAGCATGTACTTCTTTGGAGATCTTAATTGTTTCATCTGTAAAACAAAGGAGTTAGAATACATGGTTTGAGATTGCTTCCAGATGTAAATCTTGAATCCTGGGATGTGGAGCTAGAATTCAAAAATGGGAAAGAATGTGAACAGAGTTACTAAGATCACTTATAAGATTATTGATTGGCTGCTACAAAGCACATAGTTTGGCCCAGTTTAACTATGGTATGACAGCACTGGATCCAGGGGGTGGTCATGTTTGTAAACCAAGCCACAAGTGTGCTTGAAATAAATAAATCTTAATGGCAATGTACTTGCAATTCCCCCAGAAGCTATTGAGTACATACTCTTTTCCTTGGGCATACACTGAATTCATCTGTCAGATTTTCATATTTGTATTCCTTGTCAAATATTTGCCCACTTCTAAACAGGAAATGCTGAAAGCACCCCACAGATCATGATAGTGGCTGGGTTGGCAGCCGCTGGATCGAGATTATTTGCTATCACTGTCTCTGATGCTATCTCTATAAGGTCAAATATACTGGAAGGATATTGCAGCTCTCACACGGCCACCCCAGAGTGCTACAGTCATTCTCCTTTTGTTAAGATAACAAGAGTGGGCTCTCCTTGTCCTGCAATACAGACCACAGCATTACAAATGGCACCAGTTTAAATGCCTTGTACAACATTGCAGGGGGAAAAAGCTACAGGTTTTTCAGAGCTAAGAAAGAGCAGTGTGTATCAGCTCATTATTAAAAAGGAAGAGTATGTTTCACAAAATATGGCCTTGTGGGCTAAACGCTGTCTTCCTTTGTTCCTTGGAATAGCGGAGTGTGGCTTTACATCCCAGGCCAATTATCCTCCACCATTTTTCAGAAACTGACAAAACCCATAAAATGAGCAATGATACGAAGACAGCATACAATTCTGCCGTTTACCTTGTATGCTGCATTTGCATCTGATTTTGGTCTACTATTACTGGGGGAAAAATAATCTTGCCATAGGGGACCAAAGATTTCCTATTAGGAGAACAACAAGCAAAACAAATACTTACTAATTCAGTATTTCTTCTCTCTCCATGCTGGACAGCTCCCTTATAGGAGGGGTGCCCTATTCTGTCAATACTTGGCATTTAAATTTTTCCCTCTGATAATGGCATTATCTAGGAGCAAGGCTGTGCATCCTGCTATACTTAAAGAGAACTCAGACTACAAACAGGGTTGAGGGATGTAACCTCAGTTTTCACTTGGAACTGCTGGAGCTTGACGTGCAAAACAAACCATCAGGGCATGTGGAGTGATTTCATACAGACTTGCTCTCGCCAGAGAAGAAGAGAAAGTATGAGACAGAAATTAATCGTGACTCTCCATCAACAAGGCACTGTGGTTCTCTTCAGGTTAATGCTTGTTCTGGCCTTCAGAAACCCCAGGAAGGCTAGAGACACTGTCCTGCAGGCTCTCATCAGGAGTAATCACCGCAGGGAATGTGATGCAGGAGGCTCAGGTTAAGAATCAAAATGGGACTGAATAAAAGGCACAAAATGCCCCCCACCCCCCATTTCTACAACATGTATAAAATTCACTTAGAATTCACCAATAATAAAAAGAAAAATGATCAGAGGAATGCAGGAATAGAGCCTGCTGAAAACTGATTTTTAGATATGCTGTAATGTTCTGCAAGAGAAAACATTGTGTCAAATGTGAATTAAATTTGAACAACAGCCTTTCAAATGCAAATCCGTTGGAAGGGATGTCATTGATATACAACCTCTAAAAACCTTTCAAAAGAAATAAAATGGGTAAATGTGATAATTAAGATCTCTATTTATAGGGAAATGATCAGATCACATTTGTTCTGGAATGTTTTTGTACCTGTGATGTGGAGGGCAGATATATAAAGTAAGGATCGATTTGAAATTTGAAGGTCGGAGGTGAGAATGGAATGACAGCTTGCCTGACAGAGGCTAGGATTTTCCCCTGGTATACTAAGACCCATTATTATGCACCCATAATTGCCTAGGCCCTCAGTGACCTCCATTCACTCTCCAGTGCCAGTTCTGTGCATCACCTCCCCTCTCCAATCTCATACGTAAGATGTTCCCTACTTTGCTAGCACAGGATCCTGCACACAGCAAGCACTTGGTAGGAATGTTGGTTGAATTAAATTGTATTTGCTATCTACAGTGACATCCTGTTCACCAGTAGTATCTAGGGCAGGCTCATAGGCATGCTTTAACTCTGTCACTGAAAATGTGTGTGTGTGTGTGTGTGTGTTTGTATGGATATTGTCCCTTAAGGGATACTTGAAAAAAAAACACTTTCAAATCCCCTGCCCTAAGTCCCTTGCCCTAAGACAGTAGTTAAAAATCCCTAAAAGTTCTTCATTGGAGAATTCTTCCTTTGGCCTAATGGACTGTTACTATTAAAATGCTAATAGTTCTGGAAGGTATAACAAAAGCAGCTACTGAGTTTAGAGAATAGATAGTAAGTATGGCAAGTAGAGATGTAGGTGGGTTAGGGTTTAATTATGTCTTAGTCAAAGCATTAGAAGAGCTAATACTTGACTGAATTTAATGATCATCTTATCCTTCAAAAGGTGTAAGGAACAATAAACTAGTTAGTGTCTTCTCAAATTTGAACTTATTGCTTCAAGACTCATGCCAGAAGCCATCTACTGCAACAGGCTTTTCCTAGTCCCTCAGATGCTGGGGCCTTCCCATCTAAGGACTTTACATCCACATACTCTACATGTATCTTGTGTATTTTCATCTTTGCACATATCGTTTCCACCATGTGAAGGTAAGTTCCTTGAGAGCAGGGATTAGTTGTGCTCTTTCTCCCCCCTTTTATATCCTGAGAGCTTAACACAGGACCTAGCACAGAATAAGAATGTAATGAATACTTGCTGATTGATAAATGGATTAAAAAAAAAAAGAGAACTTTCCGGGGAAATTGTGGGGATGATTTTGACGATTATGTTTTAGAATTTGTGATGGATCAGAAGAGGAAAATATAGATATTATTTGGCTTGCAGCCTAAATTTTGGGAGGACAGATTTCAAAGGATATTGCTGGGTAGGACTTAATAGATGGAATTTCTGTAGGAAAGTCGGACTGGGAGGAATGAGACACTGTCAAGAACAAATTCTGAAGACATAAGGAGATACAATTCTAATGAAGAAGAAAAGAAGTTGTCTTAAGAAGACTCGTGTGTATGCACAGGGAACTCTGTAACCAACTTAGAGCTTTAAAACACCTGTCTAGAAGTTTAAGAGATATCTGCTGAAAAGAAGGGAAAGCTCCAGAATATGAATAAAATCGCACAGCACAGCCATGTAAACATCATGTCAGAAACGCAGAATGAACTGAGGCCTTAGAAGAAAGCTAAGGACAATAGATGGGAGTGAGTGTGTGTGTGTGTGTGTGTGTGTGTGTGTGTGTTTGTACTATATTAGAGAGGACATGGATCACAAAAGGAATAGAAAAACTGCTCAACTACTTAGAATTTACTATGTGCCAAGCACTGTGCCAAGCACTTTATAATTACTATCTCATTTGATTCTTACAACAATCCAGGGAGGTAGGTACTATTATAATTATGTTTGGAGATGAGGCAACTAAGGCAAACAGAGGTTAAGTGATTTGCTCAGGGTCACATAGGAAGTGTCTGAGGCCAGATGACAGGAAGTTGAAATTGCTCAGTTTTTATTTGGCTTTAATTTTATGTGCCAAGGACAATGATGTTTGAGCTGCAAAAGAAAGAACAAGACAGGCTAATATAGAATGACTACTTAAAGTATGTTGGGAGATAACAAGAAAGCCTCTAAATTTTCTTGGCAAAACAATGTCAGCTGAACCAGATCAAGTACATTCCAGAGTAACACAAAAACTGCTGGATATGATTATTAAGCCACTGCGAGTGATCTTTGAAAGATGATGGAGTAAAGCTGAGGAACTTCATGATCAGAGAAATGTAAATGTGTCCTCAACTTTCAAAACAGGGAAAAAAGTAGAACCTGAATACTTTAAGCTTTCATATTTCACCTTGATTTCAGCTTCTTGGAGAAGTCTATATATGTTCTGCTGCCAGGACTGGTTAGTGAACATCTAGAAAAGGAGGGGATAGGGGCGGCCAGGTGGCGCAGTGAATAAGAGCACCAGCCCCAGAGTCGGGATGACCTGGGATCGAATCCGGGATCAGATACTCAGCACCACACTCAGAAATAACTGGCCGTGTAACCTTGAGCAAGTTACTTAACCCCAATTGCTTTAAAAAAAAAAAAAAGAAAGAAAAGGAGGGGATGATCACCAAAATCCAGCATGACTTCCTTAAGAATAGGCCACTTAATAACTAGCACTAGAAGAATAACACACATAGTGGCTACAACAATGTAAATTGAAAGTTCAATAAAAGAAAAACAAAATCTGAATATTAGAGTAATGAATAATGGTCGCAGAGAATATAGAGTAAAATCCCTTGAAGAGAAAGAGTACTATGCATAAACTCAGGATATTGCATGACATGTCACATGTGGTCATTATATCTGTTTTTGGTTGTTTTTGCTTAACTTTTGTTTTTGATGATATACAGAAGCGATTCTGGGATAGAATGGGTCATTCTAGAATGACCTATTTTTTTTTTTTAATCTCTTGTGAGTCTAAGACATAAAGGGTTGCAAAGTTGGGCACTGGTTGCCCAAGAGGAGGTGATTACTATAACAGTGCTGTTTCTCAGAAGAGAATATCACCACTGGTAAGACTATTCTGTAGGTCAAGGATAAAATCCAGTGCTATAACAGGTTACATAGGATATATGGACCTTGTGAGGTGCTTACATAGTGAAGACCAGAGGTGATTGTGAAATATCTGGTAAGCTGTCCTTCTAAATTACCTTCAACTCCAGGGAGAGTAGAATCAGGGCTATCTTGTTATCTGCCCAACATCTTTGCCATCCTATTTTCTCTACCCAGATCAGCATCCTGGGACAGACCTCCAGAATCCATATTTCCAGTTCTTAGGTAAGTTAGTCTACTCTGCAGTGAAACTCCTGTCCTGGGCTTAGGTCTTGATTATGCATTGTTAAGCTACTAGGCCAGACTATGATTCACATTGTATCCAGTCATATCTGAGGCCATCTTCCCTGCTGTTGTATATCCTCTCCCCTGGCCTTTCCACTTCACTTCTGGATCTGGGTACAATAATTAAATCAACAGTGTTACTGCTTTTGGAATGAGTATATTTATTAAATGCCCTGTGAATCATCTTATAACTCCTGAAACTCTTTAGACCAAAACTCCCTTACCTAATCACCACTTCCCTTTCAATGTTGTGCTTTAGTAGAATACAAGATCCTTGAAGACAAAGACTCTTTCATTTTTTCTATTTGTTTTTTTCAGAACTTAGCATAGTGTTTGGCATATAGTAAACACTTAATGAAGATTGTTGCATTCATTTTTTTTTCTAGCAAATCATTTGAAAAACTAAACATGCTATTCTGGTGCAAAAAAAAGTCAAGATGTAGATTAAGCCATAGTCCAATTAGGTGGATTCAGAGCTGGTCCTGATATGTAGTCATTACTGGATCAATACCAATATGGAAAGAGGACTTATTGGAGTGATCCAGGGATATGTCTTGCCTAGTGACATTTAACATTTTTGCCAATGCATAAAAGCATAGAGAGCTTACTTATCAAATTTGCATATGTCACAAAGCTTAGAGGAATAACTACCATTCTGGATGACAGAATCAGCATCCAAAATGGTTTTGGTAGGCCAGATTGTTGGGTCAAAACAAATAAGTTGGGATTCAACGGGGAAAAAATGTAATGTTTTGCCCTTGAATTGGTAAAAATAAACATCACAAGTACAAAACGGAGGTAGTATGACTTGAAAGCAGTTCATCTGAAAACAAAAGATCTGGGGGTGTTAGGAGACTATGAACATAATATAAAGATGAGTCCCAAAAAACCCAAAGTAATTTTTAAAATTCAACAGGCATTGAACAAATTCAATTGGCATGTATAAAACATCTACAAAAGGTAGATAGTACACAGTGGATGGAGCACCCCACATGGAGTTAGTAAGGGTTAAGTTCAAATCCTGACCCAAGTTCCCTCCAGTGGCACAGCTCAAAGCAAAACATTCTACCTTTGTTTCACCATCAACATCATTTTCTTAATCTAGAAGTAAGGACTATTATAGAACCTTCCCCATATGTCTGTGCTTTGCAAACCATGAGAGGTTACAAAATTGTTAGCTATTATTATCACCTTGGACATACAAATGTACAGAGAATAATAAAAAAAAAAAACCTACACATGAAAGTTCCTCAGCCTAATTTTCTAAAGGGGTAGAAAATACTCCACAAGGATTAAAAATGTCTTGCAGCAAGAGACTGTACTAAGGAAGTCATAGTATCTAGGCCTAGGAAAGTGATATTTGGGATTTTCTCTTCCCAAGTCAGACCAAGTCTGGGGTACTGTGTTCAGTTCTGGTTATGACATTTTAGGAAGGACACTGATAAACTGTAGAATACCCCAATGAGGGAGCTAGTTGATTCCTGTCATTGGAGGTCTTTAAGGAAAGAATTAATGACTAGGATTTTTGTTGGTTTGTTTTTGTTTTTTGTTTTGTTTTGGCTTCTGATATGTTGTAGAAGAGATTCATCTAGCTAGCTTTTGAAGTCTGTTCCAAATTCAAAGATTTTGTGATGTGTGCAAGCTGAAGATATCATAAATACTTTAATGGGCATTCATTTAGCATACTCTCATTCCTGAAACAGAATGCACATGTCTGTGTGATTGGATATGAGAGTGTGAAGGAGGCTTAAAACAAAGGTAAGTGGTTGAAAACTCAGGAAAATAAGAATGTGCTTGGTGTTTAAAAGAGCAATAAGTAGCAACTTTTGTTCCCCAAGCAAGCACTACAGAGTGCGTATGACACAAGCAGCACAGACTATACCTTCGATTCATTTGAAGGCAAAGGTATAAGAAAATACATGAGGCCATTGTTGGAGAAGCCACTCTGGGTATGGGAAGGAGAGGGTCAAGTATGGGCCATGGTGGAGCTCACATGCAGCACAGCCATAGGAGGGAGAAAACTGCCATCCAATACCTTCTTATCTAAAGTAATTATTCTTGCTAGGTTTTAAGTTCAGTTGTTTCTGTCCTCTTGAGGGATCAAAAGTGGTATCAGAGTCCTGATTCATTTTAATGCCTTGGGTCAAAGTCTTACTTGCCCCAATCTGTTATAGTGTTGATATTGATGTTATGAAAACAAGGAGGCAGGAAGTTCTAAAAAACAAATTCTAGCTGTTTCAAATTTTATCTAGGGTTAATCCTGAAGCCTTATAAGAAAAATCAATGGTAGTGGGCAACTGATCTAATTAATAGAAATCTTTGAGCTCAATCTTTCCTCTCTGATTGCACCAAGCTACTGTGTCCAACTCTGTCTCCATCCTTCTACTTCATAATTATAAAGGCTAGGCATTCACCTTGACCATAATGGTGAATCTGTATGGTTTGGGGAAACATCACTACTTCAAAAAATCCTGAGGACACTTTCTGTAACAAGGAATTTTCTTTCATGCACTTGCCTGTCAATGACAAATGAACCAAAAGCAGCCTGACTTTTTTTTTTCCACCTACTCACAAAAGAAGAAGCAGAATGGAGTATCAGAAAGGGTGCTGGCTCTGTAGTCAGACACCTGTTTTGTATTAACTGCATGTCTCTGGCCAAGTCATTTCCTCTCCCCGCTCCTAGGTTTCCACATTTGTAAAATGAAGGGGTTGGACCACATGACCTCTCAAGTCACTCCCAGCTCTAGTGTGCTGTGATCTATGATCAAAGGCCTATGTTGCTATTTTACTTGTTACAAAATCTTCCTCCCTCCCCACCCTAAAGCTTTCTGTTTTGTTACCAAATCATAGCCCAACATGGGCTATCTGATTTAAGGTCCAGGTGAGGAGCATCCTAGACTGCTACTTGTTTCTGTTTGACGAGCCTGCTTCCTTGCCAGCACTGGACATTCAAGACTCTAAATGAAGTAGCCAAAACAATCTGAGAAGCATTTTGTTCTTGCGAGAATTCTTTCAGCTGGTTCCCTGTATTCATGAGGTTCAGAGGGTTTAGAAAATCATCTGAACTCTTGGGATTTTTTTTTTTGAACCAAACCCCAAACTTTGAACCTTTTGTAGTTTGCACATCACAAGCAAATGTGTCTCATGCCTTGATCTTATTCCCTCTGGTCCCCTCCTGACTCTTTGTCCCTCAAATCAAACTGAACAGTTAGTTGGAGAGCAAAACCCGATCCAAGGGTCACCTCCAATTGACAACCCTCTCTCTTCAACCACCACTTTAATTAAAGACCATGTCTACAAGAAACCGCTTTTGTTATGGTCCCTTGGTTGTGTTCTTAAGACGGATTTCAGTGTTGCACAGCAGCTGAGTACCCTAGCTCTTAACAGGAGCAAGTCCCAGAAGATCACAGATCTTAACCCCATGACAGGCCAACCTATTTATGCCTGCTACTAATAATGACTTATGTTTATAATAGCCCCATTCATCCCAAAGGGGCTCATAGCACTTCACAGTCTGTGTGTGCTCTTTCTCAACATTGGCCTGTGTATAAATACACCCACGCATTGGGATTTTTGCAGGAAGGTCTTGACTGCTGGGACTGTAATCAGTCCTTTCTTCCCTTTGCTTGGCTTCGAGGCCTGATTCCTGGGATTAGGGGAGCCAGTGTGTCCACCTCCTCATCAATGGGAATAGGCAGAGTTGAACAATTGGGAGTCTGGCTCTCTCTGCTCTCTACTTTGTTGCTTATTAGGGTTTGTACACATCTACCCTGATACCAAAAAGTGAGTAGAGAAAGAACTTGCATAATACATATTTAATAGTGGAAACTCTCCTCCCATTTTGTCTCTTCTCCTTCTCTCCTTCCATTTAATGAACCAATTATTCCGACAAGGAAGAGAGTGCTCCCTCCCTAGCTTCCTCTCAGTTTGAGCCTTTATTCCCTGCATCACTAAAGTGCTGCCTAATTTGGCATAAGACCCTATTGTAGGTTATTTTTACATTCACCATGGATTGTATAAAATTGTTTCAGTGCTTCATAAATTTAACTTTTATGTTGGAGGTAGTTTAAAAAATTTCCACATGAGTGAGATGACACAGAGCCCAAAAGGGGGCCTGGCACCTAGGTGCACACAATTGCTTTCACTTTAATAAGTAATAACAAAGAGTTTGTTTTCCACAAAAAGATCAAACACAGAGATAAAATATAGACTATTTATTAATAAGTCCCCACTTCTATTTTTATGGAAACATTTAATATGAGCCAATTCTGCATTTCTAGCTGAAGATGACTTTTTAGCTATTCATTATTCCTGATGAAGGAGGATAGAATTTTATTAATTTTCATATCTACTTTATTTACTTGCATAAAAAGCTATAATGGTATAAGGAAAACACTGCTGGCCACCAAATGTGTAGGGAGAAAAAAATGAAAGAAGGATTTAGCAATGCTACTCATGTAACCCAGCTTAAGAAATGTGTTTTCTTCTGCTTTTTTTTTCTGTGTAGATTACAAAGAATTGGTTAGTCCTAGGAGTTGAACCTTTAACTTGGGTTAAGTGATATACTCTTTAATGTTTGATATAAGTAAGCTATTACCACAAACAGACGAGCTTTTGTTCTGCTTTGGTAAAGGGACTTTCTACACTAGGAGTTCCCTAAGCAGATGAAATTGGCTTCAGAGCAAAACAAAAAAGAAATTGCAAACCTGGGCATGTTGATCCATGGTCACAAAAATAGTGAAATGACTCTAGAAATGCAGGTGGTTAGATGATTCTGAATATTCAAAAGTAATAGATGATATGACTTAAAGATGTTTAAATACCTACAAATACGACAAGAGGCTGTAGAAGTTTACATAGTGTTGGACCTGGAGGCAGTAAGATCTAGGCTTCCATCTCAATTCAGGCAAACATTAATTCTGTGAAGCTAGATGAAATTCCAAATTTTCTTGAGACTCAGCTTCCTTAGCTCTAAAATGGGGATAATATTAACTGCAACACTTATCTCACATGGTTGCTGTATGGATCAAACATCATGTAAACAAGTGTAAGTAACATGCTTCATAAACCTTAAAATACGATGTAAATGTTTAATAATTATTACTACAAATTTATTTAATTCTAGAGAAGCATGTATAAATTCAGATGAAAATCCAAGATCCAATTAAAAGGTGAATCCCACATGTGGTTCATGAAAATGTAGGATTTAGAAGAAAAAAAGGTATATTTTATACATATGAATGAGCATTTATATATATATATATTATACACATATTTTATGTGTATAAAAATGAATGTGTGTATATTTCTGTGTATATATGTCAATATCTCTCTATCTCTTGTTATCTTTTTAACTCCCAGAAACTTTCTGTCACCCAACTCCTATTGAAGGTAACAAATATGTCCCAGAATTTGGGAATCACAGAATGTTAGACCTGGAAAAGACATTAGAGCCCTCTAATCTAAGTTCCTTATTTTAAAGGGAAAAAAAGCCATTACCTGAAGCAGATTGATGGAAGCCACCAATGTAATAAGTGACAGTATCGGTTCTTCATTCCAGGTCTCTACTCTTTTCTTTACACTACACTTTTCATTGAGGAGTAAGTTGTAGGTTTACTGCGGTCTGCTCTATTCCTCCTATAGCTATTCTAAGATATTATTTGTTATGGAATGTGTAGAGATCACTTGAATATTTCTGAACTAGAAGATAAAGTACAGTGAGAAGCAACTTTTCAGAGAAGATAGAAGAATTAGGTGACATATCAAGATCCCTTATAACAGTGAGATCTTATGACTTTATAAGTCAGTCATTCTTCCTGACTTGCATGTTCAGCTCAATTTTTATAGATTCATGAAACTAGTTCAGGGTTTAGGGAAGCAATTAAAGGGACGCATAGACTAGAAAGTAAGATTTAGTATGAACCTTAGATGTTAACAAGTACAACTCCCTTTTTTATAGATGAAAATGCTAAAGGCCCAAAGAGATCAAATGATTTACCCAAGGTCAAACAAATAGCAAATAGAAGAAGGAAATTTAAACCTTCCTGTTTGGCCTCCAAATACAGTTTTCTTACCACGTTGCCTAGAGATACTAGCATCCTTACCTCTCCCAGAGTCTTTATGGTGCACAGAAGCATTACATATATGCCATGGGCTGCTCAGTGTCCAGCACTTAAGCATGACCAGAGATGTGAATAAGAAATGACCAGATCATGTGGTAGTTAAAGGAAAAATTATGAATTCCACTTTTTGATTCTTAGTACAAGGTTTTTTATAGAGCAAATGAGACAAAGGCATAGGACTTGAGTATTCCAATCATTACCTTAGTCTGTTGTATCCTGGAAGTAGCACAGAATAGATAATTTGATAAGGATTCGTTATCTAGGTGACTAAAGTCTTAGGGCAAAACCTTTGATCTATTCCTCAGGTATCTGGTAATGCAGCCACAGTCATAAATAGATACAATTGAGAGCTAACTTCAAAGCCAAAGCTGCAATCCTCAAAAGACAACATATTTAGAGCCGACCACCCAAAGATACTTGAGTGCTGAATCAAATATTTTAGCTCTTAATAACTAAAATCTTGGGGCATAGCCTATTGATCTCAGAACTCAAAAAACATCCTTATAAGTGTAACCCATAACAAAGAACTCAGGAGCTAACTTAACAAAGAAAGTGCATCTCAAAGAGCTCTTGTTTTAAAGTCCACTATTGGGATTTAATATCTGAGTCCTGAATCAGGCCTCTTTGGCTCCCCACACATATATTTCCACATAAAACTCTGGAAGAAAGGTAGAGAAATACTGTAATAGTCACTTTTGGATATTTTTTTCTTCTGGAGATCTTCTAAAGTTTATTTACATGTGTGTCCAATAGTTTTCTTATAGCTATTTTTTCAAGTTAAAATATTATTTTAATGGTAAGTGGAAGAGAAAGAAGTCACTGAAAACCACCCAAAAAAAGAACTCCACTTCAACACAGTTCAGTTATTCTGAGGAAGGGAGACATAGGGAGTAACTAAAAGTCTCCTGTGACAGCAATCCAATATTGTTTTGGAAAGTATATACTGTTTTCATTATAAAACAGAATCTTGATGAAATATAGTAAGGCAGTGTGATGAAGTGAAAAGAGCACTGGACATGGATTCATGATGGACACAGATTCAAATCTCAAATTTTATGCTCAATTATCATGTGACAAGGCATAAGACACTTAGCCTTTGATTCTCAGTATGTGTATTTAGAAGATGCTAGTAATGACACAGGGCTTTTGTGATGATCAAATGAATAATTCATGTAAAGTGTATTGTGCAACTTAAAACTCTATGTAAGTGTTAACTATTAGAATATTATATTAAAAAAATCAATTTAGATTCCTTTAGTTTGACCTCCCAGTATGTATTTGTATGCTCATTAACCAGCCACCAGGAAGACAAATACATACACAGTAATGTAGTGCTTCCAACCATGCTTTACCCTGGTCATCTTCATGCTAGGTTACTTTCCTGCTGTTGCTATATTCTCCAAAACCGTACAGTATGGCATATGTGGGATATACAATATAGGAGATGTCACTCAGCTTTGGAATGAAATATTGAAATATCCTCCTTTCTCTAAGCCTAAAGAAAACCTGGTCTTTCTTTCTTTCTTCCTTCCTTCCTTCCTTCCTTCCTTCCTTCCTTCCTTCCTTCCTTCCTTCCTTCCTTCCTTCCTTCCTTCCTTCCTCAGTTCCTTCCCAAAGAAGAAAATTAGAATAATCTTTCCATTGTCCAGGACATGACTGACACAAGCCACCAGTCAAATAATCTTGTCAGAATTTGGCCCTTATGTCCCCCATGAGACTCCCAAAATTCCCACTGCCTACCAGAAGAGTAACCTACAAATTCAGTCTCTGACAACTTCCCTTCCCACACTCCTGAACTTTTATGTTTGGAATGGCACGTGATTTAATAATGCTGAGAAGCATGAAAATAAAAAAAATATTGCTCAAGTAAAAGGTGGGAGCAGGCAGACTGGTTCTGAAGTAGCCATCCCAGTCCTGTTCTACATCATACAACATCATTTGTAAGACTTCAATAAAATTGTCAAGAATCATATGTCCCTTTTCCTTGGAGTACTTCATTCAAATACCTCATCTTCCTTCCACACAAGCAGGTAGTAAGCAAAATTAAGGAAAGTATTAATGTATTTGGAATCCTTCAAAATTCGTCTTGCAAATAATGGAGAAATGGGGGAGAAGTGTCGGGGGTGAGGACTGGTCTCCTAATCTGATATAACCAGCTGTCAGTTATCAGTCCCGTACTATTCTATCCCTGTTTCTGTTCACTGGGTTAGCTTGCCACTGTAATTCCTTGGTGTCATCTCTACTTCAAGGTCCATTCTTCTGTAGCAGGGCTCTTTGGATCTGCCTTGTCTCTTCTCTTGGTTCTCCTAACTTGGATTGTAGTAAGTCGGTGGCAGAAGGAAGAAGCAGCAAGTGGCCAGTGGCAGCTGCCCAGCCCACCAGTTTTCTGTCTCCCCTTTTCTCTGACTTGCCTCATGGAATGTAATGACCATCCTCTAACGTCATTTGCTAGAAATGGGGAAAAGTGCTAAGGAAGCTGCATGAATCATGCCCCTTTCCGCAAAATCTCATTCTGCATCTTGACTTCTTGTAATGATTTAAGCCTGCCACAAGGATGAGCTTGGACAAACTACTTTTAACAACTCACTGAATCCATATCCCTTCTGGAAGCCCTCAAGGCCACTCTAGATCCCACAGAGTAGACACACATTACAGACACCTGCTACATTCACCATATCCAAAAGCATCTGTTCCTGACCTTCATCTTAAAATAAACAGAAATTATTTGCTTTACCAGAGAGTCCATATAAAATCAGAAACAAAAGTCACACTAACTAGGAAGTGTTCTTTTAGTAACAAAATAAAATGAAACACCGAGCACTTGTTTCAGTAGCACTGCTAGAAATTAGAGTAAAGGTCTAACAGGGTGAAAAATAATCAGCCTACATTAGTCAAAAGTTGGCACTACCATATTTAGAAAAAAGAAATTATATTCTATTATTTTTAATTGTGGACAATAACCAGAATTAAGCTAATACAGTGTTGCTTGTCTAGTACAGGTCCTCCAAATGAATAGAGAAGAACGTTGGGAAATAATACTACATCATTGGTTTGTGTTTAAATAGGTGCATCTGGAGTGCCTCAGGGTACACAAAAAATAAAATAATTCAACATTCTACATAGATCCTTGTTCTTATACGTATTATACACTAACTGTGAAAAGCTTTTGAAAGGCAAACTTTTTATCACACACGCCCCTTCCAAACTGTCACCAATTCTAAATTTGCAGTGTCCAAATTTTAATGAGGTTTGACTGTTTTCTCAAACCCTCTCCCAACATCATCCAAGGAATTGGCTGGAGGGGTAGGAGGAGAATGAATCAAGGTATAGGAAAATTCCTTATATTTTTGGATATTGCTAAAGAAGAACATTTCTTTCTTATATATCCATTCATCTTTCCAGTAAGCAAAGAATAAGCAATCAACATAGTACGGTGCACCCAGCAGTAATCCAATCCAGGGATGCAGTGACAGCCCCAAAGCAGGGAAAACTGCCAGCAGATTCAGCCACATAATTCTCTGGATCAAGGCTCTAATAAGCTCCACCTAAGAATATCAGCCCCAAGTACAGAAGAGTTAGAAAAGCCGCTGGTAGGTGGTGAGTGCCAAACTACCTTGGAGGGTAAAGAGGAGAATATCTGGCTAGTGGACTCGCACCACCCATTGTTTGATTAATTGGGTCAATAAAAACTAGAAATGGAGAGGCTCAGTGATTTCAGTTTTCCAAAATTAAACATTACAGTTACCACTGGTTCTATAATTGAGTCAAGAATAATTCATGTATCTAAGTCTTCGCTATACCAAGGTTTTATTTGCTAACTTGATGTTTTAGGTTTATTGGCGTTCTAATGCCAGAATTGGTGTTTTTATGGTATCGTGAAAAATTCAAGATTATCACAACATAAAACGTGGAGATTTCTTTATAGCGAACAAAGGAGCTTTCAGCAGGATCAAGTGCAGAATTGAAATCACCTCGCCTGGGACCCCACAATCAGAACAGCAACCTTGCTATGTCATTATCCGAAGTGAAAATGCGTTTAAATAAAGCTGTTTTAATTTAATAGCCTCTCATAACTTGCAATCAGCATTTCTTTAATAAAATTGAAATAAGCGCCTCAAAGGCGATGGGTATTTCATGCAGAACCCAAAAATAGGATTTGCATTAAACCGAAAATTGGGCCATGCTTCACCACACAGTAATTTGACCTAAAGATAACATTCCTATTCCCACAGCTATGAGATGTGTCTTTCAGACAATGAAAACATTTAAGAAGTACAATGTTGGGTAGGTTCTATAATGTAAAAATATCTCTGTCAGGTTCCAGTGCAGCGACATAATGAAATCCATTGGCTTAACAGTGTTAGTCTAGGTTCCCACCCAATGGACTGTAACAATGGCAAGGGTAAACAGAACATAGCTAGGGAATTGAGAGTCACATTTCACTGGGTGCCTTGTTTCTTACTAAGTAATTTGAAGCAAGAGATGAACTTAACATGAAAGTGAGCTACTTAGGAGCATTCACCAGCTCCTGGTGAACCTGTGAAGCATATCTGCATCTCTTTGGTGCCAGCCATCTCCTCCCCACCTTAACATCTATCCTTGATTGTCAGGGAAGAACAGAATGACTTTGGAAGGAAAACATAATCTATCCATATAATCATGGCTCTAGAACTGGGAGGGATCTCTGAGATCATTTGTAATGGAAAGAATATTTTGTAGTCATATGAACTAGGTTTGAGTTTCACCTCTGATACTACTTGTAAGTCACTTAATCTGGAGCACCTTCAATTTTCTAAAGTATAAAATGAGCTGGTTATACCAGATGGTCTTTGTAGTCCCTCCCCTCTCTGGATCCCAGATCCTCTTCCAGTGTCCTCATTTTACAAATAAAGAAACTGAGGCCTGGGGAGGTTGAATGATTTGGCCAAAGTCACCCAGATAGTAAGCAGCAAAGGTGGGATTTCAGCCAGGTCCTGTGACTCCAGAGCCAGTGTGCTTTCTCATTTACCGTACTGTTTCCTCAGTTCAACAGTCACAAATTGTGTAAACTCTTCTTTAGTTTTTTAGCAAGAAAAGGGCAGTGAAAATATAGAAAGGGACAGAATCAAAGAGGAAGGTTAACTGTATCGAGGGCAAACACACAGCTTTGAACAGAACTGATGTGTAATACAGAGTTACCCTTAGTTTACCATTTATAATGCTTAAATCAAGTACTCAACAGCAGCTCTTCTGACTGCTAAGTGTAACAAAGCATAGAACCTGCTGTCCATAAAAATCAAAACAGAGCCATATCTTATGAAAATGAAAACTCCCTGACAGCCCTACCTCCATACGCTGCTTAGTAATGAGCGAGCTGGACACCACCACCTGACACCTCAACCTCAGATAAATATTTCAAACACATCATGCAAGAGATTCACAGATCAATCCTCACTTCCATGAAACCATTGGAGTGAGACAGAAAAGCCATTTTGAACTGACCCAACAGAGCAGAACACAGCTAAGTGTAATTCCCTACCCCCCACCCTCCAACCCCCAACCTGTGTCTGAGGTTGTGTCTAAGAAAGAAGGTTAGGTGATCAGAGGTAATATTTTCGATAGTGGTTCTGACAGGCCACAGCTACACAGTACAACCCGCCACAACAAAACTAACAGGTTCCATTTCATATTTTCTTTCAAACGCAGTCCTTGAGTCCAAGTCATGCTTTGAAACTCTTCTCTAAAATGCAACATTTAAACCAACTGTTCAGCTTATATAGTAAAGAATGCTTGTCATTGAAAGGCAGCATGGTGTTGAAAGAGCAGGGGATTTGAGTTCCAGCTCAGTCAATAATTAGTTATGTCACTCTGGTCAAGCCAATTCTGTTTCTGGGCCTTACTTTTCTCCTCCATGAAGTGAGGGGTTTGGACTGGATGAGGAATACTTAAATTCTCTTGCATTATAGACTGTGTGTGTGTGTGTGTGTGTGTGTGTGTGTGTGTGTGTGTGTATGACCTCCATTTCCAAACATCCCTCTCCAGAGATCCATCCCTTGTAACAAAGGGCAAAAGGAAAGGAATGAAATAAAGTTTATCAAAACTGAAAACATTATCAACTGAGTCTGATGATATTAATGATGTTCCGCAACCACAGTTTGCCATCTCTTTAAAGAAGGGAAAAAAGGTACATTATTTCATCTCTTCTCGGCTAAATTCATTTATTAAAACTACGTATACTTCAGTTTTAAATATAAGCACATATTTATGTTTGTGTACAATATGCCACACACACAAATATCTATCTATATATAATTTCTCCTCCTTCCTTTCACATTGTTTTAGCCTTTTTTGTGTATTGTCTTCCTAGGTCTCTACTCTGCATCAAGTTCCTATAAGTATTCCCATTATTTTTTGTGTTCTTGCTTATCATTTCTTTTTTTGGGAATAGTACTTAATTTTTCTCCAATTACATGCAAAGATAGTTTTCAAGATTCATTTTTTTTGTTTGATTTTTGGAGGGCAACTGGGGTTAAGTGACTTGCGCAAAGTCACAGGGCTAATTAATGTGTCAAGTGTCTGAGGCTGGATTTGAACTCAGGTCCTCCTGACTCCAGGCCAGTGCTCTATTCACTGCACCACCTAGCCACCCCCAAGATTCGTTTTTTTTTTTAAAGATTTTCAGTTTCAAATTTTTCTCACTCTTTCTTTGCCACCCCATTCCCCAAGATGGCATGCAATCTGAGATAGGCTATACATGTGTAATCATGTAAACATATTTCCACATTAGTCATGTTGGGAAAGAAGAATAAAAAAAAGGGAAAAACCATAAGAAAGTAAAAACAAAAAAGGAAAAATTACATATTTTGATCTGTATTCAGACTCCATCATTCTTTCTCTGGTTGTGAATAGCATTTTCCATCATGTGTCTTTTGGAATTGTCTTGGATTATTATATCGCTGAGAAGAGTTAAGTTGATCATAGTTGATCATCTCATAGTGTGGCTTTTTCTGTGTACAATGCTCTCTTGGTTCTGCTTACTTCATTCAGCGTAAGATCATGAAAGCCTTTCCTGGTTTTCCTGAAATCCTCCTACTCATCATTTCTTATAACACAACAGTATTCCATTATATTCATTTACCACAGTTTGTTCAGTCATTCCCCAATTGATGGGTATCCCTCAATTTTCAATTCTTTGTCACCACAAAAAGAGCTGCTATAAATAGTTTTGTATGCATGTGTCGCTTTCCCTTTTTTATGCTCTCTTTGGAATATAGACCTAATAGTGGTATTTCTGTGTCAAAGGGTATGCACAATTTGATTGCTCTTTGGGCCTACTTCCAAATTGCTCTCCAAAGTGGTTGGATAAGTTCACAACTCCACTAACAATGCAGTAGTGTTTCAATTTTCCCACATCTTCTCCAAAATTTACCATTTTCATTTACTGTCATATTAGCCAATCTGATAGGTGTAAGGTGGTTGTTTTAATTTATATTTTTCTAATCAATAGATTAGAGCATTTTTTTCATATTACTATAGCTAGCTCTATCTTCTTTATCCCAAAACTGTCTGTTCATATCCTTTGACCATTTATCAACTGAAGAATGACTTGTCATCTTATAAATTTGACTCAGTTCTCTATATATTTGAGATACATGGCCTTTATCATAATCACTGGCTGTAAAACTTGTTTCCCATTTTTATGCTTTCTTTCTAATGTTGGTGGCAATGGTTTTGTTTCTGCAAACCATTTTTAATTTAATGCAATCAAAATGATCCATTTTGCATTTCATAATATTTTCTATCTCTTGTCTAGTTATAAATTCTTTCCTTCTCCTTAGACCTGACAGGTAAACTATTCCTTGCTCTTCTAATTTGCTTACAGTATCACCTATTATTTCTAAATCTTGCTCCCATTTTGACCTTATGTTGGTATACTATGTGATATGTTGGTACATGCCTAGGTTCTGCCATAATATTTTTCTGTTTTCTCAGCAGTTTTTGTCAGATAGTGAGTTCTTATCATTGAAGCTGGAATGTTTGGGTTTATTAAGCTAGAATTCACAATTATTCACTAGAATAATTTACCATTGTGTCCTGTGTACCTACCCTATTCTACTGATCCATCACTATTTCTCAGTCAGTATCAGAGTATGATAGATACTGCTATATAATACAGATCTGGTAAGATTAGGTGCCCTTCCTTTGCATTTTATTCATTATTTCCCTTGATATTCTTGACATTTTGTTCTTCCAGATGAATTTCATTATTTTTTTCTAGCTCTATAAAAATATTTGGGAGCTTGATTGGTAGGACACTGAATAAGTAAATTAATTGAGGCACAGATGTCCTTTTTACTACATTAGCTCAACCCACCCCTGGTCAATTGATATTTTCCAATTCTTTAGCTCTGACTTTATTTGCATCAAAAGTGTTTTGTAATCATGTCCATGCAGTTCCTAGGTTTGTGTTGGCAAGAAGACTCCCAAATATTGTATATTGTATACAGTTATCTTAACTGGAATTTTCTTCTATCTCTTTCTGCTGAAATTTGGTGGTGGTATGTAGAAGTATTGATGATCTTACGTGGTTTTATTTTATATCTTGCGATCTTGCTAAAGTTGTTAATTATTTCAAGTAGCTTTTCAGTTGATTCTCTAGGATTCTCTAACTATATCATCTACAAAAAGTCGCAGTTCTATTTCCTCTTTCACCTATTCTAATTCCTTCAATTGCTTTTTCTTCTCTTATTGCTAAAGCTAATATTTCTAGTATAATATTGAATAATAGTTATGATAATGGGCATCCTTTTTTCATCCTTGATCTTACTGAGAATGCTTTTAGCTTATGCTCATTAACAATCATGCTTGCTGATGGTTTTTATAGAGATACTACTTACTATTTTAAGGAAAGATCCATTTATTCCTATGCTCTTTAAGGTTTACAATAGGAATGAGTGCTATATTTTGACAAAGACTTTTTCTGCTTCTATTGAGATAATCATATAATTTCTGTTTATTTTGTTATTGATACAGTCAATTATGCTAATAGTTTTCCTAACACTGAACCAGCCCTGCATTCCTGGTATAAATTAAACCTGGTCATAGAGTTATCCTCATGACAATTTGTTATAACCTCTTTGCTAATATTTATTCACATTTTTGCATCCATATCCATTAGGGAAATTAGTCTATAATTTTCTTTCTCTCCTTTGGTTCTTCCTGGTTAGGTATCAGCACTATATTTGTGTTATAAAAGGAATTTGGCAAACTCCTCCTATTTTTCTAAATAGTTTATATAGTATTGGAATTAATTGTTCTTTAAATATTTGGTAGAATTAGCTTGTAAATCTATTTAGCCAAGGAATCTTTTCTTAGGGGGAGTTTATTGATGGCTTCTTCGATTTCTTTTTCTAAAATGGGGCTATTTTAATATTTTATTTCCTCTCCTGCTAATTAGGGAAATTTAGATATTTGTAAATCTTCATCCATTTTGTGAAGATTGTCAGATTTGTTGGCATGCAGTTGGGGAAAATAGCTCTTAATTATTGCTTTAATTTCCTCTTCAATGGTGTTGAATTTACCCTTTTCATTTTTTGATACTGGTAATTTGGTTTACTTCCTTCTTTTTAAAAAATCAAGTTAACCAAAGGTTTATCTATTTTATTAGCTTTTTTCATAAAATTCTTCTTAGTTTAATTTACTAGCTCAATAATTTCTTCATTTCAATTTATTAATTTCTCCCTTGATTTTCAGAATTTCTAATTTTATATTTAATTGGGGATTTTTTAATTTGTTCTTTTTCTAGATTTATTAAATGTATACTCAATTTACTGATCTCTATTTTATTCATGTAAACATTTACAGATAAAATTTCTTTGTAATATTGCTTTGACTGCATCCCATAAATTTGGGTATGTTGTCTCATTATTATCATTGTCTTTGATGAAATTATTGATTATTTGTATGATTTGTTGTTTGACCCACTCATTCTTTTGATTTAGATTATCTAGTTTCCAATTAATTATTAACCTATCTTTCCATGGTCCATTGTTACATGTAATTTTTATTGCATCATTGTCTGAAAAGGATGCATTTAATATTTCAGCCTTTCTGCATTTGATTGTGAGGGTTTTATGCCCTAACCTATGGTCATTTTTGTGTAGGTGCCACATACTACTAAGAAAAAAATATTTTTCTTTCTATCCCCATTCAATTTTCTCCAGAGGTCTACCATATTTAACTTTTCTAAAATTTTATTCACCACCTTAGCTACTCTCTTTTTTTTATTTTGTGGTTAAATTTATCTAGTTTTGAGAGGTGGAGATTGAGTTCCCTCACTCCTTAGTAGAGTTTTGCTCTCTATTTCTTCCTGAATGTCACTTAACCTATCCTCTAAGAAATTTGATGCTATAGCACTTGGTGCA
This sequence comes from Petaurus breviceps papuanus, assembly GCF_028583685.1. Taxonomy (NCBI): domain Eukaryota; kingdom Metazoa; phylum Chordata; class Mammalia; order Diprotodontia; family Petauridae; genus Petaurus; species Petaurus breviceps. The sequence continues at coordinate 15,148,515 of NW_027186372.1, forward strand.
TATATATTTAGCATTGATATTATTTCATTGTCTATGGTACTTTTTAGCAAGACATAGTTTCCTTCCTTGTCTATTAGATCTATTTTTGCTTTTGTTTGTTTGAGAGCAGGATTTGCTATACTTGCTTTTTTTTCTTCTGCTAATGCATAATACATTTTACTCTAGCCTTTTAACCTTTATTTTGTGTGTATCTCTCTGCTTCAAATATGTTTCCTGTAAACAATATATCACAGGATTCTGTTTTTTAATACACTCTGCTATTTGCTTTTATTTTATGGGAGATTTCATCCCATTAACATTCACAGTTATGATTATTAACTGTTCATTTCCCTTCATACTATTTCCCTCCATTTTATACTTTTCTCTTTCCTTTCACCTTGTCACTTCTCACCACTGTTTTGTTTGTGACCACATCCTACCCCAATCTGCCCTCCCTTCTACCAGCCCCTCCTTTTCTTTCCCTTTTCCCCTTCTACTTTCCTATAGAGTAAGACAGATTTCTCTACTCTACTGAGTGTGTATGTTATTTCCTTTGTGAGACTAATCCAATGAGAGTAATGTTAAAACAATGCTCACCATCTCCTTTCTTTCCCTTTACTGGAATATATCTTTTATGCCTTTTCATGTGATATAGTTTACCCCATTCTTCCTTTTCCTTTCATCTTCTACCAGTACAATTTTTCGCTTCTTAATTATTGTTTTTATCATCACATCAAAGTCAACTTATACTCACAACCTCTGTCTAAGTATACTCCTTCTAACTGCCCTTATAGAGATACAGTTCTTAAGAGTTACAAGTATCATCTTACCATATTGGGATGTAAATATTTTAACCTTAGTTAATACTATCTTGTTTTGTTACTTTTTTATGCTTCTCTTGAGTCTTATATTTGAAGATCAAATTTTCTGTTTCAGCTCTGGTCTCTTCATCAGGAAAGTTTGGAATTCTCCCATTTCACTGAATGTCCCTCTTTTCCCCTGAAAGATTATGCTCAGTTTTAATGTGTGGTTGATTCTTGGTTATAATCTAAGCTCTTTTGCTTTCCAGAATATCATATTTCTAGCCCTCTGATCCTCTAATGTAGAAGCTGCTAAATCCTGTATAATCCTGACTATGGTTCCTTGATATTCAAATTGTTTATTTCTGTCTATTTGCAATATTTTCTCCTTGACCTGATAGTTCTTGAATTTGGCTATAAACTCCTTGGAGTTTTCATTTGGGGATCTATTTTAGGAGGTTATTGGTAGATTCTTTCAATGACTATTTTACCTCTGGTTGTAGGGTTTTCCTTGATAATTTCTTGAAAGATGCTGTCCAGGCCCTTTTTTTGATTATAGCTTTCAAGTAGTCTCGTATTCTTAAATTATCTGTCCTCGATCTATTTTCCAACACAGTTGTTGTTCCAAAAAGGTATTTTGCATTTTCTTCTATTTTTTCATTCTTTTAATTTTCTTCAACTGAGTCTTGAACTCCCCTAGAGTCATTAGCTTCCACTTGTCCAATTTTACTTTCTTTTGTTTTTGTTTTGCTTTCTTTGTAGGGCAATTGGGGTTGACTTGCCCAAAGTCATATGCTAGTTTTTGTGTTAAGTGTCTGAGTTTGGATTTGAACTCAAGTCCTTCTGACTCCAGGGCCAGTGCTGTATTCACTCCAATTCTACTTTTTAAGGAATTATTTTCTTCAATTAGATTTTCTACCTCCTTTTACATTTGGCCAATTCTGCTTTTAAAGGAGTTGTTTTCCTCAGTGAAAATTTCCCCCCAATTTGGCCAATTCTATTTTTAAGGAGTTGTTTTCTTCAGTTTATTTTTGTGTTAACTTTTCCAAGGTGTTGATTTTTTCCATAATTCTCTGGCATAGCTCTCATTTCTTTACCCAATTTTCTTCTACCTCTTGTAATGGTAATGGGATTTGAAGATCTTCCACACCCCTTGTATTGCCAAACTAACAGGTACTTAGCACTTAGTTTCAAGTTCCTAATTGTATCAAGTATTAAGATGAGAATGTGTGAATCTCACAGCAGGATGTACTTGTTGACATAGCAGGAAGGGGTGGGGCAGGGAGGAGCTAATAAGAGGCCCAGGCCAGAGAGGGAGAAGATTTTGAGAACAGAACTGGTGGTGGCAGAACTTCTTCTGAGAGCCAGCTGAGAACTTCTGCTGAGGACTTCTGCTGAGAACTGCTGGGAACAAGAACTGCTGGGAGCTGGAACTACTGAGAGTGAGCAGTATGGAGGCTGAGCAGCTACTGTGAGGAGAGGAGGATACTTGCTTGAGGGAGTAACTAGTGGAGGATCTTTGCCTGAGGGAGCCTGTTTTGTTGCAAAGGTTTGGGAATGTGGGTGTTCATTGCATTAACTATGTGTACCAACTTCATGGCTACTGTAATGACTTTGACTTTCTGGATTTGGGACTTGGCTTTCTGCTATTTGGCTAAATGCTTTGGCTCTGGCCTCCATGTGGAGAGCCTGTTACATATTGTGATTCACAATTACACCAGCATATTTATAGTCACTATGGGTGTTGTGAATATTGCATTGTTGTTACAACTCTGTTACTTGATTTTTAAAATCCTTTTTGCATTCTTCCATGAGGATTTTTTGGGATTATGACCAATTCATATTCACCTTTAAGGCTTTGCCTTTTTAATCTTCCCTGTCACCATTGTAGTTTTCAATAATCAGGGCTCTTTTCTATTTTCTGCTCATTAAAAGAAAAAGTTGAGTTATGCTCATGGATACAGGGGGAATTGTCCCAAGATTCTTGTGCTGTGGACCAAGGGTCTGGTCTTCTGTGCTGGGGCCTCTGGGCCTGCAATAGGGTGGCCCAGTCCCATTGTGCCTGTTGTGCCATGGGTTCTGGGGCTGTGCTTTGCTGGAGCTGGAGGCCTCACTGTTGGCCTGCTGTGCCACTATCCTGCTTAGCCAGAACTGTAGGGCACTGGGTGCTGATACGTGCTGGGGCTGGCTTAGCTAGGCACCACCTGCACTGGCCTGTGCTCCCCTTTTACCCAAGTGAGAAAGACCTTTCCTGAAGACACTATAAGTTACCATGAGCTGGAAAATTGTTTCTCTCCATCTTTTTATGGATTTTTTTGTTCCAAAATTCTTTAAGAGGACTGATTTAACATTATTTCTGAGGGAAATTGGGAGAACTCAGGCAACTTCTTGGCTTCTGTCTACCATCTTGATTGTGTCCACTTTGTTTATAATTTCTTATGACATAGCAATCTTAAATTTCTTTCATGTATTGTACCACATTTTAAAAGCCATTTCTCATATATTGTTTCTAGTTTTCTTGGTACTGAAAAAAAAATCTGCTATAAATATCCCTCTGTATATGGAATATTTCTGTCTTTGACCTCCTTGAAATCCCATTTCCTAGTAATTGGATCTCTGTATTAAATTATGTGGACATTTTGAAATCCCATGACTTTAAGGGCTATGAAATTCACTATATTTTATATTGCTTTGGATATAGTTAAAATAGTTTTTTGGAAAACAAATAGAAAGCGATTTTGGACTTGAGCTAGGGTTTATGTTGTAAAGAGATAAAGTCTAGAACATGAAAAATTATACTTACAAGGAAGCAAATCTTAATCAATCATTGAGCATTCATTAAATACCTACTGTGCTCCAGGTATGGTGTTATGTATTAGGGATACAAAGGAAAAATCAAACAGTCTTTATTATCAGAGAACCTAGACTTTGGCATAATTTGCATCTCCACTATAGTTTTGATGTTCTTAGGTCACAATGTGCAGAGTGTATGAACATAGCCCTCAAAGCTTAGGTGATTTATTTTTTCTATTGATAATGACAATGCATGGGACCATGAGGAGTCCACACTCATCAGCCACAGATGAAGATATAAAAATGAGGTAAGAAGTATTTTCTAAATGTGGGAATTGCATGAACAATAGTAAGGAGTGAAGAGATGACACATGAAAAAGAAAAGAGAAAAGCCCCAAATAAATTTTATTTCATCTTATAAATGCTTCAGAGCCTCATACAGTTGATATAATATTACATATGGTAGTACAGTGCCCAGAACCAATCATGGAACTTTAAATTAGTAGATATTTAATAAAGACTTAAAGCAACAAATGGTGAATTAAATTAGCTATAAAATGTAGACAACTCAATATAACAAACATGTATTAAGCAACTACTTTGTGAAAGCCACTATAAAATAAAAAAGTTTTTTTTAGAATAAAATCATCTGAGTTAACAATGGAATAGAATACAGTGGGACATTTGGAAGCCAAGATAGTGGAGTAAACAGTAAGTCAACTCTCCCATACCCACATCCCGACAACCATAAAAAAGCACCAACAAACATATGCTGGAAGATCAGAACCAGAAAAGAGATGGGGTGAAACCATCTTTTAGCCCAAGAAACTTGAAAGAGCAACAAGAAAGGTCCAGCTCACCTAAGTAAAAGGGAAGCACACTCCAAGACAGGAAGTATTCCAGCAAACCAGCAGCAAGCCCCACTTTAGCAAACCAGTAGGAGATTCTGAGCCCCAGAGTCGTGGAGCAGACAAATGCCAATACCATGATCTTAATACATGCCTTAATACATGCAATACATGCCTTAACATAGCTAGGTGAATTGGCAGACTCCAGCTCTAAGAATCATCCAATGCTTCAGTACAGCCCTGGGCAAACAGGCATGATAAAAAGTAGGTCCAACCTCCATCTGCTTCACTCTGGCCCTGGGGAATGGAAGAAACACCCCTCCGCCCCCAATGGGACTCAGCACATGCCAGACACCACCACTAGGACCCAAGTTCAGCACCAGATAATATATCAGACATCTACAACCTCCAGCAGTGCTAGCCACCCTTCACCACACACCTTTAGCACAATACTAGATATGAGGGTCCCCCACAGGAGCCTCAGGGTAACATCAGCACAACACAAGATAAACAGCCAGGGCCTGAAGACACTGGCACAAGAAGCCTGAGACATAAACCTTTCCACCCTGGTGCAGCATTCAAATTTAAAAGTAAGGAAAAAAAACAACAAGAAAAAGAACATGACCATAGAAAGTTATTATGGTCACAGGGAAGACCAAGGTGCATACTCAGAAGAAGACAAAAATGTTAAAACAGCTATTGCGAAAACCTCATGCAAAAATGAGGATTGATCTCAAGCCCAGAAAGAACTCATGGAAGAGCTCAAAAAGGAGCTTAAAGTTCATATGAGAGGTAGAAGAAAAATTGGAAAAAGAAATGTGAGTGACACAAGAGAAGTATGCAAAGAGTAAATACCTTATAAAACTGCAATATCCCTCAAAGAAAACAATTCCTTAAAGAGTACAATTAGCCAAATGGAAAACAATATATAAAAGCTAATTGAGGAAAACAACACCTTAAAAGGTAGAACTGGATAAGTAAAAACTAATGAATTTATGAGACATCAAGAATCAGTCAAACATGAAAAAAAGAAAGAAAAAATGGAAGAAAATGTAAAATACCTCATGGGAAAAAACAACCAACCTGAAAAACAGATTCAGGAGAAACAAGATCAAAATCACTGGATTACTTGAAAGTCATAATTAAAAGGATGACCTAGACAGCATCTTTCAAGAAATCCTCAAGGAAAACTTCCCTGATGTCCTGGAACCAGAGAGCAAAATAGGCATTGAAGGAATCCTACAATCACCTCAGGAAAGAGATACCAAAATAAGGACTCCAAGAAAAATTATAACCAAATTTCAGAACTATAAGGTCAAGGAAAAATCCTGCAAGTGGCCAAGAAGAAACAATTCACATATTGAGGAGTCACAATCAGGATTCCACAGAACTTGATAGCTGTGACATTAAAGATCCAGAGGAATATGAACATAATATTCTGAAGATAAAGGAGCTAGGACTACAACCAAGAATCACTTACCCAGCTTACTTACTTGGTGAAAAATGATGATTCAATGAAACAGAAGGATTACAAGCGTTCATAAAGAGAAGACCAGAATAAAACCAAAAATTTGACCTCCAATATCAAGACCCAAGAGAAGCATAAACACATAAAAGGGAAAGAAAACAAAGAATTCAAGAGTTAACTCTTTACATGCCTACATGGGAAGATGATACTTGTAATTCTTAGCAATTGTATCACTAATAGTGCAGCTAGAAGCAATATACATAAACAGATGGTATTACTGTAAGGCGGACTTGATGGAATGGCATAAAAAATTAAGGAATGTGAAAGAAGAGCGCAGTGGTACAGCAGGAAGGGGATGGTAGAATGGGTCAAATTATTCCATATGAAGAGGAATGAAAGGCCTATTACAGTGGAGGAGAAGATGGAAGGATGGGTAAAGAGCATCTTTTGAACTTTACTCTCATTAACATTGGCTCAAAAAGGGAATCATATAGATAATCAGTTGAATATAGAAATCCATCTTAACCAACAGGGAAGAAGGAGGGGAGGAGATCAAATGGAAAAGGGCCATGCGTGGCTGGACAGTAGGAAGGGCAGATAAGGGGAGGTGGAAGACAGAAGCAAAACATTGGTGAGGAGGAGAGCATGACAGGAGAGAGAGGACAGATAGGAGGGAGAAGAGGATGGAGGGAAATAAACAGATAGTAATCATTATTATAATGCAAATGGGATAATTTCTTCCATAAAGTGGAAGAGAACAGCAGAGAGGATCAAAAATTCTGTTTTATAGTATCTTGATTTCTCATAAAGTTTTTAGCTTCCATTTGCTCCAATCCAATTTTGAAAGAATTTTTTTCTTCAGTGAGCTTTTGAAATTCCTTTTCCATCTGGCCAATTCTGCTTCTTAAGGCATTCTCATCCTCATTGGCTTTTTGGACCGCTTTTGCCATTTGGGTTAGTCTATGTTTTAAGGTGTTATTTTCTTCAATATTTTTGGTGGTCTCCTGTAGCTGGATGTTGACTTACATTTCATGATTTTCTTGCATCATTCTCATTTCTCTTCCCAATTTTTCCTCTACTTCTCTTATTTGATTTTCAAAATCCTTCTTGAGCTCCTCCATGTCCTGAGACCAGTTTTGACTTTGATGTCTTTTTCTAGTTCTATGTTCTGATTGTCTTTGTCAAAAAATGATTGTTTGGGGCGGCTAGGTGGCACAGTGAATAGAGTACCAGCCCTGGAGTCAGGAGGACCTGAGTCCAAATCCCACCGTAGACACTTAACACTCACTAGCTGTGTGACCTTGGGCAAGTCACTTAACCACAATTACCCTGCCTTAACCCCTACAAAAAAATGATTCTATAGTTTGATTTTGCTTTCTCTGTTTGTTCATCTTGCTAGTCAATTACTTGACTTTTGAGCTCTTTGCCATGGTAAAACTCTACTTCCAGAGTGGACAGTGCTATTTCCCAAATTTTTGGAGTTTTGCACAGCTGTTATCAGTTAGGCACCTGCCTCAGAACTGTGAGGAAGATGCCTCTCCACAGTCTCAACAAGCTCTGCCATGCTAATTCTCCTCACCCCAGGACTACCACACAAGACTGCAACCCAGATCCTAGCGGGGCAAAGCAAGAGAATCCTTCCTTTGCACCAGAAAAGAGATTCTTGCAATTACCGTCTGGACAGTTGCTTGGTTCCCCCACATTCTCTGGGCCTGGAGCTCAGGAAGCAGCCACTGTTTTAACAGCTGCAGTTGCTGTCACCTCTGCTGCCCTGGGGGCAGGAGCCTGACCATATTTTTCTCCTCCCCAGGATCAACAGAGTTCCCCACTGACCTTTTACTTTCTTTTTGCCACTTATGGGTTGATAAGTCTAGAAATCACTGCAGCTGCCAGTGATTCACTCTCCTGAAGTCTGCTTCAACCAGTCTGTGCTGTGGTTATAGGCCTACCCAGCTCACATGAACTATGCTCCACTCCTGGCCAGTGCGATAGACCCTTTGTGGCAGCCTTCTAGGCTGCCTTCAGGAGGAGATTTGTTTCTCTATGTCACTTTGTAGGTTCTGCAGCACTAAAATTTGTTTATAATCATTTTTACAGGTATTGGATGTGGTTAGAGCAGCAGCTCAACAAGTTCCACATTATACTCAGTCATTTTGGCTCTGTCCCATGGATATCAAATCTAACCTGAAGAAAAGAATTTCACTCTAGAACACATACAACAAGTGACCATTCAGCCTTTGCTTGAAAACCTCAATTGAGGAGGAACTCATTCTACTGCCCAAAGTGAACCATTCCACTGAGGACATATTGCCTTAATTGTTGGGAAATGTTTTGCTTCACATCAAAACATAAATCCATTTCTTTGCCACTCTGGTTTCTGTCACAAATCAGGATCAATTGTTTCTTCATGTGAAAATCTGTTTTGAAGACAGTTACTGTTACATACCTAAGTTGTTTTTATCTCTGGCTAAATGCCACTAATTCATTCAATTTAATTACACATGGTATAACTTCTGTAGGTCATTCCTCTTGACTCTCTGTATTTCATTAATGCTCTTCCTAAAATGTAGAACTTGGGACAAAATATAATACTCCAGACATTGGCTGACCTGGACAGAGGTCAGCCGAATTTTCATATTTTTATTCCTCAACACAAATACTTTTAACATGGGCTAAGTTTCCATTACCTTTCTTAGCTATTATATATTGGCTAGATGTCCAGCACAAAGTCCAAATGGATGAGGGATTCCCTCTAGATGATAAGGCCCTCCAAATGACCCTGTTTGCAGAAGACATTGTATTGATTCCTTCAAGTGCTTTCAAGGTACTACACTGTTTCCTAAATGAGATTCACAGCCACTCTAGTATGACTTAATAGTCCCCACAGGAAAGAAAAAAGAAGTGGACAAATAGTTCACATTTATAGAGTGCTTAAAGGTTTGCCAAGTGCTTTATTATCAATGAAATCAGAAGACACACATAAGTTGGAGAAAAATGGAAAGCTGGCTTAGAGATTCTCCTTGGAGAATGGAATAACAGAGTCATTGGAATTGGTTCCACCATGTGCCCAAAAGGGACAAGAAATATCAATTCAATGGGACTCTTTCAAAGCTCAAGATGAGTATTTGTAATAGGAACATTATGAAGAAAGTTGTAGTTTATGTGCTAACCTGTGTAGCTGTGGATGAAACAGAAAATTTCTAAGAAGAATGGCACAAAATTGCTCGAATCAATGGCAATATATTCTTCAACACTCAATGACTTCAATGCACAAGAGTATATGAAGGAGGACAAGAAATACACAGACACATATACACACACTATACATACACATACTATTATATATATTATGAATATGTGGACATATGTATATCTACTATACATATGTGTGTATGCTTGCATGTGTATGTACTTGAGAAAACACAATTTGGGATTAGGAAGTAGCAGAAGTAAAACACCTATAAATTACTTAAAAGACTTACTACATGTATACTGAAGTTTTTCTTTAAGAAGGGAGTTGAAAAGTTTTGGAGATAGGCAAAGAATCCTTCATTAAAAAGAGAAAATGTCTTAACAGATGAAAAATGATTAGAGAAAGAGTAAAGTAGTGATTAAAATTGTACTTTGGGTCAGTAATAATTAGATTTGGTTGATCTGAGCAGGTCCCTTATCCTCTCTGAACCTCAGATTCCTCACAAGAAAAAGAGGAATTATAATAACATTTACTTCAATTAATCAAGGATGTATTAAGTACCTGCTAGGTGCTAGACATGATGTTAGGTGCTGGGTATACAAAGAGAAAGAAAAACAGTCCTTGCTTTGAACCTTATAGGATATTTGTAAAGATCCAATGAGACTATGCTTTGTTAATTTATAGTTTCAGAGAGTTACCTGGAGTGCCAAGATATTAAGTGAGAGGTAGTATGTTTGTATCAGATGGAGGATTTGTATCTAGGTAGTCCTGATTCTGGATAGAGATCAGCTCTTTCCATTGTGTTGTGCTACCTTTATTTATTTTATTAACTATATATCAACTACTGATGTTTTTATATTTAATGACCTATAGTTTGTTTAATAGAGGCAGGTAGACAGCTCAGTGGATAGGGCACTTGTCATGGAGTCAGGAAGGACTGAGTTCAAATCAGGCCTCAGACATTTAGCTGTTTGACCCTGGGCAAGTCACTTAAGCTCTGTTTACTTTAATCCACTGTATAAGGAAATGGCAAACCACTCCAGTATTTTTCCACAGGGTCACAAAGAGTTGGACATGACTGAAAAACAACAGTCTATGTAGATATCTACATATCTATGTAAATAAAGTAATTATTTTAACTGAATAAAAATATAGTTTTCTAAGGTCATCTTCTGTAAGTTCTCTAAAAGTTATATTCAGGACAACTCTAGTAGCAGGTGGGACAATGGGGACGCTATTTTCCTTATGCTGCCCTCATGTGATTTTGATTTATTTTTCTAGGTTTCTATTCTCTGAAAGTTTTTCAATCTATGTGGTCTAATGATTTTTAGTATTGGGTAACATAGCTATCAAAATGATTGTTCTTGAATGTTTATCAATCGATATTTTGCCTGGGAAATTGAGGGAAACAAATGTCTGTTGTGGTTCCAATGTATTTTATCTTTAAACTCTCAAAGAATATTCTGAGATCTGCATTTATAGCATAAGAATTTGGTGTTTGTTCATCTATGAAATAGTGAGTTGCTTATGTATGTATCATTCTAGTCACTACATTGTGTTGTGTTAGGTTTTGGTAGGTACTAAATTTTCCAAGACTGCAGTAATATATTTCACAATTTCTGATGTTTTTTTCAAACAGCCTACACTGATCCATGTCTGTATTCCTTAAAGATAACTTGCAAAAATAGCAAGTGTTGAAGGCTTTGTTCTGAATTACAATCATAAACCCTTTGTTTCTATAAACAAATCTATGTAACTCTGAGTTTTGATAATGTCGATATAGACACATTTTTGTGACATATCACTATCCTGCTATTATTCTTTGATTTTTAATGTTCTACAGACTATTCACAGGTGAATAAAATAACTACTTATTTCTAGTTGAATAAGGCATTAGGACATGAGTTCAACCTTTGTAGGCTCAATTAAATCATTATATTATGACCATCATAAACATCATCATCATTATTAATTGACATGAGAGTCATTTTAGAATTATCTCTATACAATCAGGTATCTATCTATCTATCTAGAATTACCTCTAGATAGATAGATACTTGATTGTATCTATATAGATAGATATAGATACATCGATAGATAGATATCGATAGATGATTAGATAGATAGATAGATAGATAGATAGTTAGATTGTATTGTTAGATATGATTGTATACAGAGATGATTCTGAAATCTGGCCTGAGACACTTATGAGCCGTGTGACTTGGGCAAGTCATTCAAACCCAATTTCCCTGCATTCCCCCCTCCAAAAAGAAAAAAAAAATTGGGTCAGTCTACCATTTTCTAGGACTTAAGGACTTATCAAGTGGACTAAGAGTTACAGTAGAATTTCAACATGAGAAGTCTCACATCATCAAACTAGGACATGCAATAAAAAAGTTTGAGAATCAAAGGAGATACAGACTTCTTTGAAAATATCAAGCCTGTTTCATTTTTCTTTCCTCCAATGAGGCAGATAAGTCATTATGTTAAAATGACAAGGTATAAAAAACTCTAATACTACTTGCAATTTTTGGTAGGGCTTCCCAGGTTTGTTAAGTTTAGAAAGTCTCTTCATGGCACCAAGAAACCACCCTCATATCACAGTGTTGAAAATTTCATCATTAAAATTTAGTTCTTCTTCTTTCTTTACTACCATTCCCTTCTAAGTGCAAATTCCATTAGAAGTACCACGTGCACTCATTTATACCTTAGCATGAATTAGTGTATCAAATCATCTTCCTGCTGACATGATCCCTCAAGCTTTGGTACTTGCATACCCAGTGAAATAGGAAAGGGTTCATTCTGAAGATGCTGTTAAAGCAGTAACAGTAACTGACTAGATGATAGACTCATCACTGAATCTCTTCAGTGTTCTCTTTGTCCAATAGACCTTCCCTTTGGAGTAGGAGAACAAAATAAAACAAAAAAGCCCATTTCCCCAGAGAACCGTGATACAAGGGAACAAAAAAATAAGTGTTCACATATAGACACATTCCATACTGTCCTACTCTACCAGGAACGTGTTGTTTCTGGCTCATTTTTCCATCCTTCCAAAATAAACTATACTGAAATGATAATGGACTGGGTCACCTAAAAAATATACCCCTCCCCCCAAACAAACAAGCAAACAAAACATCACAACAGTCAAAACTTCTGGCTCTGCTTGCATGTGTTGCCAGAATGACAGAGATGGAATGTGCTATTAACTCCTGGTTTCCTCCTCACAGCTAACCTGTTTTTGTTTTTTTAGTATAATGATACTTGGTATGTGAACCTAAAAAAGGACACTAGGAGATGGGGAAAGAGAAAGGATAACTGAATGTCATGTTCCATGGATGAGCTTTGCCTATTTCACAAATTTTCCTTGGTCTGATTCTGCTCTGAATCATTTTCTGAGGAAACTGCTAATCCAGAAAAGGTAGACAGTGAAAGGCAACTGGGAATTCCCTTTCTTTCTTCCTCCTCACCTCTCTTCACTTAGAATGAAGATATCATAGAATTAAAGACATAGATGAGACTTCAGAGGTCATCTAGTCTAAACTCTTTTCTTAAACAAATGAGGAAATAGCCTAAGGAGATTCAGTGACTTACCAAGGTCACATAGCTAGCTAATGGGAAAGCTGGGACCAGAACCCAGACTTCTTAATTTCCAGACCTGCCCTTTTCTCTGTTACAACTTACTGCTCTTCAGCCTGATTACAGCCAAGGTCTCTTATATTTGATAAAAAATTTATTGTTGCTACTAGACTTTAATTTTATACCTGTGATAACTAGAGAATCATATTAGTTACCTCTAGCTACTGTATGTCAGGATTATTTTTATTTTTGGTGTTAATATCACCACCCCTGCCATGCCAAAATGTCTTCATTTTTTTTTTTTTTTTGATAGAGAGAAATGGACAGATGTGGCTTCTATTTGATTTAGGCAATTGTTTGTCATTTGGTTTTTTTTTTTTTTTAAAAGCAATCAGGGTTTTAAGTAACTTGCTCAAGGCTACCTTATTTCTGGGTGTGGTGCTGAGTGTCTGAGCCCGGGATTCGATCGGGATTCGATCGGGATTCAATCTCCAGGTCGTCCCAACACTGGAGCCGGTGCTCTTACTCGCTGAGCCACCTGGCCACCCCTAAGCAATTGGGGTTAAGTAACTTGCTCAAGGTTACACGGCCAGGTGTTTCTGGGTGGGTGCTGAGTGTCTGAGCCCGGGATTCGATCTCCAGGTCGTTCTGACACTGGAGCCAGTGCTCTTACTTGCTGTGCTACCTGGCCGCCCCTGTCATTTGGTTTTTATTAAAGAAACCCAAGTACTCAGGGCTTCAGTTTCTATCCTCTCTACTATTAAACCTTTGAAAAAAATTTTCCCTCCTTTGAAGTCAGACATGACTCTGCCTCAAAAATAGCAACTTAATTGATTAGTTATGTCATGAAAATATTAAGGGATTTTTTCAGTAATATTAATTGTTTTTTTCCTTAATGAATATAATCAAACATTTGTGTTGGCATCATAGACAAAGACTATTCCCTGAGAAAAGTTTAAGGACAGTCCATATAAGAAGTTCCCTAAGGAAATCTATGAGAACATCTCCACACTTAAACCATTACGAATTCCTGGTGAGAATTCTGACTGTTACTCCCATTTCTGGCAAAATCTACTTTCTCCATGACATTTTTTTATTTTAATCAGGGCACATATTTGAAACTGGAGAGTAGAGATTGTATCAGGAGCATTCCTGTTCTTCTCATGCCTCTTTGTTCCACTTTTTGAAGCAAGAATCCTAACTGGGTCTTTATCTTGCAAGTCTTCCCTCCTATCCAGGTGCCAATGGAATAGCCTGTCTGCTTTATGTCCATGAGGTGATGGAAAGAGTAAAATGAGAAGAAAGGAACATCCCATTGAGTGCAGCTTTGGACCTTCAAAGCTATTCACATCCATTAGTCTTTCAACCACACCCGTTGAGATCCCCATGTGAAGCAACATCTTCAAATATGAACAATAATATATACCAGATGACTTAAGGAAATTCAAAGCCATCTTAGCTTAAAAGAAAAAAAAAAGGAATTTATTCTGGGCCCCATAGGTAATAGCAAAATTCCTATCACTGAAAATGCATTCTTTGAAGAAATGAAGTATTTATATGTTTTCAATTTATATTTAATTTTTAAAATTAGGCATGTTTTTAGCATGATCAATTGGTTTATGCTTTGTCCTATCAAAATTCAGAGAACAAAAAAAAAGAACACAAAAAAACAAAAAAAATTCAGAGAACAAATGAAATAGTGTAGAGATATGTAAGTAGTATGACTAAAAAGTCAAATGCCTCCTAATGCTTCAATGAGGATTAATAATTATAAAATATACATGTGCATAGACTTAAATGACTCTTGTTAACAATACAAATTGAAATTTCCATGGCAGTTTAAGGTTTACAAAGTGGTATTTGCACTTATTATTTCATTTGATGCTCACAGCAATCCAACATTTTTACACCCATTTTATAGATCAGCAAACAGGCCCATTGAACTTAAGTGACATGCCCAAGGTCACATAGGTTGGATTTGAACTCAAATCCCTCTTAAATTCTATTTAGCATTCATTCTCCTATACCACATTGTTGATACATTTGATTTGTTTAAATTCTGATTTATTTAGAGCAGAGGATGGGGAACCTGTGATCTCAAGGCCACATGCAGCCTTCTAGGTCCTTGGTTGAAACTTTTTGACAGAGTCCCAGTGTTGCAGAACAAATCCTTTTATTAAGGAAATTTGTTCTGTGAAGTTTGAATTCAGTCAAAGGACCAAGGACCTAGGGAGCCACATGTGGCTTCGAGGCCGCAGGTTCCCCATCCCTGAATTAGTGAGGTAGTAAAATCTCAAACAGTCTTTCTCCCAATCCTCATCTAGCCACCACATATTGCATTCCAGCTGATGCTGAAGGCCTTTGGGGAAGAGCACACCTTGGCTTCATTTGCAGAAACTAAGAAGTCAGATCACATGATGTCCCAGCTGTGGGCATTCCAGCAGCAGCAATTTCATGAACACTGGCCTAGGGAAATAATGTGAGTTTTCTTTCCACAGATGATCCCATAAACTTACTAATTTCTGTGCATTATTCAGTCTAGTTGCTTTTCTTAGCTAAATACTATGCGATCTATGTCTTCCCTAGACTTACACAGGAGACCTTCAGTATGAACTACCAGGCTCATCTGTAAAACCTCTCTTCAAATACCCCCTCTATTAAAGCCCCACTCTAGCAGCTTAGGGGTGGTCATGTATTTTGGATGAGCTCTGGGCAGCATGCTATGCAGCCAACATTCTAATCCAGTATTGCTAAAGAGCCATGGTCAGGAAGGGAAAAAAATAAAAGAAATGTGCACTTTTCCTTAAAAAGAATGGCACTAATTATCTATATTTAGGCAAGGGAATATCTGATTTTGTGATTTTGTTGACTAATCAAGTGCATCACAGATATTCCTGCACTGATTTCCCAAAGGTGTTTGGGACTTGGAGGGGTGGAGGTAGCAGAAGAACTCAAAGAACATCCATGCAAATAATTTTCACTCAAATTCCTTAAAGGGAAAGAATGACCAGTGGCATTCAGGGTTCTTTACCAGCATCTTCTGCACTGGGGAGCCATCCGAGTGAAATAGGAACATCCCTTTGGGCAACTATGGGTTTCTGATGAACTTAGGAATGAATGAACACTGGAGTCATTCTTAATTCTCTTTCATTGTTTCTGATAAATAATTTGATGCTCTTTGACCTTCAACATGGTTGAGATACCTGATTTACTAATAATTTATTGCTTGAAGCCTCTTTGGGGGGTGAGTAACGTTCAATATTGTTATAGATAAGGTAGCTAATATGTAATATACAGTAGCTGTAGATAAGCTTTAAACTTTCAACCCTTTGTTCTGGCTGTAAAATGTCAGTTGGACCCATTTTGGTGCTTTTTATTACTGCATCAAAACCATGCTGTGAATTTGTAGCTGCCATAAATGCTTAATGTAAGAGCTCATTGTGCAATAAAGTGTCAGAACACTGTTTTTAAACACGTTTTTAAAGCAACATTTTACAGCTTACATTTTTTCCCACTGCGTCCTATAAAAAGTACAGATTTTCAATGTCACATTCATAATAAGTGCATAATCATTCCTGGGAAAGCAGAGCCTATTGCGACTTAAATGGCTTCTTCTCCAGTCCGTCTAGTTCTTCGATTTTTCCTTAGCAAAAGGTGTTTACACAGCTGCCTTGCTGGAACAGAAGTGAGGTTGGGAGAGGCAATGCCTACCTCAGGTAAAGAAAACTTATTTGGAGTTGAGTTTGAAATCTTTCCCTCGTCAACTAATTTAAACTTTAAAAATAAAGAAAAGCACAAAGGCAAATAAAAGATGCAGCTTTACCGTTTCTTCCTTTACGTTGCCCAGCATATCTGAAAACACCAATCTGCTTTCCATTTCAAGCGTTATTTTTGTTAACCTTGTTTGAACTTGGTCTTTATTTTACTTGGAAACATTTTTTTCTTCTTCTCCAGTTTAACTTCCTCTATTTCTCTCACCCAGCTATCAGCCACCAATCGGTTGTTCTGTCATTTCAGTTGTGTTCAATTCCTTGTGATCCCATTTGGGGTTTTCTTGGCAGAGATGTTGGAGTAGTTTGCCATTTCCTTCTCCAGCTCATTTTACAGATGAGGAAACTGAGGCCAATAAGGGTTAAGTTAAGGGTTATTTTGCCCAGGATTACATAGCTAGAGACCAGATTTGAACTCAGGAAGATGATTGTTCCTGAGTCCAGGTCAGGACACTCAGACACTCTATCTACTATACCACCTAACTGCCTGGTACTACCAATGCTTCCATAAAAATTGGGGCAGAATGAGATTTTCTTTCTTTCTTCCCCTCTAGGTCTGCCACCTCCCACACATATATAGACATATATATTTTCCCTTTAACTGACAGTCATACTTCAAGGACTTCTGGGCAACAGTTAGTTGTACATGGATTGTAATAGGTAAATTTCTTATTAAGAGCATTACATACACTTCTGCTGATAAAAATTTATGATTACTCAATTTCTAAAACATAAAATTTCTCCCAAAGTTCTATTTTTCTAGGAGAATCATGAAATTGTGCATCCCTGGGAACCACTGTACTTTCTAGTTCCTCTTCCTACTTAGTCTACAACTGGATATAGTCAGGCAATTTTCTTGTTGTTAATGATGATTGAATTTTCATGGACTGGTCCATAATCTTTTTCAGTTTTCAATGTTAAAAAGGATATTTCTTTGAGGGGATTCAATGAGCACTCCTCCATTTGTTCAACAACTACAAATATACATCACAACTTATTCCCAACCTGTCTTTTAAACCATATACATGATTTCTTTTTATATGCTCGCTAAATTCTAGCTAAATCAATTCTATTATGGTTCCTCAAATACAACATCATTTCCCATCTCTATACCTCTGAACTGGCTGTCTTTCCAGGAACATATTCCCTTTTCAAACCTAAAGCCCCAGTTTCCTTCAAAAGCACCATTTTCTACATAAAGTCTTGCCCAGCTGCCATTGCCTTTTTTCCCTAAAAAAAATATCTCATATTAATATCTGGATCTATTTATTTATTTATTTTTATTTTTATTTTTTTAAAGCAATCAGGGTTAAGTAACTTGTTCAAGGTTACATGGCCAGTTTTGTTTTTCTGGGTGTGGTGCTGAGTATCTGAGCCCAGATTTGATCCAAGGTCATCCCGACACTGGAGCCGGTGCTCTTACTCACTGAGCCACCTGGCCGCCCCTTGGATCTATTTATTTATACAAATATATGATTATTTCTTCCTGTACCCCTGAAGCTCATTGAGGTAGTCCTCATTGTTTTTCTTTTTTAAATCTCCAAACTCAGTGACAAGTTAATTGAGCCTTTCCAAGTCAACAAGTGGCCTTGTGGAATGGAATGAGTAACCAGATTAATTCCCCAGAACCACAAGTTTACCTAGATCAGTATGTTTTCCCATATATAATTACTTACATTTAAAGACCATTCTTTTGTAGTAAGTGCCATCAAGGAACCCAACTCTACCTTCCAAAGCCTCTTAAAACATGGAAATGAGCTGGTGATTTATTCTTCCTCAGAGGAAAGCATTTATAAGAGTGTTTCTAAGGTCCAAGAAAACAGCCAATTCCAAAATGCCAAGGAGACATAAAGAAAACACAGACAAGATAATAAGACTTAACCAAGAAAGAGTCACTTTTACACTTCACCCAAGTTTTTTTTTCTTTTTTCTTTTTTTTATGAGCAAATGGCAGGATCAGTTTAATATGTATGAAGCTGGCAAAATACTTCTTTCTATATGAGTTGCTGAGGTAGCATTTGGATTTTTTAAGTGTTTCCTTGTCAGCTAAGGCAGGGCCATCACAATCAAACTGTTTTCTAAAAAGTTCTCTTGCTGCAAAAGCATAAAAGGTTTTTGTTTTGTTCCTACCCACCTACTGACTCCTTGCCACCTGAAGCCCTATGTGTTGTGAGACAGAGTTCTCTGAAAAACACAGCTGTGTATGAAAACTCAACCAAAATAATTACCAGAACAGAGAAGCAGATAACTGAACTCCTGTCTATAACCTGAGTTTTAATAATCCTACCCTTATTTCTTTTAAGGCACCCAGTTCCAATGCCATAGAATGAGTGCTGTTATCTAGAGTCAGAGAACCTGGGCTTAAATCCTAATTGTGCCACTTAGTACCTATGCAGTCTTGGGAACGTTAAGCTTACTCTGTGGGTCTCCTTTCTTCAGCTGGAAAATCAAAGGGATTGGACTAAATGACATTAAAGACTATCCTATTCCTCAACCTGTGAGACCAGTGATACTTCGTAAATTGATGATAACTTTCCTCACAGAATGAAGGTGCTGAATTTTTTCTACTTGAAAAATTCTATTATGGGGCAGCTAGGTGGCACAGTGAATAGAGCATGGGTCCTGGAGTCAGGAGAATCTGAGTTAAAATCCAGCCTCAGACACTTAACACTTACTAGCCATGTGACCTTGGGCAAATCACTTAATCCCAATTACCCTGCCTTCCCTCTCCAATAATAATAATATGTACTGAATTGAGAGTGCAAGGTAATAAACTGTTTACCTCAGTAATCAAGAATGAACACTAGAGTCACTGTGAATTCTCTCACACCAGTTTTGCTGAATAATTTGATATTCCTTGACCCTGGAAATGGTTGAAATATTAGAATTTCTAATAATTTATTGTCTGAAACATCCTTGAGGTGGGTGAGTAATATTCAATATACTTTTTTTTTTTT
Source organism: Petaurus breviceps papuanus (assembly GCF_028583685.1). Lineage (NCBI taxonomy): Eukaryota > Metazoa > Chordata > Mammalia > Diprotodontia > Petauridae > Petaurus > Petaurus breviceps. Next base: position 15,167,899 of record NW_027186372.1, read on the forward strand.
TACAAAGCTACTTTTAATACTCTGGGGTAAGCCCCATAGGAATAAAAAACACTGGGTAAAGGTAGCCCCCTCACCCCCAGAAATGCCCTGGAGGAGAGCAAGGCTGCCTGGGGGGAAGGATGCACAGTGGGGACCCACTGCAGACACAGGGCGAAGGGAATGCCATCAGTTCTGAGACCTGTGAGAGCTACAGGAGGAGGCGAGAGCGTGAGGGGACTGGCTCCAGGCACATGGTTGATGGGCAAGAGAGATAGGCATGAGCCATAGAGTTACTTGGGCTCTTCCTTCTTCTCATTGGCTTTTTTTCTGCTTCTGTTGCATGATCTCCGAGTCCCTCTGCTTTCGGGCAGCTGCAGAGAGCCCGTCATCCCAGTGTTTTCCCTTGCCTGAATCGCTTTGCTTTTTCATGTTCTTCTGGCGGGCAAGCTCACGCTGGTTACCCCGGCTCATGGTGATGGCAGCAGCTCTGGCCTGACTCGGTGGCGTCCTCTCTTTCCTCTCCAAAGTCCCTGACACCCAATATTCAATATACTTTTGTATGGTGTTAGAAAAATAAAATAAACTTCCCTTAGTGGCAACAGGACAAAAGTCTTCTCAGCTAAAGAGGTTATATTAATGAGAAAGAAAGAGCCAGGCCTAAAATCTCTTAATCTCTTATTTATATTTGAATATAGCTGTACATAGCACAATATGTTTAGTTATCTTACCTAAATTCTCAAAGATGCAAACAGTATATGCTCCTAAAATACCAAGGGAAAATTCAAGCCCCACCCCCACCAGCCCAATGAGAGGAAATAGCAACATATAGGTAGCACTGAATAGGAGAAAAATTTCTCTGGGAAGAGCCCTTGGAGAACTTGGAATTCTCAGTATGGTAAATGCTAATATCACAACACTAATGATATTCCAGACATTTTCAGCTATAAGTAGATGAAGACTCTCTCTACTATCCCCTTGAGTATAGAGTAAAGATTCAATCTGGGGTGTTCAAGATTTTTTTTTTCTATAATGATTACAATGGTTTAATTATATTCTATGATCTCCTATGGAAGTATTTTTTAGTCACTTTATGAAGTCCCAATTTTTAGGCTCTTCGGGAATATAAAAGACATTACAAATTATATGATCACATATTGATATAAGGAAGGAATTAGGAGAGAGAAGTAACTTTTGTTTTGTTTTTTTTTTTTGCTTTTTGGAGGGTAATTGGGATTAAGTGACTTGCCCAAGGTCACACAGCTTTTGTGTGTGTGTGTGTGTGTGTGTGTGTGTGTGTGTGTGTGTGTTAAGTGTCTGAGGCCGGATTTGAACTCAGGTCCTCCTGACTCCAGGACCAATGCTCTATTCACTGAGACACCTAGCTGCCCTGTGTAATGGGAATGTAAATTTAAAGATCTTCCCTGACCCTAGGCTAAAGTGCACCTGGAGCCTGGGGTGGGAGGCTTGTTTTTCAATAGATACTTTTTGATTGGCCAGTGGGTCCAAAAGGTTGTTACATTCTCTGAGCCAGGAGAAGGCTATATAAGCCCTGATGTGTAGCTTTGTTTTGGGGCTCACTTTGAGAAGTGTTCTGTGATTTGATATGGATTCTGGGAAGCCGTTGTCCAGAGCTCCTCGGCTTTGAAAAACACAAATGTTGAAACCCAGATGTTGATTGGGTATGGATGTAATGGTTGGGCAGTTTGAAATCTGTCTACTTGATCTGTTTCTGTCTTGATAATTCTGTCTGTATATTCTGAAGTTCGGGGCGCTGAGCTTTTTCCCCTGAACTAGGTAAACGATACATGTTTGACTGATTAAAGTAAGCTTGTTAACCCATTTTGAGTTGCTTTCCTTTATCAAAGCAGATCCAAGAACCTGTGTTGGGAGACACCCTGGGGATGCTGGGGTGCTTGCTGATACACCCTGAGAGAAGTAACTTTTGTTTTAATGTGGACTCCTATCCATAGATATCACCTCTGTCCCTACCATTTTCCCATCTGCAAAAAAAAAAAAAAAAAAAAAAAGGATTAGTACCTATTACTTTCCAGGGATGAGATCAAGAAAAATGAAATATTCCTTAAGAAGACACCTTGACTCCTCCAAGGAAAATTTTAATTATTAATGTTTAAAATGAATGTTTTTTTTTCAAAGTTACTAAGTGCCAAAAAAGTGTAAGGTATTATTTTAGTATCTAGATCTGAATCTTGTATGTAGTAGATGCTCCATAATTGCTCATTGTATGAATGAATAAATTTCAGAGTCATAGATTATTACATCTTCTGTCTATTGGTTCCATAATTGGAAGGAGAAATACTGGGATACATGTCTGGTGTGTGTAGAACAATGTCTCTGCCACATTTATTTTTTTCAGGCTTGAAACAGTACTAATTCAGTACTGATGGCATCCCAAAGCCCTAAATACTAAATGATTCATCCAGTGTCCACCATGATGTAATTTTATGCTTCAGGAAGGCATAGCAATTGTGGATTTTTTAGTCCCACATATTGATTTTATAAAAATAATTTTACCACTAGATGGATAATAAAAATAGCAATAATATCCTGAATTGATATAATACCTTTAATTCAAAGAGCTCGAAGCTTTCAAAGGGAATGAACAATTGTGGGAATTAGTTTTAGCCCTCAAAGAGTTGGAATTTCCCATAGCTTATGAAAAAATAAATATTTTAGTTCTTTCATAACTGAAACATGTTATGCATTTCCATAGCATGTGCCACTAAGCACTGGCATTACTATATTCTACCAAAAATAGAAAAGAAGATAACAGAAACACACACACACACGTGCGCGCACGGGTGCACAGAATTTTCATGCAGTAAATAGAAGGTAGGTTTGCCTTCACTCTATTGACTCCTGATCTTTTACTTCAGCAGATAGACATTC
>NW_027186372.1:15170884-15187544 GCF_028583685.1 Petaurus breviceps papuanus
ATATATATATATATATATATATATATATATATATATATATATTCATCTGGTGCAATTCAGAGACCTGAATCCTGGGATTCCAGTCTTTGGATTGCAGTTCTTAGATTCTCTGGATTATGACACTTGCTCAGAAGTTGTTCATATTTTGAGGCTTTATATGACTGGATGATTAAATAAGCCTCTGTAAAAACTTCTCCTATTGGTATTAATATGCAGGGGCTATAATACTTAAAAATGCTCTTTTTCTTTCATAAAAAGTGAATTTGTCACTTGGTATAAGTATTGGAACACCACTGCAATGTAAATGGAACAGCTAAAGTTGTGTTTTGATTAAACATCTTTGAGGTGATAGTTGCTGGATACCATAAACTAAATGAATTATTGGGACCTTTGTGAAGCAACGTATAAATAATTTCTCTCAAGCACTCTGTCTTATTATTCTATTAGTGCAGCATGGTTTCTCTTGGATTTGATTTGCTCTCAGCCAATCAGGAACTCCTGAGCTCAGTATTCCAATCAGCTGTAATTCAGCCAGCATTATGACAGTTTAAGAATCAGCTTTACAGCTTAATATGCCAATGGCTCGCTACCACACATTAGTTAAAACCTGAGTCCTAATCTGCTGATGGACCCATTCAAGTGAATTGCTTGACACCAGTATAGGAAGCAGAGCAGGTGGTTATACTCTTAATTAAATGAAGAGCATCTTCCCCGAGGGACTGGGATCAATTAGATCAGTCTTCCTTTTACAACTTTAGCCACATAGTTTTCTTTTTTTTTTCTTTTCCTTCCTTCCTTCCTTCCTTCCTTCCTTCCTTCCTTCCTTCCTCCCTCCCTTCCTCCCTTCCTTCCTTCCTTCCTTCCTTCCTTCCTTCCTTCCTTCCTTCCTTCCTTCCTTCCTTCCTTCTCTTCCCAGGGATCTCTTGTATTTTTCTTTAGGAAAGAAAAAAAAAAAGCGGGGTAAGGAAGGGTGGAGTAGTTCAGGGTGTCATGTTTGTCCCTTCCACTATGCTTGGCAGTCTAAAAACAGATAGTCCTGCATTGTTAAAATACAGAGCCCCAGAGTTTCCCAGTTCCCATGCAGGGTATATTATTATGCAGTAGTACATCAGAAGAGCTAGAGAAGCAACATTCAAAACTCAAGATGTAACAGCTCCCAGACCCTCAACCTAATAAATCCACTGGTGGAATTTGAATGACAGACTTGGACATTTTGCCATAGGCATAAGCTTTCTAATAGAAGTAAATGGCTCCAAAAGGAAAAGAAAGGAAAAGCCTTAAGTTATTGCTTAAGACCTCTCAGTTGGTTCAGCTTTAGGAACACTGTCATTCTTCTGGCTCTTTCCCCTCCTGGGTTACGTAGAGAGGATTCATCAGGATGGAGGGTAAATCACCTTTGAAAGCAAGGCAGAGGTTTTCTTATTGATCAGAGTGGCAGATGGGATTAGCTGTGGTTGTTTGCTTGGCAAGACTTCTCTGGGTCAATTTCATCTCAGTATTCTCAATTAGAACCTCAAATAGAGTAGCAAAAATGGATAGAAAGGGGACTTGGGTATGTGGGTAGACTAACCACCTTATCATTTTTCTTCTTTAAAAAGCTGTTTGGGAGGGATGCTGTCGAGCCTCATAGGCTTAGAGAGTACATGCTTTGGAAATAAAAAATAGCATTAGGGGAGAAGGGAAATCACGCAGATGCTTGATTAAAAGATTTATACAACGAATGGGGCCAAACTAAACTTTAACTGACCCCCTTTGTTTAAAGTGGTCCAGCCTTACCAAGCAGAATAAGAGGAATCCATGTATAAAGATTTACTTCTATGACCAAATCTTTCATGCCACACATCACTATTTTTTTCCTGGGAGTGGGGTAGAACAGACCTGATTCAGGTCAGTCCCCTAGTAGGTTAGATTTGATACTGAAATGAAATGAGACACTCATAGCCCATCTGACAGTTAATAATAGGTTGATTTAGCCATACATACATACATACATACATATACATATACATACATATATACATGAACATATTCAGTTAGGACACTAGGTTGATTTTAGCCAAGAGCAGATTTTTGGTTTGATCATGCTGTTGGTCTAAAAGTATCAGAGAAGGAACTGGAGCTTTCAATAGCCTTTTGTATTCATGTGTCTAGAAATCCTTGTTCAACAGCCTGAGTCAGTCCCATGAACCAATCAAGTCTCAATGACTGTTTCAATATCTCTTATGGTAAAACAAAACAAAACCAAAAATAACTAGTTGAACATACATGGGGTAACACCTTAGAGAAAGCCAGTCTATACTACATGGAAAGACCCTAGGGGATACTACTCTTGTCCCTCTCTGGAAAAGATATTTCACCTCCACTCTAGAACCTTGTTTCCCCTTCCTGAAGAAACATTGAGACCAATTTGGGTGAATCAGTCTTCTTTGCCTACTGTCCTTGCAAAGAGCAAAACCTGAATAATCAACTGACATAGGAGGTAAAATATAAACTCAATTCTGCCTTCACATGCATACACACATATCTAGATGTATGTATAGACACATACATACATACATATATAAGCACATAAAATCACAGTGTACAATTCAAAAGAAAATACTCCCCTCCTTAAAAAAAGTACTTTTTCTACTTTTGACATTGACCCCTTAAATATTAGTTTGGAAAATACATATCTTTCCCTGCCCTTTGCATGATAAAAGTTTCAATAAATGTTCTATCTGGGAAGAAACTCACTCTCTGTTCAACATAGTCAGATGCAATGATTTGAAACCTTTCTGAGAAGTTGGACTGATTCCCCAGGATAGCTTTGATTCAAACCAAGACTAGGGCCTCAATATTGAAAGAAAGTTATTTGATAAATATGTGTTTTTTTCCTTTTGCTTAAAAGGAACTTCTGTGTGTAACTGCTTTATGAATGAAATAATGCTGAAGTGAAGCTCTGTATTAAAAAGTAAAATGGGGCCTGCTCTCTGGTATTAGACTGAAAGGCACTGTGATGCAGTAGGAAGATTGAACTTTGACCACCTCAAGAACACTGATTCATATCATAATAATAATAATAGGCAAGAGAAAAGCTTTAAAAATGCTAACATCTATTTGAAGTGAGGTGATCTGCTGTCCAGAAAACAATCTTCACAAATACAGTAAAATGCATTGCCCCAGAGAGAAATGCACTAAAATATGTAGTATCATGACAGAGCTTTAAACTTTTTTTTTAAGAGGCAGTTCAGTGACACAGTGAATAGAGTATTAGATCTGGAATCAGGATGATCTGAGTTCAAATATAGCTATAGACATTTATTAGCTGTGTGACTCTGGGCAAGTCACTTAACTCCAATTTTCTCAACTGTAAAATGGGGATATAATCAGCACCCGACGTTGTAAAGATCAAAAGAGGTAATATTTGTAAAGCACTTAGCACACAGTAGGCACTATATAAATGTTTATTCCTTTCCCTCCTTTACCAACTGTCCCTTTCATTTTTAAAGTCACACAACATGTTAAATCCACATGTAGAATGAGCTCCTGTCCACCAGAGAGCTAAGGTCATGCACCACCTCAGTTTTTTAAGTCCTAGATTCTGGGGCAAACCTCCCCAAATAATTCAAATTCAATTGGGCTTAGTCCAGTCTGCAACTGTGTTGCTCTGCTCCAAACAAATGCTCTTCTAGCTTAACAGGGATGAGAGCACTCAGGGCACAGAGCTGATGTCCAAAGAGAATTTTAATGTGCAGAGAGGAAAAGAAAAAGAGAGAGGAGGAAAAAAGCTCACTCTTCAATGTCAGGAATTGCTTTTTAATGGATCTACCTTTGAATCAAAATTTGATGGCTGACTGGCACATGGTGAGTGCTGCTCCTAACTCATGAAGGGCTGACACCAAAGTAAACCCCTTGCTGATCAGATGTACTGTATCAGTTTCTTTGACAGAGTCTAGAAAAAAGAGGTTTTGGGGAATTGTTTTTAATGTGCAGAGACATTTTCTTTCCCATGTGGTCAAATTAACATTTTTAAATGGTCAGTAACTAGGGAAAAAATGTTGTTAAGGAGAATTCCCTTCCAGCAAAAAAAAAGAAGAATCATTTTCATCATTCTGAAGTTCAACATTTAGGGATAGGCACATAGTTTTTCTTTATTTCACAGGCCCTTTACTGATAACCATGAAATATGAAAAGCCCTAGAGGAAGACCCACAGGGCATTGAGTAGAACCTCTCTGGAGAATCTAATGAAGAACATAGACAAGATTTACTCAAGAAATGAAGCCAAGGATGCCTTGTGCAATATATAACAGGAGAGGGAATAATCACATGGAGAAAATCATAGATTCATATAGAATAAATATTCAATGCCTCCCAAATATAATTTCTCTGGGAAAATGTGAATTTTCACATTCCTCTGGCTCTCATGTATCCATGTATTACAGTTACCTGGTTGGACTGTAAGAAAATGAATAGAATGAAAGCTACTTAACTTGGCTTATCTTATAAGTGATATCATATAAGCACCATTATCTTCAAAGGTTATTGTAACACAGCCTTTGACTCCTACTTCTGAAAGACTTAGTTTAACCATGTCTAGTGAATTCCACAGCTCAAGTCCTCTTAAGATGCTCCCTTTGTACCACTGTCCTTACACTGGACATTTATTTATTCTTAAGAATAAGGATATAACAATCAGAGATCCAGATGTTAAACAATCAGAGCCTTCAAGAAATGTTTGCATGGAACAAATGTGGAGGTATAATTTCTATCTCTGGCATGGAGAGGCTCCTGGCATCTTTGATTGATAGATTTGGCCATCACAAGTCTCTGCCAAGTCTACAGCTTCTGGACACTAATGCTCTGCTAGATAGATATATTTTTTTTTGATCTTGCGCTGCTATATACACAGTCTCCACAGGACATTGCTTTTCTGGGTACTGCCAGGCATATAACCCCACTGAGTACGTGGCTGTGAAGTATCTCTTGGCTTAAGCCAAAGTCCTTAGCTACAATGCCATCTCCCTTTTATGAGAAGAATGGGCTTTGACAAACTCTTTTATTTCAAAGACAAAGGTCCCCCTTCTCCTCCCCCCCCAATAAGTCTTTAAGAAGAACAGTCACACAGCCAGGGATCTACATAAGCCTTCTTAGGGTAGGAGGTGGGAGCAGGGGGTACTTTTTTTTTCTCCTATTATGGAACTTGTATTATTCTCTTCAGAATCTGAGCTACAAAACCTCTCATTTCCAACAAAAGATTCTTTCTCTCAGGTGCAATGCTCTTTAGGACAACAGGAAGAGACATGTGTTTCTCCATGCTCAAGTCTGTCCTTTTGACTTGACCCTGCTCTAGTTTATGGGGAGCGTTCCATATGCCTCTCAGTTTTAATGTCTGAAGGTCAGAAACTCATTTTGATTGTCATCCATATAAAGGTTACTCACCTAAGAGCTCTCAATACCCCGTGGTCCTTAAGTCCTATCTCTAATCTACAAGTGCTCTAGTACTCTTTGCAAAAGAGGAGTGGGCAAGAGGAAGTCACAAACATAAAGGAAGCCCAGGGGGCTAGATCACTTCCTCTTTTATCTATCGAGTCATATTTCTGGCTTTTTATATTCAGGTAAGCATAGAAAGGCTAATGGGGTTTGATCTCACTATTACCCTTAATAGTTTAAAAGCCCTTTAAACTATTTACCCACAAAACATACATGAGTGAAACTCCAGGAGAAAGAGCTTTAACACTGTGTTTTACACAATTATAAGCCTTTTTCACAATCATGTATAGGTCTTCATGTTCTGAGCCTCCCAGGAAACTGATCACTTTTGCTGGCAACAGCTGTTATGATGGGATCTCTGGAAGCTGCTCCCTTACAGAGCCCCTAAAATGTATTTCTCTTAAAAGTTCACCAGCACTACTTCCCTGTAGAGACCTCTAATCTCTAATGCATTGACTTCTGATGTAAAAGTTAGGCAAGACAAATATATCAATCAGTAAGCATTTTGTAAACGCCTACTAAGAACTAGGCACTATGCTTAGCACTGGGGTTACAAAAAGAGACAACGGACAGTCCCTGCCTTCAAGGAGCTTACAATCTAATGAAGGTGACAATATACAAACAAATATATACAAAGCAAGATATGTGTATGTGCATAATATATTTGTATACCATATATAGATAATAAATAGGAAATAATTAAGAGAATATAGTCACTGGAATTAAGACGGACTGGGAAAGGGAAGGCGCTGGAATGAAGAGGGGTTGGGGAAGGCTTTCTATAGAAGGTACAATTAGTTGGGATTTCAGGGAAGTTAATAGCTGAAGTAAAGGAGGGAGAGCATTCCAGGCATGGTAGACAGCCAGAGGGAATGCCTGGAGCTGAGAAAAAGAATGTCTACTTCATAGAATAGAAAGGACAGTATCACTCTATAGAAGAACTGGTGGAGAGTAAGGTTTAAGAATACTAGAAAAGTAGGGGTTGGCTATGTTATGAAAGGTTTTGGATGCCAAACAGAGCATGGCTGTCCAGGAAGTCACCGGAGTTTATTGAGGGGTATAGGTGATATGATAGGAATACATTTTAGGAAAAACGCACCTTAGTTGTTGAATTGAGGTTGACTTGGAGTGGGGAGAGACTTAAGACAAGCAGACCCACCAGCAGGCTACTGAAATAGTTCAGGCATGAGGTGATAAGGGCCTGGTATAGAATGGGGGCAGTGTCAGAGGAGAGAAGGTGTCTTCAAGAGGTCTTTTAAAAGTGAAAGCAACAGGCTTTGCCAACAGCTTAGATACAGAAGATGAAAGAGAGTGATGAATCCAGGAAGATTCCTAAGTTGTGACCCTGAGGACCTGGGAAGATGCCTTTGCCTTTAACAGTAATAGAGAAAATAGGAGGGGGGGATAATCTCTCTCCCCTCTCTCTTTCCCAGCTCTGGGCCAATAGGCCTTTAACTTTTAAGGAAATGTGTTTTTGAGAGGGAGAGAAAAGAGGAAAAAGAAAAGTGAGATTGAACATAAAATAATGAGGCATTCAAGAAAATGCTTATGAAAATGATTATTACTTTACAGTTGGTACTCATATACTTTTCATGTGAAGAGCATTACTGATATAGTAGAAAGAAGGCCAAGTTTAACTTTAGAAGACTTGAATGTGAATCCTCATTCTGATATTGATTACCAGTGTGAAACAAAGGGGAGTTATCTAACCTCTCTGTGCCTCAGTTTTTTCCATCTGCAAAATGATACTAAAATGCCTGTCCTACCTACCTCAATGGGTGGTCATAAGGTGAGTGTTTTGTAAAATATAAAATACTGCATTGTAAACAATCACTGTTATTGTATCTGGGCCATGATTCTTCTTATATTTTGGGCTACTGTGCCCCCTTTGATTTGACTGAAACAAGAAAAATAAAGTAATGGTTTTCACAATCCAAAATAAGAAGGGAACTGACTGAATTTCAGTCTAGAAATTGAACTTTTCCTTAAGATGTGCAAGACTAGCTATTGTTAAAATTATATAATACATGAATTTTGGTTTTGATTAGATGAAACTGTTTTCTGTACCTTTTTCTACTATTGTGTTGGAGGAAAATACCTGTCAAATAATTAACACTAAGATGTATATATATAACCCAAGCTACCAGGAGGTGTGACTTTCCCACATGTATTCTCTACCCTTGTCCCTACTTACTCCTGGACTCTGTATGCATTTTGGGGACAGTGCATCGCATGATTTGTGGGATGTCTTATATAAACTATTCTTGCTGTACAACCTCAGAAAATATTCTTTTCTAAAAGCTGGTTGAATAAAATTGTTCTCAATTGATAATCATGAGGGAAAGAGCATTGGATTGGACTTAAGCCAATTTTACTCAAATATTTGAATGGATCAGTGGTCTCACTGATTTGTGAATGCACCCTAAAAATGTACTGTAGGTCACCATCCATCAAGTTCAAATGACCCTGTGAAATTGGTCCATGTTTCACCAGAGGGAGACCACTAGGAATCTAGTCAACTTATTTTCCTAACTAATCTAGTCAACCAATTCTCCTAATATTTCAAGGTTCAGTGGTATACTCTGGCTCTCTATGTGTCATTCCTTGTTTTGACATGAGATCATTCCATTTTATTTTTTTTACCATATGCTTTCTTGATGTCATCTTTCACTACCATTCTTGAGAGTTCTTTTGTATATCTATATATATTTTGTATATACTATCACCAGGGACGTGTTAGTAAATATTTGACCGGTGGCTCTCCAAAAAAAAAAAAAATCAGGACACATTGTTAAGCTTAATATCTGCATTTCAAATATTCTCAGCATTACTTTCTTAAGTCTAGAAAATCAACAAAGCAATAAATCTATCCTGATTTGTACTGCATTCTGATTTCTGAGATGTGAATGCTAAAACTAGAAATTTAACAATTGGCTCCTGTGAGTCAATACAAGTTGATTCTAGCACATCCACTATATACTTCTCCATTTTCCTCTATACAAAGCTTGTTTTTAATTCTTAAGAGGCAGCTATCTCTCATGTTTCACTGTTACACAGCAAAGGGAGTATAATATTAGTGTGAAAAAGATTTATGAGAAGCTTATAATCAGTAATAATGATAACTAACAATTGCATAGTGCTTTAATGTTTGCAAAGAACATTATGCATTTTTATCCACATAACAACTCTGAGAAATGTGTACCATAATAACCATTACACCTTTACATATGAGGAAAGATAGGTTAAGTGACTTGTCCAGGGTCATAGTGAGTATCTGAGCCAAGGTTTGAATTCAAGTTTTCTTGACTCCAGGTTCAGCACTGTAGCCACTGAGACATGTAACTAGCTACATAAGTTGAGGAGCTTTAATGTTTTTTTCCTGATGGCAAACTGGTCTACTCTTCTCTACCTGTACCGTCTCAGTCACTTATATATACTGATAGACAACCTTTATAAGGTGCTCATCCAAATGAACATTGAAATCTGAGTAAGAGACACTTTTTAAATTATTTTTTAATGTAGATATACAATCCTCCTTCTTTGAGTGATTATTGATTTATTCAGGTAGCTCTACATTGTTTTGTTGCTTGCTGAAATCAACACAATGTCATTTGGAGGACCTCACTACCCACAGGGAATCCAACTTCAACCTTTATTCTGCACTGGATCTCTTGCAGATATATAATAAAGAAAAAAAATAAAAAGATCACAGGGAAAGACCTTTGCTTAAATCAAGTCAAGTCCACAAGTATTTATTTAGCTCCTCCTATGCACTAGGTATTGTGCTGAATGTTGAGACTACAAAGAAAAACTAAATACAACCCCTGATCTTAAGGAACTCACAGTCTAGTGGGAGAAAACCATGAATGAATAAAAAATATGCAAGATAAATTAGATAACCCCATAGGGAAGGCTTAATATAAAGGAATAAGTCTCATGGTAGAATTTCAAGCAATGTGGTAGTAAAATATTTGGGGCAAAAAGACTTTCATGTTAATTTTTTTCCATAGAAGATAACTATAATATTGTGATATGAATTGCAAACGTGATATTCTAGTTGAGAGGCAAGGTTGCAATAAAAAGTTGGAGGGGAATCCCTCTCCCTCCAAAAAAAAAAAGATTTCAAACACTTCTATATTTTATGGAAATCAGCATCCTATCAAAATCAAATGAGGTAAACTTTTCCTTAAAGCACAAATATAATTCTTTCATAGAAGAATATAAATGACAATATTCTACACACTCTCATATTTGGCATATTATACCATCACTTCCTGGAGATAATGCAAATGAAGAAATGACTGTTTCCCGAATTATTTATGAATTGGAGTTGCCTGGAATTTAGAATAAACTTTGTGACCTTTGGAAGTTCACCAAAGACCAAAAATATGTGATTTTTAAATGGTTTTGAAAGGTAGCTCCATCTAGTTGGATTTCCCCCCAAAAAATCAGCAAGCAAAACCAGATGTGAAAAGTTCAACAGACCCATTTTGTTATCTGCGTCTTCTCATTTCTGAAGCTCCTATGGAGGAGAAATGAGGGGCGGAGGGTGGTCATTGATGCTATCTGATGTCTGTGTGTGCATATGAGAGAACAATGTCCTTTGGTTTTTTCCTCCTCAGATACTGATGATCAGATGTCAAGTTTTGTAATACATCTCTGAGGGGAAAGCTCCAGCTTCAGTTCTAGGAGTCAAAATCACTATCTCTTTCTCTTATATTCTAATCACAAATGCTCATCACTGCATTGCTTGAAAAATCCATTACTGCACCTCTGCATTCAAATGCACTGCTATGTTTGTTGAACAGCCTGTCTTATTTGAAAGATTAGAATCTGACACAAGTCCTCTATCTTCTTAAATCCTGGAATGTTTGTGTCTTTTACCAAAAAAAAAACAAAAACCTCTTTGCTACATAATAGCCAGCTTTGGCCTGAAAGGTACACATTGTTGGGAAATCCTAACTACTAACCTATGTCATCCCTGTTCTATTTTTGGTCTGCATTTAGGGTAAAGTAATTATGCGTGCTCAAGCATGCTTTATGATTTTTTTGGGAAAAGAGAAATTCCCTAAAGATCCTATATATAGTTTATTAAGCTAGAAGAGGCAGAGAATCTAGGGTCTAATCCTAGATCTGTCAATATACCTTTACTTATATTAAGTTTTATTTTAATTTATTGAATAAAATAAGCATCTTGATAAGATAATACAATAAAGATGACTATACATGAAACTGCAATACTCCTATGCTCAATTGGTTATTCCTTTCAAAATCATCATGTAAATTTCTTTTTTTCTCCCCCTACCACCCTAGAAATGTATACCATTAGACACATACACACATATGCATATATGTAAAATTATTCTATACATACTTCTAATTATCAGTTCTTTCTCTGAATGCAGAGAGTGTCTTCTTTCATCTGTCCCTTGTAGTTCATTTTGGTATTTATAAAATACAAAAATAACCTATTCCCTCAAGGTCCTTCTTAAAACAATACTGCTGTTATATAGTATATGATATTCTCCTGGTTTTGCTCATTTCACTCTTCATTATTTCCTGCAAGGTTTTCTATGTTTTTCTTTTTTTTTTCTTTTTTTCGGAGGGCGATTCGGGTTAAGTAACTTGACCAAGGTTACATGGCTAGTTGTGTGTGTGTGTGTGTGTGTGTGTGGGTGTGGGCGTTAAGTGTCTGAGGCTGGAACTGAACTCGGGTCCTCCTGACTCTGGGGCTGGCGCTTAACTCACTGCACCACCTAGCCACCCCCATGTTTTTCTAAAATCATTGAGCTCATCGTTTCTATAGCACAGTAGTATTCCATCATAATCATATACCACAAATTGTTCAGTCTTTCCCCAGTTGATAGCCATCGACTAATAAGTAACTCCCAACGCTTTGTCACAACAAAGAGAACTCTGTAAACATTTTATAACATATGGGTTCTTTTCTGTTTTGCCTAATCATCTTTGGAAATAGACCAAGTAGTGGCATTGCTGGGTCAAAGGGCACAGGTAGTTTAATAACTCTTTGGGCATAATTCCAGATTGCTCTCCCAAATGGTTGGATCATTTCACAATTCCATCAAACATTTATGTAATCATATCTTTACAATATTGGTTAGGTCACTTGAACTCTCTGTGCCTCAGTTACTGCAGTTGTAAAAAGGCATTTGGACTAGATGGCTTCTGAGGTTCCTTCAAGCTCTACATCTATGAGTCATTGATTCCCAGGGGGTTACCCTCTTCAGAGATAATACATAGTAGTTTTGTGATGTTTACAAACACCTGCTAAACCTAGGTGGGTAGCATGGTGGAGTGGTTAGGGAGGGTATCTTAGTACTTGCAAGAACAGGATTCAAGTCCTGTTACTGACACTTACTGGCCATGTTACTCTGGGCAACACACTGAACCTCTAACAATTCTGTGTAACTCTCTAGGGCAATAAATTACAGAGAAAGTGTGATGACCTGAATTGGTAGAGGGAATTTCCCTCACCTCTTAGTTTCCTGTATCAGTGAAATTATAGAACCAACCTAAATTAATTTAATTATTCAGTGTCATACCAATCAAACTACCAAAAATTATTTTATAGAGCTAGGAAAAATAACATAATTCATCTGGAAGAGCAAAAGGTCAAGACTTTCAAGGGAATTAATGAAAAAAATGCAAAGGAAGGTGACCTAGTTGCACTGGTTCTAAAACTATATTATAAAGCAGCAATCATCAAAACTATTTGGTACTGGCTAAGAAATAGAGTGGTGGATCAGTAGAATAGGTTAGGTACATAAGACACAGTAGTTAATGATTATAGTAATCTACTGTTTGATAAACCCAAGAACTCTAGGTCCTGGCACAGGAATTCACTATTTGACAAAAACTGCTGGGAAAACTGGAAAATAGTGTGACAGAAACTAGGCATGGATCAATATCTCACACTGTATACCAAGGTAAGGTCAAAATGGGTACATGATTTAGACATAAAGGGTGATACTATAAGTAAATTTGGAGAGCAAGGAACAATTTACCTGTCAGGTTGATGGAGAAGGGAAGAATTTATGACCAAACAAGAGATAAAGAACATTAAGAAATGCAAAATGGTTAATTTTGATTACATTAAATTTTAAAAAGTTTTTGCACATAGTCAATGCAACCAAGATCAGAAAGAAAGCAGAAAGATGGGAAAAAATTTTTATAGCAAGTAGTTTTTATGAAGCCCTCATTTCTCAAACTGAATCAAATTCATAAGAATATAAATCATTCACCAATTGATAAATAGTCAAAGAGGGAGTTCTTAGATGAAGAAATTAAGGCTATCTATAGTCATAATTAAACAAAGCTTTAAATCACTGTTGATTAGAGAAATGCAAATTAAAACAACTCTGTGGTATCACCTCACACCTATCAGATTGGCTAATATGAAAGAAAAGGAAAATGATAAATATTGGAGAAGATGTGAGAAAATTGTGACATTAATGCACTGTTGGTGGAGTTGTGAACTGATCTAACCATTCTGGAGAGTAATTTGGAACTATGACCCCACAACTGTAAAACTGTGCATACCCTTTGATCCAGAAATACCATTGCCAGGTCTGTATCCCAAAGAGATCATAAAAAAGACCCACATGTAAAAAATTATTAATAGCAGCTCTTTTTGTGGTGGAAAAGAATTGGAAATTGAGATGATGTCCAGCAATAAGGGAACAGCTGAACAAGATGTGGCATATACTACCGTACAATAAGAAATGGTGAGGAGGATGCTTTCAGAAAAACATGGAAAGATTTACACAAACTTATGCTGAGTGAAGTGAGCAGAACCAGAGAAACATCATACACAGTAACAGCCACAATGTGCAATGATCAACTTTGAGTGACTTCACTCTTGTCAGCAATACAATGGTCCAAAACAATTCCAAAAGACTAATGATGGAAAATGCTATCCACGTCCAGAGAAACAACTATGGGGTCTGAATGTGGATCAAAACATACTATTTTCACTTATTTTGTTTTTTTTTTCCTTTAGCATGGTTTCTCCCTTTTGTTCTGATTCTTCTTTCACAACATGATGTGTAAATTTGCTTGTGCATGTATAAACTATATGATGTTGCTTGCTGTCTTGGGGAAAGTGGATGGAAGGGAAGAAGAAAAATTTTGGAACTCAAAGTCTTATAAAAGTGAATGTTGAAAATTATCTTTACATGTGATTGGAAAAAAATAAAATTCTATCAATTGAAAAACAGAAATTACTGGCCTAGTCCTTATGTTTATCTCTGGGAAATCTTAAAATTGTATATAAAGTAAATAATTATGATTATTTTTCTTATTTTCTTAATAAACAGAAATTAGAGGGTAGGAAGAAAAGAAAAAGAAGGGAAACATCTGAAAGGCAACTGTGGTTGGAATGATGAAATTTTACTACATCAAAGGCACTGAACTCTGGTTGGGGGATCTTCTCCCTACTGAAAGTAGGCTGGGCAGTAGCAGCTGGGCAACAGAATTTGGCCCCCAAAGCCGTTTTGGGCTTGAAGAATGAGTCAATGTTATTAGCATGAAACTGACTTCAGCACTCTAAGAATCCAATTTTTTTTGCAGGTATGGAGATTATCCAAACAATTAATTAATTGTGCCCCCTATAAGCTTTGAGAATATTTTATCCAAATCCCTCTTTTCATGAATGGATCTTAGGTACAGGAGAGATGATACATTTAACCCTCAAGGTTCTAGTAGCAACCCTGAGAAGTTGGGAGTGATTCTCTAATGCCAGAAACTTAAGCTTCCCATCAGTGTATTTCTCTTCTCCCCCAAAGATTATCTATTTGAGAACCATTTTAGTCAGCCAATCTTAAGTAGCTTTTAGAAAAGGTTATTTACTAAGGTGTTACAATGAGAACAATTTGTATAAAATCCTACCAAATTCTGTGACACATTCTTTCACAATTACATACAGAATCCAGGGGAAAGTGGGCTTAAGTTTAGGAAGCATATGTGACAAAGTCACAACTCCTGGATACTGGAAAATTTTTTTTCCTCATTCATGGAATATTTAAGATATTCCCCTTAAACATGCTGTAGTTTTTTTTGCTGGGATCCTAGTAAATACACAAATCTTTGACCAGTCTGTCCTGGGTTCATAAAGCATACATTGCCAGAATGTATGGCTAAGTAATTGTTAATCAGCTAAGCCAGAGATTTTGCTAGGATGCTCATGGGATGTCCAACATCTTCTAGAGCCATGCTGGAAGCCCGCAAGGTCCTCTTTTAGCCAAAAGGGAGGGGAATGAGGGGAAGACATAGACCAAGGCTAAAGCTGAAGCCTCTCCCCCTACTCCAAGGAGCTTTCTCCTTAAGAGTTTTACCAGAAAACCAAGCATTCTCAAGACTCTCAAATGACTTTCTTCTCAACTAACTTGATAATTTATAGATGATTCTTACTACAATACCAAGGTTTCTCAACCTCTCAACCTTTCTTCTGGTGCAAAGTCACCCCAGTTCCAAATTCCTTTATCACTTACTCCAAAGTCTGTGACTGTTTGATTGAAAGTCAAGTTTATAATTGAAATTGATTGATTGAGCATTAACTATTCTGAGATGAGGTGATTGAGTGAATCAATCAATCCCACCTTTATACAATCAAAACACATTTACAAAATACTTACCACATACCAGATACTGTGCTAAGCATAGGAACTACAAAGAAAAGCTCCTGTCCTCAAGTTCACATTCAAATGGGGGAGACAATATGCAAATAACTAGGTACATCCAAAATATGTTCAGAATAGCTAGAATGTAATCTCAGAGAGAAAAGTGTTGGAAACAAGGGATACTAGGAAACATCCCTCATAGAAGGTAAGATTTGAGCTAAGACTTGAAGGAAGCCAGAGAACCAAACAAGTGGAGGTGAGGAAGGAAGCAATTCATGCATAAGCAACAACCATAGTAAAGGCACAGAGACAGAGATGGAGGGCCTTATCTGAAAAATATTAAGTCAGTCAGTCTAGGTGCAATGTAGACTGTGTGGAGGAGAATATAATGTCACAAGACTGTAAAGAAAAATCTATGTTAGAAAAATATTTAATGGCAAACAAATGATTTTATTTATTATTTTTTAAGCAATCAGGGTTAAGTAACTTGCTCAAGGTTACATGGCCAGGTGTTTCTGGGTGGGTGCTAAGTGTCTGAGCCCGAGATTTGATCTCCAGGTCATCCCGACACTGGAACCGGTGCTCTTACTCACTATGCTACCTGGCCGCCCCTCAAACAAATGATTTTAAATTTTATCCTAGAGATAAATAGGAATCAATGGAGCTCACTAAGCATGAATGTTTAGACAATGTATTAAGAAAAATTTGCTTTGGCAATTGAGTTGAAGATACATTTGATGGCAGGGGGACATGTAGCTTACTGTCTTATTCTGGCTTAGCAGATGATCTTCAAAGAGTTACTACAGCTTAAAATTTCAATATCCTGTGTCATTCATGGTGATGATTCTCTCCAAATTGAGCAAGTGCAGTTCTCATAATAAGAGAAATACAGTCCAACATCACATGCATATTTGAAGCCTTTCCAGGAGGCTAGGTACTTCTAGAATTTTGCTTTGCTGGTATCATCTTCAAGAAGTTTATAATAAACCTAGGAAGACATATGAACTGATGCAAAGTAAAGTAAGCAGAACCAGAACACTGTATACAGTAACAGCAATAATGTACAATGATCAACTGTGAATGATTTAGTGATTCCAAGCAAGACAAAGATCTAAGATAATTCTGAAAGATCAATGATGAAAAATGCAATCTACCTTCAGAGAAAGAACTGATGGAATCTGAAGAATACCTTTTTAAAATTTTTTCTATTTTTCTTGTTTTTGTTTACAACATGAATAGTATGGAAATATGTTTTTTGGTGACTGTACTTGTATAACTTTTATCAAATTGCTTGCTTTCTCAATGATGGGGGAGAAGAAAGTGGGAGAGAACTTGAACATCAAAATTGTAAAAAATGATAGTTAAAAATTTTTACATGTAATTGTAAAAATATATATTTTATTATATATTTATATATAATATAATTTATATATAAAATATAACATTTTAAAAAGAAATTTCTGTTTTAATTAGATATTGGTGTAGAAATTTGATGATGAAATTAATTAGGGAAAAAAGTATCATACTTTTGGAGTAAAACAATCAACTT
>NW_027186372.1:15187944-15272532 GCF_028583685.1 Petaurus breviceps papuanus
TCTCTCTCTCTCTCTCTCTCTCTCTCTCTCTCTCTCTCTCTCTCATGGTAGCTAATATAGCCTTAGTCTATAGGAATGGAATGTTAGTTTCAAGAATTTGAGAGGCTATATTTCCATTATACTGGCCCCTGGACAGACTATGGAGCACTGTGTTCAGTTCTTGGCACTGCATTTTAAAGAAGACACTAGTGGCAAAATCCTCCTAATTCTGCCTCCTATTTCTCCTACCTACCTATTTCTTTGCCATATGTTCCCTTTTCACCACTTACATGACATGGCCACTACCCTAAGGTACTGGGTACTAATCATTTCTTACCTGGGTTACTTTAATATCCTCCTTATTTATCTCCCTGAATCCATTCTCTTCTTTTTCAAATTCATTTTCCACTGGCAAAATGATATTTCTAAAGTATACATCTGATCATGTCACTCCCATGCTCCAGAATCTTCAGTGGCTTATTCCTCTTTCCAGAAGAAAAAGCTAATTTTATTTTTTCCTTTTTAAACTGTTAAAAATTTATTTTAGTTTCCAATATTCACTTCTGTAAGATTTTCAGTTCTAAATTTTCTCCCCCTCACTCAGTTCCCCCTTCCCCAAGATGGTGTTCAATCTGATATAGGCTATAATGTACAATCATATTAGACATATTTGCACATTAGTCAAGTTGTAAAGGAGCTTTAGAACCAAAGAGAAAACCACAAGAAAAAAAGAAACTAAAAAAGGGAAAAAAAGAGAAAATAGTATGCCTCAATATGTATTCAGACTCTATAGTTCTTTCTCTGTATGTGTATAGCATTTTCCATGAGTCTTTTGGAATTGTTATATACATTATATTACTGAGAACAGTCAAGGCTATCAAAGTTGGTCATCATACAATGTTGCTGTTACTGACAAAGTTCTCCTGGTTTCTTCACTCAGCATCAGTTCAGGTAAGTCTTTCCAGGTTTTTCTGAAGTCTACCTGCTCATAATTTCTTATGGAACAACAGCATTCCATTACACTAATATACTGCAATTTGTTCAGCCATTTCCCAGTTGATGGGCATCCCCTCAATTTCCAATTTTTGGTCACCACAAAAAGAGCTGCTATAAATATTTTTGTACATGTGGATCGTTTTCCTATTCTTATGATAGTTTTGGGTTACAGACCTAGAAGTGGTATTGCTGGGTCAAAATGTATGCACATTTTTATAGCCCTTTGGGCATTAAAATGCTAATTTAAAATGTGGTATTTAGAACCCACATAGTCTGATTCTGGGCTGCCTTTCTGAACTTATTTCATAATACTTCCTTAAATTCACCATGATTCCAGGCAAATTGGTCTTTTTTTTGTGCATCCTAAACTCAGTATTCCTTCTCCAAATTTCCATACTTTGTTAAAGGTTGTTCCACATGCCTAAAAACATCTCTTTTTTTTTCTAGAATACTTAGCTTCCTGCAAGGCTCAACCCAGATACTACTTCGTGAAACAAAAGATCTTAATATTTTTTTGTGTACATATCACGGACCACTTTGGTAGTCTGGTGAAATCTATATACCTTCTTCAGAATAATACATTTGAGTGAATAAAATAAAATTCATAGGATTACAAAGGAGACCAGTCATACGGAAATATAGTGATCTGTCTCTCTTTGTTTTACTCCCCAATTCATAGACCCTAGGTTACAAATACCTATCTTGGAGAAAGATGTTCTTCATCGCCCTAGTTATTTGTTTTCTTTCCAGCCTCAAGGTGTCTTGTTCTTATTCATGTAAACATTACATCTTTTCCATAGAATTTAAGCCTGCTGAGAGCAAACTTTTTCACTCTGTCTTTGTATCCCACAGCACAGTGCCTTGCATAGAAGAATCACCTAACAAATGCTAGCTAAATCAATGAAAGTGTTGGAGTGCATCTAGAGAATGGAAACAGGAGGATGATTTCATTAGTTGAAGAAACTGAGTGCCTCTAGCTGAGAAAAGATAAGACTTAAAGAGGAAATGAGAGCTATATGTTGAACAGGAATTAGATTTGTTTTGCTTGTCCTCAGAGTGAAGAATTAGAAACAATGAATGAAAGCTCCCCAGAGTAAGACTGAATCTTGTGTGTGTGTATAAACATATAAACACATACATATACGTATGTTTGAATATGTGTGTGTGCTTGTGCATACATCCATACATATATACATATACACACCTATACACAAACATATATGATTTAAATCAAATTCCATGTGAGGTAGTGAATTTCTCATTACTAAAGGAATTTGTCAAGCAAAAGTTAGAATACCTATTGTTAGGGATGTTATAGAAGCTTATCCTTAGGCATGAGGAGAAGGATGTTAATTTTCTTCCCACTATGAGATTCTGTGGTATCATTCTAAAAATGCTTCATTGTGATAGGAGTGTTCATCCAATAGAGCCTAAAATCAAGGTGGTCTCACATACCAGTTTAGAGTACATTTTGTTACCAGATTAACTGCCATCTCAAGTCAGAAAGTATTTATTAAGCACCTATGAAGTGCCAGGCATTACACTATGCTGGGGAAGAAAGGCAATCCTTGCCTTCAAGGACGTTACATTCTAATGGAAGAAGACTACACATAAAAGGAAGCAGAAATAGGGCAAGAGTGAGAAGCATGCCATAGAAAGTCCTAGACAATCCAGAGTATATAGCCTAGAGAGGTAGGAAGATATGGCTGTCCTGAGGTCCTAATTGAAATGGAAGTCTTGGGTTGTTGTTTTGTTTGTCTTTCATTCTTGAAGATCAGAGAGGTGATACCATGACATGCAAGTGAATTAGATTTAAGTGAGGGATGGCTGTACAAAGTCACCAGCCTCACTTTCTCCTCTGGAGCTATTTGGTCCAGTGGCAAGATATATATCAGGGTGACTGGAGATGGCCCTGGATACAGTGAGAGACCTTGGCCTTTTTAAGCTAAAATCTTTAACAGGTCTCAGTTTGG
Organism: Petaurus breviceps papuanus; assembly: GCF_028583685.1. Taxonomy (NCBI): domain Eukaryota; kingdom Metazoa; phylum Chordata; class Mammalia; order Diprotodontia; family Petauridae; genus Petaurus; species Petaurus breviceps. The sequence goes on from NW_027186372.1 coordinate 15,190,893, forward strand.
GGAGGAATTAACTAAATAGAAGGAGAGGTCACAGGAACTGAGGGTAATTCCAATATGTAAAGTCCAAAGATAAATTGAGCTTCTATAGAGAAGTGAGCTTTCAGGGTGGAGAGGTTTGTAGAGAAGTCAAGAAAAGTCAGGAGTGCAACCTTTGGTGAATTTTTAATTTTGTCCTTTATTTTAACTCCTACTATGAATGCTCATAAAGTGACCCCTGTGCCTTTTTATTACATATGATCCTGCCCGTGTCTTTCTATAAAATCTTTGTGGAGCATCCGTTCAATGTGCTGGAGAACTCTCTCTGGTTGTCTTCAGATCTTACCATCACTAATGTATCACTTAGTCTGTCTGTTATTTGTCATTATTACTACATGATCAGCCTGCCTCATTTTTCAATTGTACATGGACTCAATAGCATCTCTTCTGCCACTTTTCAAATGTAATTCACCAGTAATAACATACTACAACTTACTTATGCCCTCCACACATTTTTCTACTAGCCTATGGATTATATGTCTTGGATTCGTACAAGATCATGGTGTTATATCATACATAACCATATGGAACTTCTGGATTAATGTTGGTGACAAACTTAGCACTAATATAAAATTATAAACTTTAAATTCTCAATTACCCCAAACCTGACAATAGCAGTTTCTCAATTCCAAAGAGTAAAGTTATAAAATAATTCATGGTGTTTTAAAGTTTAAAAGATGTTGCCTTACAACCATACTGTGAGGTACATTATCAATTATTAGCCCTAAATGACAGATAAGGAAACTGAGATTAACCAAGATTAAATGGTTTGTCCCCTTATATATCTAGTATATATCAAAGCAAGGATTCAAACTGAGGTCTTCTGACTACAAGTCCTATTCCTGTGGGAAGAAGCAGGATTCATTATGTTGGATTTGGTGATAGATGACTGGGGTTCAAACTCCAGCTATGCTACTTACTGCCTGATTGACAATGGGCAAGATACTCAACCCCTCTTGGCCTTAATTCCTCAACTGTAAAATAAGGGTGTTGGACTAGATAGATTCTAAAATCCTTTCTAACTAGAGTCAGTGATCCTATGGCTAGATGGCCTTTGTAGTCCCTTCCAGATCTAAATCTGTAACTATATCATCCTTTCCCACTATTCCAAGCTATCTTTCATGAAAACTGGAAATTCAGACAATAATGAAAAGGAGAAAGATCACTGGGACAAGGATTTGGACAATATTCATTGTAATCCTGGTTGTAACATAAGCTGTGTGATTTTAGACAAGTCACTTAACCTCTGCATCCTTCAATTTGCTCATTTTTTAAATGAGGGAGTTAGACTAGAAAAGGTCACTTTCATCCATGACATCCTGTGATTTAATGGCAATATTTCATATTATTTAAAACATTCAGTTGTCCAAGGTCCTAATCATTAGCAAAATTTATGTAGAAATATATGCTCTATCCCCAAGTAAAACAAAGATGAAATTTAGGTTTGAATATACCATGTCCCAAACCACTTATTCTTTTCTCTATCTTATTTGAAGTTCTAGATTCTAGATAATTATGATACTGCTGTGATCTAGATATTGTTCGTGCACTTTTGGTTCTCATATTCCATGCTATTTCTCAAATAGGTATCATACATTGTTCTTTGTCTATATAAGCAAATTTAAACGGAGAGCTAAGGTCCTCTATTTTGCTTACCTTATTCATTCTTCCCCACCCAGTTTTGTCTTGTTTTCAAAAGTACTTGGGTATAATGCATTCATTAATTGACCTTGTCTTTCTCCATACTATTGTCCAAATAAGGGATGTCTTGGGCATTTTGGGGACATTATTTTGTATTTCAAGTAGATAATGGCATCTTGACTAAGGGCAGCTATGTGGCGTGGTAGATAGATAGAGTGCACTGACTAGAGTCAGGAAGACTCCTCTCCCTGAGTTCAAATCTGGTCCCAGACACTTACTGGCAAGTAATTTAATCTTTTTTGACTCAGTTTCATCATTTGTAAAATGACCTAGAGAAGGAAAAGGCAAACCACTCCAGTATCTTTGTCTAGAAAACCCCAAAGGGAGTCATGAGAAGTTGGACATGACTGAAATTATTCAAGAACAGTAACAATAAAATGAAGATAATGACAAAAACCACCCTATTACATTTTAAGAGTAGCTTATTACACAATATCTATGCTTCTATGTGTAGAGAATCTTTTTTTAAGGTAAAAAGAATTGTGTTTTCTTATTGGATCACTAATTATATTCATAGAGATGCTTTATCTTAATTTCTGTTTGATCATCAATTGGCAGTGGCTCTTGCCACTTTAGTTTTAAGTTTCTTTGCCAAACTCCCACTGCCAACCCCACTGCCAGGTAGTTAAGGATCTGTAATAAACACTCAAATACACTAGGAGAGCTAGATATTTTTAAAGTAGGATAGAGGGGATAATGTAGAGGAATGAAGTACACCTGTATTTTCAGAATTTTGTTCCAAAAATCAAAAAGTTCAGATTGCCTATTTAAATGAACATGTAAAGGGGTGGCCAGGTGGCACAGCGAGTAAGAGCACTGGCACCAGTGTTGGGATGACCTGGGGATCGAATCCGAGCTCAGATAGCATCCACCCAGAAATAATTGGTCGTGTAACCTTGAGCAAGTTACTTAACCGCAATTGCTTTAAAAAAAATGCACATGTAAGACCAAACAGATCAAGACTGAAGCTTTCCTTATTTTTTTACATATATTTTTGGGGGGAGAAATAGAAAATTCAGAAGCAATGGTATTGAATTGCACCTTTGAATATTATTGAATTGAGAAGCAATATGATGTAGTAGAAAGGGTCCTAGGCTCAGTGTCAGATAAGACCTGGGATTGAATTTGTCCTCTAGTCACTAATCTCTTGAAATCCTCATTTTCCTCATACATAAAATAGGCAAATTAATCCTTGTAAGTACCTGCCTTCAATGGGGTCACTTTCAGTGAAATGAGAAAATGAATGTAAGGCACCTTGCAAAACCTTCACAGCCCTAGGCTAAAGTTGACTATTTTTATAATTAATATATTTTAGAGCTTACTCAAAGGTTGATTTTATTTTATTTTTCTTCTTTACCTATACTATTTTCAAAGGTTCACCTTCCTCTGAGGAGCCAATAGCATAGAGTGTGACAGGCCATGTTCTAACTGGCTTGCTCAAAGACATACTCCAAGGATGACTATGAATTTTTTATTTTGAGGGCAGTACTGAAGCTTTGCATGCAGTTCAAACATAACAAGATTCTTTTGCAGCTGAAGTCCCAGCTCTTTTCTAAGCCTTATTGAAAATGGCAGAAATAATCATCATAGAAGCTGCAATGTCAAGAGAAAATGTCTAGCTATGCCTCAACTTCCCCATCTTTCCCAACAGTATTCCCCAACTCAACTCAATGGTATGTACCATCTATAAAAAGAGAAGTAATATAATACATGGAAATGACAATGGGTGCTTAAATAAAAATTAATCAATAAAACATTTATATGGAACTTTCACTGTGGTCAGTGGTAGAGATATAAATAGAAAAGGAAGACCATCCTGGTCTCAAGGAGCTCATGTTCTAATGGCCTATATTCAAATGGCACCTCTGTTATTACTTGTATGACTTTGATCAAGCCACTTAAACTTTTTGGCCTGCAGTTTCCTTATCTGTGTAATGAGCAGATTGGATTAGATGGCCTCTGAGGTCACTCTTAATTCTAGATCTATTTTTCTATGTCATCTTCCCATTCCCCTTTATATGCCCCTTCCTGCCCAACCTAAAAATCCCTGAACTTTTGAGCTCATTCAAACATTCTCTCTCCAACTGGTGGATCTAAGAATTTGGTTCCCTTTAGTAATGTTTTATTACTCTGCACATGTGCAGAATATAAAATAAATAAAGAAAACAAATTTATTTTTTTATTTTGTGTCATATGTATATGTATGTAAAATAATACAAAGTAAATTAAAGGAACCAAATCTGTACTACTCCATGCAATTATACATATGTATACATACATATATGTACATGTATATGCAAAATAATGCAAAACAAGTAAAAGGAAGCAAATGAATGTACATAAACACATGCATTTGCATGTGCATATGCTTGTTCCATTAGCTTACATATCTTTCCCATGAGACTAAAATCTCCTTGAGTGCAAGGACTGCTTCATTTTCATTCCATATCCCTAGAGTTAATCCTAGTGCCTGGCATATAGAATAGTAGGCACTTAATGGGTGCCAATTGATTAAGATTAATAGTAATTCTATTACTGAAGAAAAGGACTTAAAGTTAAGTGATATGTGTTACAAGCCCTCAGTCAATACCCTTTTTATTAGTGATATTTGACTGATTATTTAACACAACTTCATCTCTTTTGCGTCACGAGATGAGTAACACCTGGAATTTTTTTATATGGAAAGTAGAATGAAGGGACTGAGACACACAGAGTTTGAAGGTAAGAAAGAGACAGAGTCAGTGGTGCCCAGGGCAACAACACAATTATCTCTTCCCCTTGCCACTAGGCTCTGGAAAAGTATTGGGCTTAGGGAATGCCCCATTTCCAGTGAAAGGGAAGCTTCAAGGACAGTAAAGCTTGGGAGACAGATAGATGCCAAGTAGAACTGAAGAGCTTGGATGAGAGTTCTGGGGCCTGGAGACAAAGTTCCTTACTGTCCTATCTGTCCATGTTTCTGTATCCATGAGGATCTCTGATGCACCATATAGCACTCTGCCATACTGGTTTATATATCCTGTTGTGAGTTATTTTCTCGTATCTTGCTTATATATTAATGGGATATGGGAGTGCTAATATAAGAAAATGAACTTCTGAATTGGCTCCCCCATTCCATACTATAGCTAGAATGCAGAAGAGGGATGATTCATTTTCATTTTTCCTCAAATTTCTAGTCTATGTCTATTTTGGATTAAATGATCCTAATGTAAAGGAACCACCTCATAGCCAATATTTGGGCAATACAAATTTTGCTTCATTAATGTCCTTTCACACTCAGAACCTCATTTGATCTTCATAAAAATCATTTGAAATACATGGAAGACATATTTTACAGATTATAGAAGCTGAGATACTTTCATACATTGATTTATAGTATGATGAATAGTTAGCATTTAATAAATGCTTATTTATTGATGGATGAGATCCAGGATCTCATCAGGGGAAAAAAAAACTAACCATACCCTATGCTCCTAGATAATTGTTGTCGGTATATTTCTATTAGCCTTCACTAGAAGATCTACCTGATGCAAGGGAGGTTTTCCCAAGGTCCTTTCAGTACTTGATGGATATATGTGCAACGTTCAAGATGTCCATTGGTACTGTTCACCCTTATTATGTGACCTTCTGTTTCTGGTCACAAAGGGTATTGCTGAAATCTGAAGATGACCCAGGAAACTCACAGTTGGCTTTTAGGGCTCAGGTCTAAGCAGATCTCACCTAAAACATCTGTGCCACCATTTCTGCTCTGAGTGGTTCAGAGTCTCTCTTATATGCTGCCTCTGTCAACACAAAGTGTTTTTGCTTCTTTGCAACTGATTCAAACAGGCTCTATAGGTCCTCTTCCCATACCAGCTGGCTTTCTCCTCCTGTTTCTGAACTTTCCCTGCTCTTTTCACTGTTGGTATATCCTTGCATTTTTTCCTCATGCACATTATGTAGCTTTTGTTTGAAATGAATCTTATTTTTTTTTGTCCTCTCACTCTGCTTCTAGCATTATTCGGGAGATTTCAATCATTTCTTAATGCTTCACTATGTAAGCAAGTTCTCTAATGCGTAGTCAGCTGAAGATTTTGTCAATATGCTCAAACTTTTGCAAAGTACCAATTAGACTGATTTAGTTGCCTTTTGGAGTAGGAGGAATGAAAATACATATTTATTTATTTGTTTTTTAAAAGATGATACACATACATGGGCCTTTAAAGATTTCTTTTTAGTTGTAAAATTATTTAAGGAAGGTGATAGCAAGATTAAAGTCAGCATCTTCTCCAAAGAAATTCAATCCAAAAAAATACAAGAATGAGGGTGAGGGGAGGCAGAGACAGACCGAGGGAGAAGATTCAAGAATCATCTGAGTTCCCAGGACAGTATACAGAGGGAATGCTTATGGCAAAGATGCTATTTAGATAAGACAAGGTCCTGTAGACCTACACAGAGCATAAGTTAGATGCGCTGTTAGATGCAAGGGGATCATTTCCCTGAAGGAAATGAGTAATGGGAAAGCTTCCTCCGTTTTTGTCAAAACCCCTAGCTCATGATCTCTGTACAACTATACTTAGTTAAGTCCTTCTCGTTTACTGTTTTAATTGCATCTAATCATAAGAGCTATTCCTGGAAGCGAAATAAAAGCACTGCTAGGATTTTTCTACTAGTTGCTGAATATGCTTTTTCTAAAAAGGAAATTGGCTTTGTGTATGTTCGAAAATAAATGAGGATTCCCATTTAAGAAAGGTGTGAAAGTCTTAGTAGATGTGAGGATGAGTTTGCTTTTCTTATTCTTGACTTCCAAGAAGCATCTAGATGGTGTGGTATATAGAAGCACTCAAATGAAATCCAGTCTTGAACACTCACTAGCTGGGTAACTTTAGGCAAGTCATTTAACCTCTGTTTGCCTCAGTTTCCTCAATTATAAAATGAGAATGATAACAGCATTTATTGCCCAGGATTGTTTTGAGAATAAAATGAAATAATATTTGTAAAAGCATGTGGAAATTTACCTGGCACATAATAGGTATTATATAAATGCTAGCTATCATCATCATCATCATCATCATCATCATCATCATCATCATGGAATGACATTAGGGCAGGGCTGGGACAAGGAAGTTCATTAACCTTTCTAGAAACTTATTTTTTAATTTCTTTGTAGTCTGTCATTTAAATTTTGGAAGGATTATGTTGACAGGCAGTTGAGATATGGCAAAAAGAATCCTCGACTTGGAATCAGAATATCAGAGTTCAAGAACTTGGGTACTGTAATTTATTAGCTACGTGACTCTGGGTAAATCTCTTCATTTCTCTGAAACCTCAGTGTCTCCATATGTAAAATGTGAATAATAATACTTGCTTTGTGTATCCCAAAGAACTGCTAAATGAGCTATAATTCTTTTTTACTTTTTTGGGGAGGGGGTAAGGTAGGGCAACTGGGGTTAAATGACTTGACCAAGGTTACATGGTTAGTAAATGTTAAGTGTCTGAGGCCAGGTTTGAACTTATGTCCTCCTGACTCCAGGGCTGGTGCTCTATTCACTGTACCACCTAGCTGCCCTTGAGCTATCATTCATATATTTTTTCTGTGACAAAGTGAAGCATTTTATTTGATTTAACTTCTGGAAAATAAAGAGTTTCTCATGTGGAGAAAATAGGTTATATCAACTCTCCATTATCTGTGATCATGGATCAGATTCAGACACTATTCCCAGAGACAACTCAAATGAATGAATTTCTTAATTTTTTTACTTGTGTTTAGAATACATTTAGTGAAATTTTGAGAGGGGTCAGTGACCTTTCTTGTATGCATTTTACTTGGGATAGTTAGCATTAGTATCTTTTTTTCCTGATTCTGTGTTTGATGAAGGAGGCTGGGTGCAGTTGGGTGGCTAGGAACTATACTAAATGGCAGGAGAATAATAACTGACACTTCAAGGTTTGAAAAGTGCTTTCAACATATTGCCCTACTCAATCCTCATGGCAACTCTATAAGCTATTCCACAAGTCTAATCTATATTCACCTTATAGATGGAGCCACAAAGGTTCAGAGGAAAGTGATTTCCCAAAGATTAACCTAAAGTGTATCCCAAAGATACAACTAGTGAACCTCTGAGTGGTGGAACAATGACTACAATACTGGACTTGCAGCCAGAAAAACGTATCTTCTTGAATTCAAAAGTGGCCTCAGACACTTACTAGCTGTGTGACTCTAGACAAGTCACTGAATCCTGTTTGTCTCAATTTCCTCATCTGTAAAAAATGAAGGAAATGGCAAACCACTTCAGTATCTTTGCCAAGAAAACCCCAAATAGAGTCATGAAGAGTCAGACACAACCAAAAGCAAATGAACAACAACAATGAACATCTGAGGTGGGATTCAGTGGCATGTGTTTCTGACACAAGTCCAACACTTTATTATGTCCTGACGACCCTCTCCATCTCTGCCTCTATCATCATTATGTCCCTGCCCGTTTCTATTTCTCTCTTTCTCCTTTATAGAAATTTGGTTTCCTTTTCTTGCCCAGATGGGAAATGCTCTAGCTATTCATGGACCTGATTCCACTGCTAATCAGGCACAAAAGCTTTCACTTTCTCTGCTTCTGACCTGGATTGGTTTGCACTTTTTTTTTTTTAAACCAATCGGGGTTAAGTAAGTTGCTCAAGGTTACACAGCCAGTTGTTTCTAGGTGTGGTGCTAAGTATCTGAGCCCGGATTTGATCCCCAGGTCATCCCAACACTGGAGCCGTTGCTCTTACTCACTGTGCTACCTGGCCACCCCAGGTTTGCACTTCTTTAGGTTTGTTATTGATCCCAGATTCCTTAGGGCTCATCATATTGGTGCTAGACTTGTGTTGGATGCATAATCACCTTGGCTCAGAAATTCTGAGCTCAACTGATCTACCAGTCTCAGCATCCCCAGCTGTAGGCATTGTATATAGGAGTGCTCTGCCATGTATGGTAATGGTGACTCTCAAACAAGTGTTGGTTATCTATAAAAAGCATTGGAAAGTAATTTTCTTTTTCTTGGTTTCATTTCTGTAGATGTTCACCTATAATATTACCCTCGTAAGATATGTCTCCATGAGTTCATATAGGATGAATTTATTAGGGAAATTTTAACAGAAAATGAAATATTATTTGTATAGAGATACAAATATACTGAAAAAGAATACCTGAACATAGGAGTCTCAATTCTTTCCTATTGTGAAGGACCCATGACTTCTTTTACAAGAGGAATGGCACATCATAGAAGAGATCTTTGCCTATATGGTATATATCAACTCTGTGTACACTGGAGACTGCAAGATTATGCCTTCAATTTGGCTATGCTACATCCAGGTGGAGAATTACGTCTGGGTTATAGCCTCATAGTCCAAAAACATTGGTTACTCATAGGCATGATTAATTTAATCACAGATAAATGTCGTGTCCTATTCAATTCTCTTCCCTTCATGGCCAAAAGTAGAAAGAGAATGATAACAGACATGTAAGTCTTCCATTTGCCAGCTTATCTGTCCCTGTAAATATCCTTTTCCATCTGATTTTCTTCCACCTGACTGCCTCTCTTCTTTAGCTTCCTGCCCTTTGAAACAACAGCTGGTGTGATTCATTAAAAACAAGCTTAAGTTTATACATTAAATTCTTTTCTGCTGTTTCCTTTATCAGGCTTCCAATTCACTAACAAAATTTCTAATTTTTTTTTAAAGGAACCAGGTTCCTTTTCTCCCTCTCCCCAGAACATTTTAATTGCCAACTAATTTTTAAAATTAAAAAGAAATACTATGGTATAGTGGTTAGGGAGCTGGCCTAGGCATCAGATTATCCTTGCTTCTGATAACATATGGACTATGTGACTGTGGAAACGTCACTTAATCTCTGTCCACCCCAGCTAACCTGCTAAATCTATAAATTGTACTAGATGTCCTGATCTGGAATTGGAGAAGAGATTTCTAATGGGGAATTCCCTATATCAATGAAGTCATAAATCTAGTTAAGAACATAAATATTTTGAAACATTAAAGCATAAATTAAGATTTTAAGATAGGCAAATAAAATTTTTATATAATTTTTATAATATATATATATAAATTATAATATATTATATTATAATATAAAAATAAATATATATATAAATTTTTATAATTTTATAATTTTTATATAAATAAATTTTAAATTTTTTAAAAAAATAATAAAAAATAATTTCTCCATGATACATTGATAACTTTTTGAATTTTTGTAAGTCCTCAGCTAAAATCACATAACTTTGAAGACGGGTAGGTGTTCATGCTCTCCATGCAGGAACACTGAGCAGGAACTTGTTAGGAAGATGATTTTGTAATGTCCATCATGTGACAAGACATATAGGTTGAAATAAATATTTCTATTTCTTTAAAAACTTCCTTCACTTCACGGAGAAAAAGAGAGTCTTCTTCCCAGAAGGCATAATTTTTAAGCACTTCTTTCGATCAATGAAGGAGGACTCTAGGTATGTACTCATCAGCAACAATTGAGAAAATGAAGAGGCAAGCAAGGATTCATCAGTCTTTTCTACCAAACTGTTCATTCTTCCATAAACAGGATGAGAGGAGGATTTGGAGGGATTCTATCTCCTATTATTTAATAATACGATAATATTATTTGATAATACAATAATAATCCTCTACAAGATGTAGAGAATCATAGGCAGTAGAAATTCAACAAAGGAAAAACCCCTTAACACAAAAGAAACTAAAAACCTAAAATACTAAATATCTAGCAACACTTCAATTATTATAAATATTGTGATAACAATAACATATTTCTACCGTATTTTGAGGTTTTAATAACCCTGGGGAAAAAGGTAGTCTGAGTATTATTATGGTCATTTTACAGATGAGGAGAGTAAATTAAGAATGGACAACTTGCCCATAGCAATAAAATTAGAAGTTGTCAGTGCAAGGATTCAACTCTAGGTTCCTTGCTTCTAAATTCAATACTCCTTCCACCAAGAGACTGCCTAATACAAAGGAAGAAGCATTGAATTTGGAGTTGGAGAAGCTGGGTTCAATAGTGGCTGCATCATTGACTGCCAGTGTGACTTTCCACAAATCAATTAACCCCTTTAAGCATCAGCTTTCCCATCTATAAAATAAGAGGACTGGAATAAATGACCTTTATCCTCTCTCCCAGCTGTGATCTAATGATTCTAAGCCATAATGCCTTGTATCTGGCATTATTGGTAAAAGGCATCTTTTTGAGACCTAAATTAGCCAAATCAGTGAAACTTAGCTATCTAAACATTGGAACTCCTATCATCTTTTATTATTTTAGGTGGATTTTATATGGAATATTTTTTAAATTTAGATAATTTTAGATGTATACATTTCCTAAAATGTGTATAATACTCTGGTTTCTTAAATAGAATTTTAAAAAAACTATTAATTTTTTTTTCTCAGTTGAGGTCAGCCCCATGGATGCTTTGGAGCATGTATGGACATTCTGTAACTGGTTCTGGCTTACTAACCTGATAAAAGAGGAATCTCTTTGGCTATGGAACTGGAACGGTCACCCTAGCCTTGTGCCTTATTCTGCCCCACTTAAGCATGAACTTGGTGGGACTAATGTCATGCAGAAATTGCAGTAGGTTGGAGCTCATTCTCTCTAGTGACTAATTTGGTATAGATGTAAAGGTGAATCAGGTATTGGGGGAAAATGATTGTGCTTCCAGTCTTGTTATCATAAGAGTAAATGTCCTTTGTAGAAGGTGATTAATCTTAATTGATTAAATGGAAGTGAGGAAATAATCACTGGCAGCTAACGATAGGAGATAGGACCATATCATAAGTGGATGCCAAGTCAATAGTATTGGAAAAGAGACATCCCCAACTCCTCAGGTTACCTAAAACTTTTTCAGAAAGTAACTAGTCTCACTCTTGAGTCAATATGATCGCATCAGGAAGGCTTCTTAATGATTAAAGTACTACACAATGAAATGGTGGCTATAGGATGGTGTTTAAACAGAATCTGAATGATTACCTATCTGCAATAATCTGAAGATACTTCCACCTGATGGGAGAATAGTCACTAACTTCTTTCAGAGTTTAAGATTATATTATTAATTTTTAACTCTCTTCTTACATCTTTGCACCACACATCACATTCTTGTTCACTACTAAATGACATGTTACTACTAATCCTCATTCATTCACTCATCCTTCCATTGAACAAATATTCATTATTTTCTATTTTCTGGGCACTGTACTATATGCAAAAGATACAAAGACATCACATGGAATAGGCCCTGTTTTTAAGAGGCTTACATTCTGTTACCTAAGAAAATTTGAAGGCTTTCAAGAGAAGTCAGATCAATTAATCAATTAGATCTTATTAATGTCAGGTAATGGGGATACAACAACTGTAATGCTTCTCATAGAAAGGGATTAAGATAGGATTGTTCATGAGTTGGAGCTTAGAATCTTCATTCACATAAGCTGAGGAATCTCAGGCTTGGGGGACGAGACAGAAAAGGAAAGTTCATCTGTGTGTGTACACGTGTGAGTGTGTGTGTATTTGATTTTTCAAACCAAGCCAAAGACTAGATTATAGTATAAAGTAATGGGGGAAGAGAGGCAGGAGATTGTCTGAAGCGTAGAAGAAAAGCTGACACCAGGATCTAGAGATTTCTGACTTTAAAAAAATGAGCAGTGACAGTTTGAGTTTCTGAGGGGTCAGATATTGGGAAGACAGAAAATATCTGATATCTACAAGGACTTAATTTAGTATATTCAGTTGGATACAAACATGGGAATATTTTCATGTCCAGGTTCATGAGGTTAGTCCTTTCTTCCAGACTTTTCTAAACAGCAACTCTTCATTAGAAGAAAATGGCAGTCTTCAAATAGTGTCAGGCAATATCCTAGGTTGATAGATCTGTAATTTCAATTTTGAAAACAACACTGAATCAATTAGCTCTAGACTTAAAGTGGCTATATTCCTCTCCTATGGGATACTGTATATACAATCTGTTTTCCTTCATATTCAGATTTGTTTTTTCTTTAAGCTTTTAGGCTTGTGACTATCTTCTGGAGATGTTATAATGTCTGACTATCAGTTCACTAGAATAATAGATGGATATCTTTTCCTGCTTATCCTAAAAGGAACTGATAAGAAGGTAAGGAGCAGATAGGGTTGAAACACTCCAACCACTACAGACCCTAATTTCAACAACCCAAAGAGAAAAGATATAAATGTGTGAGTCTTTAATTCCTATCTACAATCAAATAATGGTAGCCATGTAATTGGTCTTTTTATGTTCTTTCTCCCTTCTATATACTATTTTCCCCCCTAAGATGCAAAAACATCAGCTTAAAGGAGGGTACAAAGACACATGGGAACATCTGCTTTAAGAAGCCACTTAAAAAATAACTATGCCAGAGAATGGGAAAAACATCTGTGCAATGTTCAGGAAGCTATTAGCAGTGCCTTAGGAAAGTGATGGGGGGAGAGAACCAAACATAAAGAAATTTTTAAAATGGGGTTTAAAAGAAGATACTAAGGCACTTAACTGGGGACAAAAAGCCTACTTTATTTCCACTGAACAACTTTATTCAATGGTTGAAGCAGAAGGGAAAAGAGAAGTTATGGTATAATTGATTCAGAAATATTGTTTACTACATATATTAGGCATGATTTATCAAACATGTTCATAATTGTAAACAGTGAATAAACATTTAAGTACCTGCTACCTTCCAGGCACAGGGTTATGCACTGTAGGATAAAGAAAGTCAGTCCCTCCCCTCACGGATCTTACACTCTAGCAGGGGTAGACAATGCACACACACACACACACACACACTCACACACACACACACACACACGTGCTGAAAAGCTGAGGTGGGGAGAAGAATGTTACTTGAGGCATGACAATTAATAGGGTACCTCTACTCCAAGGATCACAGAATTAGAGATGGACAGGACACAAGAAGTCATCTTTAGTTCAACCTTTTCATTTTAAATTGAGAAAATTGAGGGGAAGAAAATGCCCCAGGTCATGCAGGTCAGTGAATAGCAGATTCTAGAAACTTCAAATCCCAAATGAGCACCTTTTCCAATGAGCCATTCTGCTTCTACTCCTTCAGTAGTACTGAAAGAATAAAACTTAATACCAAGGTAGCTAGAATAATTGAGAAAAAGAGCAAGCAATCAAGATGGTATGCTTTTCTTCCCCAATCTTGCCAGAAGCTGCAAACCAAGGGAGCTCTTTCGTGGACTGGACTAGCTTCACTCTGATGACCCATACAGGTAGCAACCTCCCCTACCAAGAACTATAAGGTGTTCCTAGACTATGTGATAGTAGTGTGCTGTTAAATGTTTAACAACCAGTGTCCCAAGGATTAAAAAAACAAAACAAACATACACAGAACATACTTCTAAATTGAATTTGCATTATTAACATCTTCACCACTAAGCATAGATAAACAAAATAAATAAATCTCTTATTTATAGCTGTTGCTGTTTTTTAGAGTTGTAAATCGTCGTACTAAAGACTTAACAATTGGCTCTGGTGAGTTGGTTTAAATTGACTGTCCCATACCCACACTTTGCTTTCTTATAACCAGAGATTCTGAGATTTCTTATCTTCTCAGAACAAAGGCTTTACTTTAAAAAAAAGTTGATTTGAGGGTGTGTTTCATGCTGCTCATCATAGGTACCTTTTGTGAAATGTTCCAAAAGGATTACTTAAAACTCTTATAAATTCAAAAGGAACTTTGTTTTAGATGTCTGGGGTTGCTGTAAACCTGACTATTACTTAAGTCTCAATTTCCTCATCTACAAAATAGAGGTATTCACAGCAGATGTTCTACAATGCACCTTGCTGGAAGAATTCAGGAATATGAATTCTTGAAGCTTTTGTTCAGGAGGCAAAGGAATCTCCTTTGTAATAGAATGAAAAACATTTCATCTCCTGGTCAGCCCTGTGGAACAGCTCTGTACATACATAAGTGTACATATGGGCATGTATATAACTATACACACATATGTGTATAAGTACATATACACATATATACAATATTAATGTATATGTACAAACACAAATTATTAGATCTGAGAAATGCAAATCTTAGCAATTCTAGAAAGATGAGGAACTACTATAGAATATCTACTATACACTTTCCAATTCTGTTTCTCTTCACTGTCCCCATACCATTGAAATTAGGATTAGGACCCTAGGAGTGCAAGAATAGAATAGCTCTGAGCCATGTAGGATAAATATGCTTTCCTCTTAGAAAGATGAGAAAGATAATTAGAACATTTGTTTTTTATTTCATAAGTCAGCCTCCCCGGACATCACTGCACAGTGAGAAGAATCAAGGTCCACACATTTTAAGTCCTTTGAGCTCATCAGAAAAAATTTAGCATCAATATCAAATATTTTTATTGATTACTTGCAGTATAGAATCTCACATCATATTCTTTTTGAATTTATGGTAGTACTATTGCTAATACAGAATCATAAAAACTTGATATGTAATGAATGCTCTTCTATGCCAGGGAATTCAGTGTTTCAATGCATGGACAAAGTATCCTCTGGTCATTAAAATTTTCATTCTTTTAAATGAGTGAATTTCCATCAGTAATAATATTTCATTCAAAAAATCAAATCTATTGCATGGAGGAGAAACAGTTTTGTGGAAAGGGAATGCAATGATACTGAACAGTTTCCGTTTATAAAACAATCTTAGATTTTCAAGAATTCTTGAAAGAGACAAGCAGCTATGGAAGTATAGGGAGATAACTGGATACCACTGGCAAGAGAATATAAGGTAGATAGATATAATTAGATGATTTGATTTGGACTTGTCTAATGTTTTCTATTTGCTTCTGTCAGTTTTAGGCAAAGCATAGAATGTGTTAAACTCCAGTTAAAGACAGCTTAGCAGATTGTGTGATTTAATTACTAAAAAGAGTAGGAAGCCCACACTAAAAGGAGCCTTCCTCAAGAGCCCCAGGAGACAGCCCTCAAATCATCTAGGCAGACAGAAAGCTTGGCCAAGTGATGAGTCCCAGGAGTTAGGGGAAAAATGTATAATAGTAGGTACAATTTTATTTCAACTGAATATAAAGGGACAATGGAATTTTACAGGGACCTACAAAAAGTGTTTGTATTTCAGTTAGTATCATGTAGCATATCTATATATTGAGATGGAGGCAGTTTTTCCTCTAGGAATAACAACAGAATCATATCAAGAAGCAATATTTATTGTTCACTGAGGAAAGATGATGTGGAGCCATAGGTACCATTTAGTGAGACATCGTGTATAAAAATAGGGGGAAACAATGATAAAGGATTGGTGATTGGTGATTCCCTTCAGAAGTCTACTCACCTAATACAAACAATAGAGGGAAATCTGATGTTTTTCCAGGACATGGCCCATAAGATCATAGATTTAGAGTTGGACAAGAACTCAGAGGCCATCTCATCATTTTACAGAGGAGGAAAGGGAATCAAGGAAGTTAAGCATCTTGCCTAAGGTCACACAGAAAATAAACATCAGAAGTGAAATTTGAGCCCAGGTCTCCCCACACTCCAAAGTCTGTTTTTTTTTTTTTTAATTTCTGATCTATTGGTCCAAGCCATGACTGAAATCCTGTTGAAGAGAATTGACAGACCCAACAACCAGTACCAACTCCTATTGTGTTTCTGGTTGGAGAATATCACCAAAATTATATTGCAAGGCAACAACTATGTCTCCCTATGCCTCACTCTTACCACCTAAACTTAGTCTTTGTTCTCACTGGGACCTGGATATCCTTCTAAGCCAGGCCTGCACAACTTAGAACCTGTGGGGGCCTCGTACAGCCCCCGCAAAGTATTTTGGGTGACCAGTGGAAAATGTAGAAGATATAAAAGAAAGTAAAGATGTAATGAGTGCTTTGTCCTTGCCCTGCTCAACCCGCCTTCTTCTAGTCACTATTGCGCTCATCATGTAACCTGGCAGGTATGTTGCCATTGCTCATTCTTTCCTGTTTATCAGGTGACCCACCACAACCAATGATTGTTAGTCTGTCTCTACTCTGAGAGGAGCAAGAATTTTATCTTTTTACTATGTTTTAGGTCATTATTCACAGTGAACAGGGACAAAGTGAGTGCAGCCATGAGCCAATGCAGTCAACACCTTTTATGAAATGAGCCACAATAATGTGAGGGCTTCTTATTCTCCCTCACTCCATGGCTGCCTTCCAAGTTACATGACTGGTGCTCTCTCCAAAGTCAGACATTCAGCTCAGTATTTCTCTGTAGGTGAGCAGTTGCTGTGAAGATGTTTTGGTTCTAACATTAAAGATTTGAGAGTGACTTTGTAAAATGGGTCATGAAAAGAAGAAGAAGAAGATTTCATCAGAACACAGAGTGTTTAATTCAGAGTGGACAAATAGGTACTCATTTACTTATATGACAGAGAAAATATTGTGCCTTGTTTGTAATAGCTGTTGCAAAGGAATATAATCTTCATCGCCATTTTGAACCAAAACATCCTGATTTAAGCAAATTGGACACCAATGAAAAACAAATTAGAGTGCTGCAATTGTTGAAAAATCTCAGCGGGGAACAATGGTTTTTCAAGAAAGTAAACTCAGAAAATGAGGCAACTACTAAGGTTAGTTTTCAGATTTCTAAAGAAATCTATTTCAAACATGATTCTGGAGTAGGAAAAAACTGCTGAAAAGAATAGGATTTTCCCATTGAAAACGCTTTTAGTTATAATCCAGAAATTTTGGTACTTTGTTTCATCATTGTCATATTTCTATGATTTTTTCTTTGACCCACTCATTATTCAGAATGTTAAGCCTCCATGTAAATGTGTCTTTTTTTGGTGGTCCCTTAATTTATTACTATTCTTATTGTGGTTGGTTTCTAAAGAACGTGTTTACTATTTCTGCCTTTTTACATTATTTTTGAAAAAGATAGCAAAAAGAAAACTCCTCGGAATATTATAGCCAGGTTCTGGAATTCCTGGGTCAAGAAGAAAATATTACAAGCAGTCAGGAAGAAACAATTTGAATATTGTGGAAACACAATCAAGATAACACAGGATTCTGGCAGCTTCTACACTGACGGATTGAAGGGCTTGGAATATGATATTCCGGAAGGCAAAGGAGCTGGGATTAAAACCAACAA
This sequence comes from Petaurus breviceps papuanus, assembly GCF_028583685.1. Taxonomy (NCBI): domain Eukaryota; kingdom Metazoa; phylum Chordata; class Mammalia; order Diprotodontia; family Petauridae; genus Petaurus; species Petaurus breviceps. The sequence continues at coordinate 15,208,775 of NW_027186372.1, forward strand.
TCACCTACCCATCAAAACTGAGTATCATGTTTCAGGGGAAAATGTGATGATTCAATGGAATAGAAGACTTTCAAATGTTCTTGATGAAAAAAACCAGAGTTGAATAGAAAATTTGACATTCAGATACAAGAAGCAAGAGAAGCATGAGAAGGTAAACAGGGAAAAGAAATCATAAGGAACTTATCAAAGTTGCACTATTTACATTCCTACATGGAAAAACAATAATTATAACTTATGAAACTTTTCTCAGTATGAGAAGAGTTGAAGGGAATATAAATGTGTGAGTGTGTGTGTGTGTGTGTGCATACACACACACACACATATATATATATATGTACACATCCATACATGTCTATATGGGATGGTATATGGGCATATGAATACATATGTGAGTATTGTATATATATTCAGGTATACATAGACAGAGGGCACAGGACCAATTGAATAGGAAAAGATGATACTTAAAGGGTGAAATTGAGAGATGAGAGAGGAATATAATGAGAGATGGGGAGAGACAGAATGGGGTAAATTATTTCATATAAAAGAGGCAATGTAATTATATAATATATATATATACATATATATTATATAAAATTACAATGTAGGGGAACAGGAAGGCAAAAGGGAATGAGTCAACCTTAACTCTCATTGAATTTGGCTTAGGGAGGAAATGACATACACACTAAATAGGGTATCTCACCCTACAGGAGAGTAGGGGGGAAGGGAACGTAGGTTGGAGGGAGGGTAGTTGGAAGCACACACTTTTGAAAAGGGACAGGGTCAAAGTAGAGAATACAACAAGTGGGGGGTCGGGATAGGATGGAGGGAAATACAGTCAGTCTTTCACAATATATCCACTATGGAAACGTTTTGTGTAGCTACGCATGTACAACCTATATTGAATTGCTTATCTTCCCAGTAAGGTAGGTGACCAGGGAGGAAGGGAAAGAATCTGGAATTCAAAGGTTTAAAATGAAATGTTTAAAAAATATTATTATTATTATTTTACAAGCAACTGGGAAATAAGATATACAAACACTATACAGGGGTATAGAGATCCATCTTGCCCTACTGGAAAGTCAGAGGGGAAAGGGGAAGGATATAGGAGAGAACAGTTTGGGGGAAGGGGTATACAGTGGGATCACTGTTTTGGGGTGGTGGGTAGAGGAAAGATGGGGAAAATATTTGTAACTCAAAATCTTGTGGAAATGAATGATGTAAACTAAAAATAAACATAAAATTTAATTTAAAAATAAAAATAAAAAAGTAAATATGTATATTCTTTAGCAGTCCCATTTATAGGAATCAAGATCTATTTTAGCTTTTATTTCTCTAGCAATTTGTTCAGTTCTGTATTTCCCTTTATATCTATCTTCCTGTTACACTTAGCTAACTTATAATCCAACTCACACTATTAGCCTTCTCTAAAACTAAGGGAGGGTCATTAAAGCCTACTGAAACTACTGTTTTAATATCTAAACCTTTTTTGTGGTTCTCTTATTTTCTTTTCCTCTTTTGAATTTAGAAGTGAAGGGATTTGGAGTACATAAGTTTAATATCAACTCTGCTTTTCTGCCTAGAGTTCCTTTTAACATAATATATTTTCCTTTTTTATTTCTTTCTGCATTGTGATATTTGCTTATGTTTTGCCCCATAGCATGATTTTAATTCCTGTCCTTTTGAATTCAATGATGCGTAGGAATTTTTTCCTATGTTTGTGATTATGCATCTCATTATTAACTTTTGGTCATTACATGATCATTCTCCTCCTACCCCCATTTTCCACGAAACCATCTCCCTGGTTCCATGCCCTCCAAGTGTCCTGAAAGTCAATCACTCCCAGGAACTCTGAGTTATCCTCCGGAAGTAGGAACAATGTTCTGTTTAGATTATATCCAATTTAAGGTTTCTCTTTCCTACTACAGAATATCTTTTTCCTACATGAGATCATTCATTATTAGTACTTTCCTTTTCTATGAACACAGGGTTTCGCCTTTCTTTCCTTCTGTTTCAATCCCTCCCTATGCCTCTTTATCCATTTTCTGGTAGGTTCTTTTCCTTAAGATACTACATGAGTTGCAAACTTTTCACTGTTAACCTTTGATTTGATAACAGTACATCACACATTCCCCTCTCTGTGCTTCTTCTCCTCTCCCCTTTTACTTTCTTACTATTTGATTCCTCCCTCTTTGACAAGTTTCTCAGGGGGCTAAACCTCAGAGTTGTCTTAGCCTTCACATCTCCCATTCAAGGTTGAGCAGTTTCAGTTTTTGCTCTTAAGTGACTTCTGTGGCAACAGAACTGGTCTGAGCTGGATGCTAGGATCTTTTCCTTGGGTTTAGTTGGTGTCATAGAACCATATCTGCCCCCATCTTGCCCCAGTTCTTCTGTTTCTCAGTTCTCTAGCACAAAGCAGAGGAGTGCTATGGTTCTAGTCAGAGTAAGCCTCTCTCATTTTCCTAGGCATGGGGTGGAGCAGGGGAGGGGGTGTGTGGAGAGAGAGTTGAGTTATATCTCATGATTGAAGTTTGTGCAGTCTTGCCCTGTGATAGGGTAAAGGGTGCTAACTGATCATTAGGGCTTAAGGACTATTAGCCCTCTTTCATGTTTATCTAGTTTTTATATCCTATACCATGGACAGAGATAAGTTTTTTTTTTTTTCTCTTACACATAATTTCTTTTTTGATGTGATCTGAAACATCATGAAGACTGGATATTTCTATTCCTCCATCTTGCTGGGCAAGTCAACTTTACTTCAAATTTAAGACACTAAAATATTGTGTCTGTGACTCTTCTAAAACAGCATTTATTTACCATACTTTGGAAACCTAGATTTGAAGAAAATGAAAAAAAAGTCTTCCCAGTTATCAGGTACTAGAAAAGACACTCTTTTAGGCTTTTATAATTTTATGGAGAATACACATTGAAAAAATTATCTCAATATTGCCTCATAGAAATATTCACTGTCTAGGCACAAATCTTACTCAGAAGAGTGCTGGTCCTGATCTTTCATTTTTCCTATTATTTTCTCCACTACTTTAGGGTGAACTGAGCTCAGCCTTTAAATCAAGAATGGATATGATTTGAAAAGGAAGCAGTGATCATATTGGGAATCTTACAAGCAGTCGTGTAATAAAAGAGAATGATTGTAGAAAGTATTTGGGGTCTGAAGGGAGGTGCTGTGCTGACTTTTATTTACCATTGACTGGAAGAATTGATATGCCTTTTGGTGAGTGCTTAAATCAAGACGAGCAAATAATCTTCTAAATACACATAAGTACCTGCATCTATTTAAAAAAAAAGTGTAGTGAACAAAATAGGCTAAATAATATTTTAGAAAATTTCTGACACTTTTCAGGAATGCCGAGGCATGTTTTAGGAACAATTTTAATTCATACCATCCCACAGAGCTAAATCGAACGGTCTTTGAAAGTATGAGAGAATTGATATTAACAAGAAGAGGGGTAATTTTTACTAACCATGGCTACATTTATAAACACACGCACGCGCACACAAATACGTGGTTACAAGCGCACACGCACGCACACGCACACACACACGCACACACACACACACACACGGACACACGGACAATGAACCAGCAGGATACTTTTCTGCGCTTTTTCCCCCAACACACTCCAAGGCTCATTATAAACACTTTGTACACTTTTGCTTACAAATTCCTTTCAACCCAATCAATGCGCTTTTTTTCCTACCTATGCCTCAGGCTAGAAGAAACCTGCCTCATTCTGTTACTACACAGAAGTACACCTATTCTCAGTGGAATAACAGCTCATTTTTATGATTTTCCCTCACAATCTCTACTACCCTCTTTTCTTTAAGCTGTAAATTTCTTCCCTCAAATTTATATCTCTGTCCTCAGTTTGAGAAACCTTGATTTAAACACAAAGCCACATCTATTTTATATGAACTTATTAATGAACAGTCTCATTACCAACTGAATATAATCTTTCAAATCTAGGAAACCATTTCCCCAATCCTGGATGTGTGGTTTGCTTTGAAGACTGTTGATCTATTTGAAATCAGGAAGTCAAGGGTTTACCAGTCAGAATCTATCATCCCTGAGAGAAGTCAAAGTCTAGACACCATTGGTAATTCCTATCCTGGGGATACCTTCTGCTACCAAATCCTCTTTAGAATCAAGCCTTAATATTAGTTAACAAATTCTATATTTGTCAGTATCATATGAAAATCATCAAGATTAGGAGGTAAAGCCAAGATGGCAGAATAAAGGCAGGGATTCACTTGAGCTCTCTACCAAACCTGTCCAAACAGATTGAAATGGTGACTCTAAAATTCCAGGGCAGAAGAACCCACAAAAAATTGGAGTGAAATACATTTCCAGCCCAAGACATTTTAGAAGGTTGGCAGGAAAGGTCAGTTGCCCTGGGATGAGAGAGGAATATAGGCCACACGAGGGCAGACCAGACTCCAGCAAACCAGAAGCAAGCCTCTATGTGACTGAAACACTGACAGCAGTGGTGATTTCCAGACCTCTCCACCCAGAGATGCCAAAGTCAAATTAGGTCAGCAGGGAAGGTGTGATGCATCTGGGTGAGAGTAGAGTTACAGTCCAGCACAGGTAATGCCAACAGAGCCCCAATGCTAGCAAATCAGGAACAGGCTTTGGGAGTGACTGATTCAGCAGCAGCAGCAGAGACTGCTTCCAGAATTTTCAGTCCACAGGCAGTAAGGGGGTTGAACAACTGGTCAGAAGGAGATTACAGGGCTCTTTCTGCTAGCACTGAGGCAGGACTCTGTTTTCTCATAGATGGTCCAGGTCACAGTCCTGTGTGGCAGTTCCAGGGCAAAGAGGAGCAGTAGCATAGTAGAGCTTGTAGCCACAGTGGAGAGCAGACCCTCCTCACAGTTCCAGGGCAGAAAAAAATGCTTGTTGTCATTCACATACCAGAGTACAGACCAGGAAAGGAGTAAATACCTCTCCTTAGATCATACCACCTTGGAAGAAGAGAAGACTCATAGGTCCCTTGAAATACCTTATTTCACTGCATAATCATCACAGATTTTATGCATTCTTTTTTTTTCTGTAAAAAAAACTGGGGTGTGATCATTATTTGAAGCTTTTAAAAAATGTGCTAGCATTACTTTAAAAAAAACTATTACTAAACTGTCTTTGGTACAAGATCAGGATACATGGAATACTCATGAATGTACATTACAATTAGGAAGATGCAAGTCTTAACTTCTTACATGACATATTTATGACAGCTTTGCCTGCCCATCTCCCTTCCTCTTGCATCTACAATTCTACACTGAGTTGAGTGAGCATACTATTAGTATTGCAGCATTCTATACAAACCACTGCAAGTCAGCTTTCAGAAATATACTAGCAATGCCCATGAACTTGAGAATTCTAGGCTGGGGGCTTGCAATGCACAAGAAATAAATGCATATCCATATGCCATTGGTAAATACATAGTTGCACTTTTTACCTTTTAAGCCACATGAGGAACAGATTATAACATGCGACAATTATTCAATGAAAGGTTATAAAACAATTTTTGGACTGAAAAAACAGGGTGCAACAAGTATGTGGTGGCATCGATTATATGGTGAAATATGATATCTGAAAAGAGATGCAAATAACCACTGAAGTTTGAGACACAAGCCCACCACCCTAGAAGCAGATCTCTACTTTTAGAAAAAGATAAAAGTCAAGTAACCAGCTGGGAAAATGAGGAAACAAAAGAAAAAAAATGTAAATATAAAAAGCTACTATATGGACAAAAAAGATTGAAATACATACTCAGAAAAAAATAGCAAAGTCAAAGCTCCTACAACCAAAGCCTCCAAGAAAAATATGAAATGGTCTCAGATCATGGAAGAGCTCAAAAAGGATTTTGAAAATTAAGTAAGAAAGGCAGAGGAAGAATTGGGAAGAGAAATGAGAGTGATACAAGAAAATCATGAAAAAATAAGTCAACAGTTTAGTAAAGGAGGCATAAAAATATTGAAGAAATGAATACCTTAAAAATCAGAAGAGGTCAAATGGGAAAAGAAGCACAGAAATTCACTGACGGAAAAAAAAAAAAAAAACTCCTTAAAAAGTAGAATTGGCCAATTGGAAAAGGAGGTTCAAAAGCTCAATAAGAAGAAAATAATTCCTTAAAAAATAGAATTTAGCAAATTGAACCTAATGACTTTATGAGACATGAAGAAGCAATAAAACAAAACCAAAAGAATGAAAAAAAAAATAGAAGACAATTTAAAATATCTCATTGGAAAAACAAATGGCTGGGAAATAGTTTGAGGAAAAACATTTTAAGAATTATTGGCCTACTTGAAAGCCAAGATCAAAAAAAAGAGACTAGACATCATCTTTCAAGAAAATATCAAGGAAAACTGCCCTGATATTCTAGAACCAGAGGATAAAATAAGAATCTACCAATCACCTCCTCAACAAAATGCCAAATGAAAACTCCCAGGAATATTATAAACAAATTCCAGCGCTCCCAGGTGTAAAGCCAAGCAAAAGCAGCTTTCCAGAGGACTGCTGTTGTGAATAGCTTTAAGGTTCTCATCACATAGTATAGTGAACTTTCTATTTATTCAGCAGTAAACTAAAGCAAAACATTCACAGGAACCAAAGTACAACATTCACAATGATATAACATAATCAGTTATCACTAACCTCCACATAGTTTTAAACAAAAGCTATCATGCAGTAAATCCTTAACTCAATCATCCTTAAGGAGAAATCCTCCTTGGGATACAAAGTACAAAGGTCTCCCACCCCTAGATCACAGTAAAGCATGAACTTGTCAGTCAGCACTAAGTACCCAAGGACACATGTTTTCATCTTGGCTCATGGCTGGCTCCTGGATTCCTCTTCCATGGTCCCAGCTTTTGCCTGAATTCAACCAACCATCACCTGGATTCACAGGTAGGCAGCTCTTAACTCCTCATCCAGTTCCTCATCCATTTCCATATTGAAGCTCACAGTGTCCAGTCCACCTCAATTCCTTTTCAATTTATGTTTCTGGGAAGACAAAGCTTAACAGAGCTAAAACAACATTCCTACATGTTGCCGGCACCATCATCAATTCACTACCTGACTGTGAAATGAACACAGACCCACAAACAAGGTCTTGGAAGTCAACACAAATCATCAGCAATAGTCCCAAGACCTCTGAAACCCTCCTCCAGGACTTCTATAAACAGACAACAAGAAAATCCTCTTTCAGGGCTTCTAGTAAGGTCCCAGGGCTTCTGTGCAAAGTATCACAAACACAAATCAACACAGACAGAACAGAGAAACAGAGTGCCAACCACCACAAGTGCTCTCCTCAGTTCTTCTCTGTCCCAGCTTGTGCTCCTTTTTGCATATGGTGGTTCTCCTTCCTGTCACACCAGCAAGTTCCTTCCACCTTCAAATCACAAGGGGCTCAAACAAGGTATTACATACTTAAGTAGCTGAAACAAGGTGCTAAGTACTTCTTTTCTAGCCATTACACCATGTCAGGGAAAAAAATATTGCAAGCAACCAGAAAGAAACAATTCAACCATTGTAGAGCCACAGTCAGGACAACAGAAGATTTAGCAGCTTCTATATTAAAGGATCAGAGGGCTTAGAATATGATATTCCAACCAACGATTACCTACTCAGCAAAACTGAGTACAATTCTTCAGGGGAAAATGGATATTCAGTGAGCTCGAGGACTTTCAAGAGCATTATTGATGAAAAGACCATAACTAAATGGAAAATTTGACTTTCAATTGTAAGACTCAAGAGAAGCATAAAAAGTTGAACAGGAAAGAGAAATCATAAGGTATATAATAAGTTTGAGCTGTTTACAGTCCTACATGGAAAGATAATGGAAAGATCATACTTGTAATTCATAAGAGTTTTCTCATTATTAGGGCAGTTAGGAGTATATATAAACAGAGGACACAGGTGTGAGTTGAATATGAAGGGATGACATCTAAAAAAATAAAATTAAAGGGTAAGAGGGCAATGTGTTGGGGGAAAAAGAAAGATAGAGGTAGAATAAGATAAATTCTCACAAAAGAGGCAGGAAAAAGCCTTTACACTAGAAGGTAAGATAGGGCAGCAAAGGGGGAATGAATGAATTTTAGTCTTATCAGAATTGACTCAAAGAGGGAATAACATACACATTCAATTGGATATTGAAATATCTTATCCTACAGGAAAGTAGGAAGGGAAGGGGATAAGAGAGGGAATGGTGATAGGAGGGAGAGCAGATAAGGGGAGAGGGTAGTCAGAAGCAAAACACTTTTGAGGAAGGACATGGTTAAAGGAGAAAAACCAGAATAAATAGAACAGTGATAGGATAGAGGGAAACACACAGTTGGCTGTGTAAAAAAAAGGGGGGGGCAGCTAGGTGGCACAGCGAGTAAGAGCTCTGGCCCTGGAGTCAGAGGACCCGAGTTCGTTTCCACCCTCAGACACTTACCACCCACACACACACACACACAAACCTAGCCGTGTAACCTTGGGCAAGTTACTTAACCCCAATTGCCCTCCAAAAAGCAAAAAACAAAACAAAACAAAACAAAAAACACAAAGCAAGTTCCTCTGATATAGGCCTTATTTCTCAAATATATAGAGAACTGAGCCAAAGTTATAAAAACAAGAGCCATTCTCCAACTGATAAATGATCAAAAGATATGAACAGTTTTCAGATGAAGCATTCAAATCTATGTATAACCATATGAAAAATACTCTCACTGATTGGAGAAATGCAAATTACAACAATTCTAAGGTACTACCTCATACCTATTAGATGGACTAATAGAACAGAAAAGGGAAAATGAGACTTTACTGTACTGTTCATGGAGTTGTCAACTGATTTAACAATTCTGTAGAGCAATTTGGAACTATGACCAAAGGGCTATGAAATCATGCATATTCTCTGACCTAGCAATTTTCACATTGGGGGTTCCTTATACCAATGACATCATATGTTTACATCCCAAAAGAGAAAAAAGCAGCAAGGAAAACAACTGGTGGCCAAGAATAGGAAACTGAGGGAATGCGCATCCATAATGGCTGAACAAATTGTGGTATGTGAATATGATGGAATACTATTGTGCTATAAAAAATGATGAGCAGGATACTCTCAGAAAAACCTGGAAAGACCTTCATGAGCTGATGCAAAGTGACATGTACTGTGTACAAAGTAATCGCAATATTGTAAGATGATCAGGTGTGAATGACTTAGCTATTCTTAATACAGTGATCCAAGATAACACTGAAGGACTTACGATAAAAAAAAAAATACTATCCATCCAGAGAAAGAGCTAATAGGGACCTTACTAGAATGCTTTTAAAATTTTTCTTGAGGCTTTTAAAAAATTTTTTGGTCTATATTTTCTTTTACAATGTGCCTATTATGGAAATGTAAACCTAAATCAAATTGCTTGAATTTTCAGTGAGGAGAGTGGTGGGAATAGAAGAAAGGAGAGAATTGGGAATTCAAAGTTTAAAAAAAAAACAAATATTAAAAATTGTTTTTACATGTAACTGGGAAAATAAAATGCTAACTAAATTGAAAAAATAAAATAATCATTATTTCTCCTGTCTTCTAAATGTTTTAAAAATTCTTTTAATATAGTAATAGAATTTTACCAGTCTTAAAATGTCTACTATTGAGAACCATTGTTCTGATAATTAGTTACAAATATCACTTTCTTAGGTTTAAAAAAATTAATATGCCTTATTGGACAATCCATCCACACATAACAAATAATAAAAAAAATCTGTGATAAATCTAGTATGTGTGTGAATGCTATATGTATCATATAAGAAAAAAGTATGACGACCATAGGAGAGAAGGTCCTTCCTGGAATCAGAACATGCTTGCTCAAGTCAAACTTTGATCATCCTAGTTATGTGATTATGGGCAAGATGTGTTAACTCTTGCTGACCCCGACCACATTCTAAGATTGCCAGTTACAAAAGAGTTAACCACTGGCTTCAACGGATGGAATTTTCATACTGGGAGTTCTTTATACCAATGGCATCATAAATTGTGATCTTGGTCTTGTTTCCTTCCCTTCAAAAAGTGTGCATATGTACACGACAGAGGGAACTTTCATCAGTTTTCTTAAATGATGAAGAATGTTTATATAAATAGAGACAATTCACAGTACAAAATATCTCATTTTCTTGGGAGCTGTCACAGAATCATAGTGAGTGAGAAGGGACCTCAAAGACCATCTTTTCCACCCTGCTTTTTATTTTTAATAAATGCAGAAACTGAAGACCAGAGAGGGGAAATACCTATGCTTACACAGCTAAGGCAGACCTAGGTCTCACACCAAGATGTCCTGATTTCAAGACCCAAGGACAACACTTCACCATGAGAAAAATAAGATATATAATCAGTTATTGTTCCTATTCTAATATATCATTCTCAGAGTTTTTCAATCTAAGCCATAGCTCAAAGCACAAGGCATTTTTATTAGGGGCATAATTCAGAAAATGTTTTGCTTTTTCTAATTGGGTTGGCATAGGGGCTTATGTGTTGTCTGGGAGAGAAATCCTTTCCTTGCTAAAGATATTATTTTAAATGAAGTGGATGTAAGGGGTGGGGGAAGGGGAAGTCAACATGCTGTTGTTTTGGGTTTATTTTTTCCTGAGTGTCTACAGATACAGACATCAAAACAATTAAAGGGAAAAAAAAATCCTTGAACGCTGAAAGTATCACATAAAAGAAATATATTTAATAAGAATATTTGTTGTTTCTGGGAAATTTTAAAAATAAAAAAATTCAACATAAGTCAGAAATAATCTTTGTCTCTGTATGTTAGGGATACTAATATTTGTTCTCTTTTCACATTATTGAGGTATACTTAATGATCCAATTTCTAATATAATAATATTTTGCAACATGACATATACTTGCTAAAGAAAAGACTGTGATAGTATGAAGAGGGGAATATGATTTTAGGTACAGGTAAGCATCAGGAGCTAATGAGGCCAGCATCATCCATTAATATGACAAATTTGGTTATCTAAAGCCAAATGCATATTTTTTTATAAATAATATATATATAATATAACATAAATATTTTTAGGAAAATTATTCAATTGAGTATAATTATTTTTAAGAGTAAATTTTCAATAGGCTCTGCAAGGCTTCCATCAGCTTCTGAAGTAATTAAAAAAAAGACATTATTAATTCAGTTACCTATAAAGAACTAAGGACAAACAAGGTTTAGTCCCCATCTGAGCAGTGGGTACAAAGAATTTATGTGTATGTATCTATATATCTATATGGATATAGATATATACATACACATATACATACATACATACACACATATATGTTTGTGTGTATGTATAAAAGGAAAATATGTATACAATAAATATGTTTAACTTGAGTAGGGTTGGGATGATAGTGGGTGCCAGATATAGAATACACAAAAACTATACTAAAACAAAAACCAAAACCACTTAATGGTCTGCCTTATGCATGGAAATATTTAATGGATGGATTGAGAATTTGCATTTCAAGACTGACTACTGAAGGTAAAGTACAATTTGTCTTTATATAGGATCTTGCACAAAGAAGACATTACATTGTTTAAGTAAATGAACACGATTGAAAGTGTACTTAGAAGCAACATTCACTCAGGTTTCAAATAAACCATCTATCCTATTTCCTTTTGAAAACCTTCCAACTGAACAAACACACAAAGCATACTTATTCCTGCTCACTTCAAGTCCTGGCACAAACTTAAATTCCTGGGAGTCTCACTAACCCTGCTTAAACCCATTTCCAATGTAAGCTAGGGATGTTTACATTGTCCCTACAGTGGCAACTTACAGGCACTTGTTCTCTCTCTTGGGGTCTTGTATAGCCTCCTTCCACACCCTCTAAAATTGAAGGGGATTACTTTAGCTAATCTACAGACTTGCTCTGTCTCTTATGCTATGGAAACGTTGCAACACAGAAATCATTCAAAGGAACTTAAGACATCTAACAGAGCAGAGATGATAAGGAGGGCCACAGTAGCAGTTTTCAAGCATCTGAGGGACTGTCACAGGGAAGAGAGATTACATTTGCTCTGCTTTGCCTGGAGCAAAGAGCTAGAAACAATCGGCGGAAGTTGCAAAGAAGTAGATCCATGTTCCATACGAGGAAGAAATTTCTATAAACTAAAGTTGTTCAAAAGTAGAAAGAGCTACACAGGGAAGTAATGGGCTCCCCATAACTGGAGGGCTTTCAGTAGGGGCTGCTGGGCGATCACTTGTCAGGAATTTGACAAAGGGCACTCCAGTCTAGGTAGGGGTCAAAACTAAATGACTTCTGAGATCCCATGTAGTCCTGTGACTGTAAGCCAGTGAAAAAGTAATGAAGAGCTAAATATAGGCCATCCAATCTGGATAATTTGAGTTGGTAGGAGAAAAAAAAAACGTGAAAAAATAAATGTTTTTCCTCTATACTGCAGGATTTTCTAATCCTACTTTGAGCAAGTTCTTAATCTTCCTTTCCCTAATTTTCTGGGTAAGTGCTTTAATTTCCTACTATCCTTTACCTGTATTAACACAGACTAAATATAAACTCAAATGATTCCTATCTGGGTCCCTTGGTCACCCTCATCTCTCTTGGTTCTCCCTATTCACAGCACTCCAAAAGCTCTGAATTGGTGATAGGAAACATTTAAGAGCATTATTTTTCCCAGCCCATTAATAGAAAAAAAAATACTCCTGCTCAAAATAGCTAAAAAAGATCACACCATTAAAACACATTCTAAGGAGTGAATTAAATATTTGTAGTAGGGTCTTTTTAAAAGTAAGTATAAATCTGTTATTTTAATAGCAATAGTGATAGTATACAGAACCTGTACACGAATGTATGGCAAGATGACACAATTTAAATGTGTACAATTTAAAAAAAAACATAAACAAATATGCATACTTAACTTATTAATAGCTTGATTGTTACTGGAATTTTTATAATGTGGGCTCTGTGGCACAGAGACATGCACACACAGTTCTAATTAACACCAATCACAAACGCTAATGGTATAACCTACTGCTTAAGTAAATGAACATCCTTACCCCTGCTGCTTTGAAGAGGCTGATAGGCATGCACTTTATTGACAAAGTAAGCTAATTTACAGAGTGATTGTCCAAGAGGGAGCTGCTGTTTATTTGCAGGCTTTTTCCCATTGAACTCACAGGGCAAACATTGCACTTAAATTGTTAATTAAAATATCAACAGATAAAATGTAAACATTGTGTTTCCTAAGCGTGGAATGACATATATTCATTCAGCACCAAATCCTGAGGTTCTGCTTAATGATTACCAGAGGATAATTACATTCACTCTGAAAACGTTGGCCAGTACCTACTGTCCCAGTTTGTCTCCAAAGAAGAATCTTTTAGTAGAAAAAACAGAGTGAAGGGGTGAGCTAATCTTCTGCCTTATGTAGACATAAACCTGAAGGACTACACATTTCCAAGTGCCTTCAGTGAGGGCCATCTGTGGTTACCAGATGTAAAAATCTTGCAACTTGTAGAGTCCAAGGGTGGAAAGGATGTTGGTGTGTGTGTGTGTGTGTGTGTGTGTGTGTGTGTGCTTTTTCTAAAAGACAATTCTTCCTGGGAGAATAAAAGAGGTCATTTGCCAACAAAAAAAGTGATGAAATTGGATAGCATATAATGTTGTATTTGGAAGCTAAAAGCTTTCTGCTTCTCTATTTTCTAGGTTAGACTTTTATTAGATTATTAGATTAAATTGTGAAATTGGGTACTAGACACCTAGGATGAGAAGAGAAACTATGGAGGCATGTGTCCTTTGCATCAAAGATCTTTGGGGTCTATTATCCATAATACCTAAGAAACTAACAGAAATACATGAGCCATTCCCCAATTGAAAGTGTTTGAAAGACATTACCAAACAAGTCCTAAATGAAGAACTGCAAACTATTTATAGTTACATGAAAAATTGCTCTAAATAGCTAATGAGAGAAATTCAAATCAAAGCACCTCACAACCAGAAATAGGTGAACAGTCAGTGTAGGAGGACCTGCAAAAAGAAAGTCAGGCTAATATAATGTTGGTACAGCTGTAAATTCGGTTCTACCATTCTGGCAAGAATTTGGTATTATGTTAAGTGACTAAAATCTTGACATACCTTGACCCAGCTATCCTCATGGAAAGTATAAACCATAAAAAAGATTAACATTAGAAAGAAAAGTCTCATATACACCAAAATTTTCATAGAAATGACTTTTTTTTAATTAAAAATAACTTGAAATAAAGCAGATGCTAACCTATAAGAGAATGGTTAGAGAATTTATGGTATATAATGTAAAGGAATATTACTGTACTTTAAGAAGAAATAAGTGTGAAAATTTCAAAGAAAGAAATATGAAATGATGGAATGTGAAAGAAGAATAATCAGGAAAGCAATGAAGACATTGACTATAATAATGTAAATGGAAACAAATAAAAGAAAAATACTTTGTGTGCTGCATAAGCTTGGTCCAGGAAAAGAGTTTATACATCGTCCTTCTTTCAAGTAGCATAGAGCCCTGTGTATGGTATATGTTGGTCATTTGGTCTTTTTGAAAAGTTTTATTTTTCTGTCTTTTTTACTATTTATCAAAAGCTCAGAAGGAAGGGAAATATCTGTAAATAAAACAGATGTAAAAATAAATAATATCAATAAATACACTAAAAGAAAAAGAAACTGTGCATTTGCTGAACACATATGGTACCTTACTTCACATTCATCTGGTATGTTGTTTGATTACTGAGTGTATCTGGGTGTTTTTCATCCCATCTTCTCCATCTCCAGATATAACTAAGTGATCATAGCCAAAGTAGACAAGTTAATCCAAGTGAATTGCTGCAGCAGGAATCTCAGCACCTGGAAATTCAGGATCTCTGCCCTTGAGTGTGGCATGAAATTAATGTCGCTGAACTACTGGAAGTGGTTCAGAAAGACTCAGCACTGTATTTCTAATTACACTTTGATATTAGAAGTTGCATTAAAAATAAAAAAAATTAAAAAACCACTTGCACTACAGCTATTTGTGTACATGGCTTATTCTTCTACTAGACAAGAAGCTACATAAGAATAATGCTCATTAGGGGCGGCCAGGTGGCTCAGCGAATAAGAGCACTGGCCCCAGTGTCGGGATGACCTGGTGATCGAATATGGGCTCAGATACTTAGCACCATACCCAGAAATAACTGGCCGTGTGACCTTGAGCAAGTTACTTAACTCCAATTGCTTTAAAAAAAAATAATGCTCATTCTTCTTTCTAGCCTTCACAGTTCCTTGCTATGTGCAAGGGTTCGATGAATAGCCATTTAATGAATGGATAAATTTTTATTTATTAGTTGAATACCTTAAATCATGCATTATATTAATTATAAATTGTTGCAAAACATAATTATTGTTTATTGAGTTGAACACAACTTCTTCATCAATATGAATAATAGTGATAATAAATCACATTTACATAGTACTTTAAGGGTTAGTGGGTGCTTTAATTTATGGATTTCTTTTGTCTGTATACACATATTCACTTGTTCTCAGGAAACAAACATTTTGTTCCCTGAAGAACAAAAATTTATACAAAGAAAATAATCTTCCTTACCTCTCCTCCACTGGTTATCATTTAATTGGTTATAAAAATAACAGAGAAAGGGGCAGAAATCATAGCTATTCAGAAGGTTCAGGGTGTGTATTATGATTTAGTTATTCTAAATGACTAAGAGCCAGGGGATCTGTATTATAAAGTCAGGTTTGCCACTCATTATATGACCACAGGAAGTCATTTAAGCTTTCTGTACCACAATTTTCTCATCTATAAAAAGGGAATCATGATACCCATTTAACTGATCTAATAGAATTGTGAACTGATCAGATAGAGATTGTGAGTATGATTTCATTGATATAGGTTACTTCTGGATGAGGTGACTCCCGCTACCAATGCAGGTTAGCTTCTTTTCTAAAACAATCTAGGATTTGCCTAGTATACTGATGGGTTGTAATATGTTCAGGTTCACACAACTGCTATGTATCAGGTGGAGGACTTGAGCCTTGCTTTTTCTGGCTCCAAGGCCAAACAACTCTCTATCTACTAGATCTCATTACTTTTTGTTCGTGTGATTTTAAGATGTGACAATAAATATGAACTTGCTCTGAAAAGTATAAAAGGTCATATACACATGTAAAATAATCTAAAATTGACACCGTATCATTGCTTTTATGTTAGTTTCTCTTGAGTTTCTTAGACAGGAAGAAAAAGTGCTAAAAACATGTTTCTGGTTTGAACACCTGACCTATATGTAAAATTTGTTACCTTGAACCCAAAACTTAAGGGCAAGAAACATTATTCATTAGCTTTAAATTCTAGGATCTCACTGTCTTTGTCTGTTTGTCTCTCTCCCCTCTTTTCTTCTTCAAAAATACTTGGGCAGGAAAAACAAAATTAATAAATAAGGTCATCATTCCTTCATGTGACCTGAAGAAAGTTAACATTTAACATGCATTTATATTCTTCTTTGACTTCCAAAGTGACCCATTTATGTTGAACTTTAAAAAAATAGTTATTTGGCACATTAATGTAAATACCCCATTCATATACTATGCATAGGACTGTCTCTTAGCAAATTTCACCTTTTAGGCTACCCTCATTCTGCTCGTAGATCCAGATGTCATATATTTCTTGACTCTTTCCCACATGGGATATATTCCATGTTTCCAAAATGCTATTTTCCCCCATTGTCTTTCCCAAAACAAGACTAACCTGCCCCATATTCCATCCCTCAGAGGCATGCTGTCATCTAGCTCGACAAATAACTAATGTGTTAAACATTGATGCACGAATGTGTTAACCCTCTATGTTATTTCAATGCTGCTATATGCCACTGCCTCTAAAAAACTAATGATGAGTATCATGCAAGGAGTGTGTAAACAGGCCATAAGGCATAATCAGCTAGCAACTTTGAAAATAGGAATAAAGAAATTGTACTAAAAGAAGAGAAGACTGACTGGTCACATGGCATGAGTGTGGTAGACAACCAGAATGTTCCACTAGTACCCTTGAGATGCCAGGATAGTTGAGTTAAGATTCTCTGAATCTTGAATAAGGACCCTCTGTGGCAAACTTTGGGGACAACATGGACAAGAGTCACACAGCATAGCCAGGCATGGATTAGTTTCAATCTGCACAATTAGGGGGTACACCTGAATGCATGAGATCACAGATTTATTTGAACACTTGAGTCATTTCAGTGATAAGCCAAAGTGACCATCAACCCTTTGCTTTTGCTACAGAATGCCATCTGAAGAAATAATGAAGAAAAAATTAAATTGAGCATGCTATAGTTGTGTAAAATGTATCACTATACACTGACTCCAGTGGGGGGAAATATGTATGTATGTATGCATGTACTTATGCATGTATACATATATTATATAAACCACATACACATGTGCATATATATACAAAGTGCATATATTAACACATATATGTTTGTATACACATGTGTGCACATACGTATCTTGGATAGGTACTCTATGATAGTCTTTAGATATGAAAAGAAGAGGAAAATCTCCAAGGCATTGAGTAATTTATTTAGGGAGGATATGGGGAAGGATGTTTACAAGAATGGAAAAGGACAAGATATGAGAAGGTGGTGATTTGAACCAGGAGAAATGATATCACAGAGATATTAAACAACATAGTACAGTTACATGACCCTGTTAGTAATATTGCCACTCTGGGAGTCAGTTTTTTTCCACATGTGTAAGATGAAATGGATACAGAAAATAGTGTAGCATAGAAAAAAAGTTAATCTTGAAACCAAGAACTGGGTTCAAATCCTTCCTTAGAGACTCCTCAGGTATATGATTCTGTATAAGACATTTATCTGAGTCTCACTTTAACTTTCTTTTTTGGAGGGCAGTTGGGGTTAAGTGACTTGCCCAAGGTCACATAGATAGTTTTTGTGTTAAGTGTCTGAGGCCGGATCCAAACCTAGGTCCTCCTGACTCCAGAGCTGGTGCTCTATTCACTGTGCCACCTAGCCACCCAAGAGTCTCATTTTGTCTTGAAAATGGGAAAGATAATAGCAACTACCTTGTAAGTTTGTTGCATATCAAGAAAGGTAATATATTTAATTCACTTTGATAATCTTGCAGTGCTGCATTTATGTGAACTATTTTTGTCCTGGTATTATAATTCTTTTTCTTTATCCTTGTATTTTCCCCAGGGCCTTGCACCTATTAGGCACTTTAGTATTTTTCTGAATGAATGAATGAATAATTGAAAAGGTCCCTGAAACCAGGTTTCAAAGTCTATGAATTACTTTAATGCTGAACCTTTTAGCTACCAATAATGGTAGGGGTGGTAGGGGATTGGGGATTTGGGATAGCAGAGTGGAAGGATCTTGGGAAGATGATTCAACAGCTGTCAATCAAATAAGATAATGTGAATGAACCACTGAACTCTATTTTTATTCTATTTTTAAATTATATTGTTATAGAAATGCTTGTTTTATTCACTAATTAAAAAGAATAAAAATAAAATATATGCATACATAGATATACATACACATGTATGTAAATACATATATATACATATACATATAAGTATTTTTCAATAAGTTTGTTCCCTTTTTATGCTTTAAAAGACATAGTATATGTGACACATACATACACACGCATGTGTCTTCATCTATAACATAAGGGGGTTGGACTAGAGGACCTCAAAGATTCCTTTCATTTCCAAATCTGTAAGCTTGGATCCTATCTACTATGCACAGAAGCCTTTGGAGGCACAGAGTAAATTAATTTTGAGAAGTCCACTGTATCCCTTCTAATCCTCCAGACAACACTCTCCCTTTCCCTCATTCACCCACTCCCACACAGGGGCTCTTATGCTCTACCATCTGATGACATTCTCCATAGCTGATATGGTCAGAAGCAGGATAAATAGCCTAATCTAACCTGATTCTCTGGCTGGCAGTATCTGGGCTCTTTAATAGATGAAGCATCACAAAGCAAACCTCATGCTGGGAAGTCTTTTCAGAAATGGGTTCATTTTTGCAGCTCTTTAGTATTTTGCAAGTGAAGTCTCCATTGTGGAGATTCATGCCTCTATACTAGTAACTGAAATTTGAATTGGAAATATGCCTGCACCACAACTGAACTGCCTCCTTGGTCTAAGGTGCTCCTGTAAGACTTGCACACTCATGTGAAGATGGGAAGGGATTTGTTTGTGTCCTAAACTTTATTAATCATTTGTCACAGATGGAAGTGTAGCAGCTATTAATCACACACATAATCTACAACAGCTCTTCTGTTGGTCTCGTAGTCCTCATATAAATTATCATGTCAAGGATTAATCCATTTTGTTTTGCTTAATCCTCTGTTTTTATTCATTCTCTCCCCCTTTCCCCTCCTTTGCTCCCTCCCCGATCCCTACACACACAGACAGCCCTGTTTATGCGGCTTTTGTTCAGAAGGGTTTCAAATTGTCTTCTGGACAATTTCAGTCTGAATGATTAATCATAGTGACAGAAACTTGACCAAGGGTTCAACTAACCATGAATAAAAACACTGAGCCCAAGGTCGTTGCAGGTTATGCTTCTGCTCCATCCTGGAACAATAAGGAAGAAGAAGTGGATGAAGGAAAGAAAGAAAAAAAAAGATTTCTTCGGGCTTTATTGCCTCCTAACTGACAATAATCTGAATACAATGTGTCTGTGGCCATTTCCCCTTCTGAAACAGACGCCTTCTGTTATTAGACTTGCTGTGTAGGCCACCCAGTCTGGTGGAACGGCCCACTTCAGCAATTTCAAATCACAGTTAAATGCTGATGCCTCCAGGGCTTTGACGATTGCAAACAAAGTGAGCTCAGAGTTGCCCAGCTAGCTTCCCTAAAGTGCGATATAGGATTATAAATTTAGCTTGATGGCTATTAAGCTCATAAATTGTAGTCAGAACATCTTATGATCAAAGCTTCTCCTGGCTTTCCCGTGGGGACAGAAATAAAGAAAGCCTAAAAATGAATACACAGGACTGTATAGATTAATTAGGGTAAACAAGTTTTATTTTATTTATTGAAATGCAAAGATATTGAATAGAAACCAATGGACTCATCTTTCTCCAAAAAGGAATCCTTCCTCTTCACCTGGGTTCTGTCATTGCAAAGGCTCCATGCAAGGCCACACACCAGTAAGCATTCAATAAATATTAATTAATTATGAGGGCTTGGAAGGGTGGCTCCCATAAGTGGTAGAAATAAAAGGCAGCACTGTGTTGGCTAATCAGATAACAATAAAAATGAAACAAACATGAGCTGCAATAAAAAAGATAATGACCAGCACAATAATGAGGATTTAAAGTATCCCAAAGCCTCCTTTTTCAGGTGCAATGTGGGAGATGACCTGGCATATTCTGTAGCTTACTCAACCTCACAGTGTAACTTCATGGTTGTCAGTTCTGACTTCCAGGTTGGGACCACTTGTTTAAGAGAAAATACTTATTTAATTAAATCAGCCTAATATGTACAATAGAAGGAACTCTACTGATTTTAAATCTAGGTTCTATACCTGTGTGACCTGGGCAATTCATTTTATTTTTCTTGGGCCTCATTTTTCTCATCCATAACATGAAAGGGTGTGTGTGTGTGTGTGTGTGTGTGCGTGCGTGTGCATTTTTTTTTTTTTTGCTTTTTGGAGAGGGAAGGCAGGGCAATTGGGGTTAAGTGACTTGCCCAAGGTCACACAGCTGTTAAGTAAGTGTCTGAGGCTGGATTTGAACTCAGGTCCTCCTGACCTCAGGGTCGGTTGCTCTATTCACTGTGCCACCTAGCTGCCCCTGTGTGTGTGCATTTTTGATAGGTGAAACCTGCATACCTCTTTCATGTTTTTAGGTATATAAAAAAGATATATAGGATTATAAAGGAAATTAATTACACTGAAATATAGCTATCAATTAAAAAAATGTTCACAGACACAAGGTTAAGAACTACTGGACTAAAGGACATAGAAGGGCTCTAAATCTATGAACCTTAAAGTGGCACATCACACAGTTAGCTCCCTGTTGAGGTAGGTCCTCTTTCCTTTAGCTCCTTTAACAGATCATACCATGTTATGCAATTGTCATCACTGAGTATTTTGATTCCTTCACCTATTAAAAAGAAACAAACAAAAAAGGTCTAATTCGACTAGTTAAAGAGGAGTAAACTTCCTTTTGTCTGTGGTTCTAAAGAACTCTAGTAGAAGGTGGCACCAGAATATTTCTCTTAATGATGTTTGGGTACAGCTAATGGATTACCACCACAGGGTCGACTTTGTTATTTCCTAACCAGAGTTAGCAAACATTTCCTTCATGACTTAGACTTTGGAAAGGTTTACAAGGAAAACTATTCTCAACATGAAATAAATAATCTATATCAGGGCTGGCAAACTGCAGCCTGCAGGCTAAACTTGGTCTGTTTCCTTTAAAAACCATTCTTATCTCACCATAATTTGCTGACTTCTGATCTCTATTACTTATAGCTAAGTATGAATGCAAGGGAGGCCCTGGAGTCAGAAAGAGCAATACTTCTCTATTACATCATAATGATTTTAAATTAAGAATTAGGGGTCTTTTTAAAAACAAATATGTACTAGGGGACAAATGATTACACTTTCAATAAACTATCACTAGTTTCTCTAGAGGATAAGCCAAGAAACCCAAAAAGGAAGGCTTTAGGCAAAAAAAATAAATAATTAAACCTAGGAAGAACCAAAAGGATTGTATAAAAATATGTGTGTGTATTCTATATGTATATATAGGTGTATATATATACATATATATGTGTGTGTATATATACATATATACATATATACATATATATATATATATAAAATTGAGACAGTTCAGCATACAACAGACAGAGCATTGGACATGGAGTCAGGAAGGCCTGAGTTCAAATATGGCTTCAGATATTTTAGCAATTAATTCTGGGCAAATCATTTAATCTCTACTTGATTCAGTTTTCTCCTATATAAAATCAGCATGATAATAACTACTACCTCCCAAGATTATTGAGAGGTTCAACCAACATATTTGTTTGTTCTTTGTAAGCCTCAAAATGGTACACTGCTGCTATTAGGATTAATAATAACATCATTTATTTATACTTTTTAGAATGTTTTCACATAAATTCTCTTATTTGATCCTCAAAATATCACAGTGCTTTCTTCCACGGAGGAATAAACGAAGGCACAGATATTAAATGATTGGAATCTTTCACGGAACATAGCATGATATCCAACACATAAGAAGAAGAGGTGCAATTTGACTTTGCATTATCCTGCGAGTCATAAAATATGACCATTTCCAAAGAATCAAGTTTGCAAGCCTCCCAAATTGTGATGAAGAGTCACAGCACAGGCTTAAGCAAAATGTAAGCCAAGAATTTAAAGCCAGAAGTTACATAAAGGATGTCATGAGTGATGTAAGTCTAAAAAAGGAGGTGGATTGTCTACATGATAAAAATGAGGTATAAACCAATATGAACTTTGCGTACTTCATTGGTATCTGGGCAATGACAAGAACTCAAAAGGACAGCTTCCATCATGAGTGTGGGTGGGCCCACAGGCAGATTTCCTTGAGTACATGGACAAATGTTGCCCAGGAGGGACAGATGCAGATGTGTTTTAATTTGAATCACCAGAAGGAAAAGAAATATCAAAGTATTATCTTGAGTTAAGTGAAAAAGCAGTGAACAATGAAATAAACACTCTCCCAGACTGAAGTCATAAACTGACTTCAGCAAAATAGCATTCTAAGTAACTCTTACCTGTATTTAGAACCACCCTCCTGCTTCAAACACATCTCTGGGAAGACGGTAATGACAAGATAGTGTTTTCATTTTGTGAGCTAAACAGCATCTTCTTCATCACCCACTTTCAAGTTCATGGAAATACTTTTAGTGATAATTGCTAAACATGCCAAGTGCATTTATAAAAGCCAGCATATATATATTGATAGTAGCAAGTTTCTATATTTGAGATGTTTCATGTAAACATAGACATTCAGTAATTATTGCTGTTGCTGCTCATCTCAATGAGAGGAGAGAGTAATAAATACAAGAGCCATGATCTCATTAAAAAGCAGATCTATGTGCAGTATGCTTTTTGGGTCATGATTCTAGTCCACTATGCAATTTTGCAGACACTTCTGCATCTTTAACAAACCACACTTAAAAAAAAATCTATAGGAACCTTAGATTAGGTTCTTGAGGGGGCCAGATATTATAAATAAAATTTAGAAGGAGGTTTTCCTATAGAAGGGTGAAAGGAATAAATGTGCTCATGGAAGAGGAGACTTTTCTACTCATGGCTACCTTTAGGGGATAATGAACTGTTTAGAAACTCTTTGTCCTGATTAGAATTTTATTATTTTATTCTAGCCTTGGGCAAAAAGAAACAAGTTAGTAACAGTACCTAAAGTGAAGTTTTGAGTCTGCTATGATTTTGTGGCCTGTGACTGAGTCCCCTTTTCAGAGTGTGCATATACATCAGTGTGTGTTGTCTATGCCTTACCCCTGATATATACTGAAGAGAGTACTGAACCTTAGAGGTTGAAGGCTTGGATTTTAGTTGCATCTATACCCCTTACATGGGATCTGAGGGTTGTCAGGGGAGACTCTCCTTTAAGATAAAGCACTGTCAAATTCAAAGGGTTCTAATGAGGATAAAATAAGATCATAGCTATAAAAGTGATGTACAGATGTAAAGTATGATCATTACATATTATTCTTCCCTGGAGCTCATCAACTACCTACATATAACTTAACTTCTCTGGAACTCTATCTATAACAACTTCTCTGTGTGTTTAATAAATGCTGCTACCTATAACTTAACTTCTTCCCTGTTCGCAAAAAGATGAGACTTGATTATATATTATATGACCATGGAAGTCCCTTCTAACTCTAAATCTAGGACCAAGCCTGAATTCATTATTTTAGAGAGGAGGAAAATTGAAGTCCTTCATGATCCACCCAAGGCCATACAACTACGAAAGGCCAAAATAAGTCAGATGTCAGGTATTCTGTCTCCTAGTTCAGAGAGATTTCTACTGTTGTTTCACTACAACCCAGATCACTCCTTTTATTGGGAAATCACATTAAACCTTTATCACTCATTAACATATGCATGAATTTATTTTTCAGATTAATTCCTCACTCATAAATCAGAGTTCAGAAATGTGGACAGAAAATGATAAATAATGATGGACAATAGGAAGTGGAGAGAGAAACAGTTCAGAGAACACCCTCTGTGGTATAGGCAAAATCAAATGGAACACCTCATTTGGAACTGAGGTCATACTCAGGAGCATGAGGACATGCAGTTCCCAGAAGAAGGGAAATTTTCTTTCACAATAATTTTCATGTGATTTACAAAATATTTTACTCAAATAAATATCATTTGAGCCTCTAAATACCCTTGTGAGGTAGATGCTACTATTATCCCCATATTACTTATGAGGAAACTGAGACTAAGAGAGATCATGACTGTCCATAGTTACAGAAGCTAGAAAATGTCTGATGTAGGAACTCAAAATTCAGGTCTTCCTGATTTCAGGTCAGGCACTATGTTGACCTTGTTCAGGGTCAGCACAGTAGAGTGGACTGGGAGTCAAGGGAGATCCAAATTTAGATCTTTTCTCCACATACAAACTACTCTGTAAATTTGAAAGTGCCATATAAATGTCATTGTAGTAGTTGCAGTAGAAGGTGTAGTAGTAGTAATAATAGCAGCAGCAGCAGTAGTAGTAGTTGTTTTATTATTACTATTATTATCACAGATTTTTCCCATGGCATAATTCTAGAGCTTGGACCACTTCTAGAGTAGAGACACTGTGGCTATACACAAGCGAAATTAAAATTGTTGCAACAAATCTTCAACAACAAACTTTCAGGTCATTCAAATAAGAAGGAACTTGATAGTTATGCTTGAAGAAAGGAACACTAAAAATCTGTTTCATCATAGGGTCAAAAAATATTGCTGATCCAAAATATAGAAAATATGCATACACTAAAAGAATGCCTTATGGATTACTAAACAAAGGTAGATGTGAGAAGAAAACAAAACTATGCACTTTAATTTTTTAATTAATTGATGCCTAATTTCTTTTCTCCCAAACAACAGGTACAAATACTATCTAAAGCAAATCAACTATTTAAATCAAATGACAGAAAATTAGTTCTTATACATTTTTAAAACTTTCAAATAGGTTTTCATTAAATTATAATGTCTTGATTTCATGGACCAATTTCTCATGACTTGCCACAACTAAAAACCAATATATTATGTTATTGGAAAGCTAGGAGTTTCCTGATTCTATAATAACCAGTATCATATCAAAATATGATCTCTATTTACAAAAGGGTAAATGAAGCCATATTATGTGTGTTTAATAAATGCTACAATCAAAAGTATATTTTAACATTATAAACTTCATATAAATTTATTCTTTTAACTATGACTCCTGATCCCTAAGATTTTAATTCACATATATGTGTGTATATATGCTAGTATATATATGTATATATGTATCTATACATATGCTCCTGTAAAGAATATATTGCACTTTTATAGTTATATTTGTAATATTTTTCATTCTACTTTGTTCAATTTCCATTCTTTCTATGATTTTGTATTTTAAAATTTTTTTTTCATTCTTTTGTATGATACATTCTTTGTTACTTTATTGCTACAACCTGGTTAGTCATTGTACAACTTTTAGGCATTTTGATTATTTATAATGAGTCATAATTATAGCCATGAATATCTTTGTAAACATTTTCCTTGGGACATCTTTCTAAAGCAGGATTAATAGTCAGGTGAATGAATTTGATCCTTTCCATAGTTCTCCTTGAATAACATCAGATTGTCTTCCAGAAAGATTATGTCACAATGAGTGTACCTCTTTCCCCATATCTGCCCGCCTTTGAGTTTTGTAATTTTTGCTAGCCTAGTGGGTATGACATCATATTTCTCAGTTTATTGAAATATATTGATTTTATCTTTATGAACTTAAAGTGTCTAGTCACTATTTGTTCCTCTTCTATGCATTGCTTTTCCTAACCTTTGACCATTTTACAGAGTTGTGTTAGTACTCTCATAAAATGTACAAAAAGAAAAGTTGAACAGGTCCACCAGCTCTTAATACCATTTGAAATTTCACTCAATTAAATAAACATTCTGTTAATTATCTCCGTAAAAGTCCCAAATTGATCAAAGTTCGTAAGTTTTGCTAGAGGACTATTGATTTCATTTGAGCCTCACAACAACTCTATAAGATATGTTCTCTTATTTTTTACTTTATAGATGAAGAAAAACCAGTGGAGTGAGGGTATATGATTTCCCTAGAGTTACACAGCTAGCGAGTGTCTGAAGAGGGATGTGAGCTCAGTTCTTCTAACTCCAAGTCTGTCACTTACACATTTTGATATTCGTGCCTCATTACAAGATTAAGAATATGGTGATAGTTTGAGGGGGATCAAATTAACTCCTAAAACTACCTACCAATTCATGAAGGGTGACAATGTGCCTCGGTAGATTGCTTACATTATTAAAATCACAATATTAAATGACACTACCTTTGAAGAATTAAAATGAGTCTAAAACTAGTGGTTTACAAACTTTATTGATCACTCATCCTTATCAATAGAAAAAAAATGAGCATATATGCTCAACATTTATATATTTACTTATTTGTAAATTCTCTACACATATGACCATACTAAAATTTACAAAAAAGGATAAATTTTAAAGAGAAAGATGAGATAAAAACAAAATACTGTTTGATCTTAGAGGGAATAAGGAATCATTTTTGTTTTTGCTGCTGTTTCTTTGTTACATGGTACTTAACCTTCAGACAAAATCACCTTGGCAGTTCTTTGACAAAAGACTTGAGGAAAAGGTAGAGATCCCATACAAAGAGCTAAATTAAGAAACTATGAAAATAGTCCAAGGCAAAGATGCTGAGGTCCTAAACAAAGTTGTTGCCTATACGTTCAAATAAGGAAACGTATTCAAGAGATATTATGAAGACAGATCAACAAGATTTGGCAATGGATTATATACTGAGGTGACAAAGAATAAAAAATCAAAGATATCACAGAAGTTATGAACCTGGGTGAATGGAGAGATGGGGGTACCTTCTGTAATAATAAGGGAGTTTGGAAGTGTGGAGTGCTTAGGGGAAATATGTTGTTCATGAGATCTGTGTCAAAGATCAAAGCTATCCACGCCCTTTCCTCCTATATGACACATTCCTTTGCATCAAAATAAAAAAGAGAAGAAGCAAGGTTCTTACATGTTAACACCATGAGGTAATATTGGGGGGGGGGGCGGGAAGTGGTAGGTATGCTTAGAGGTGGGAATTTTCCCAGTAGCACCTATATAACTGTCACTGAGGGTGCTCCAATAATGACTAAGTTGTAATTGTCTAGAAGGGCTAATTTCTAGCTCAAGTATGTTTGAGGGCTTGTATCATACAGGGAAGGAGGTAGTATACATTCAGGACACAAGCCACATTTTGGACTGTTGCAGAGACAGAAGAATGGCTCCCACTTTTCTTATGATCAAGTCACATCCCTCTTGATTCAGTCCCTAGATATGACTGTAGATAGTGCTGATGTAAGATACCATTGACCATCATTTAAGCCAAATGGTATAGGGCAGTTCATAGATTATTGGTCAGAAAGCCAGGAGACTAGTTCTAGTCATGACTTTATCATTATCAAATTGTCTGACTTTGGAGGCAATATTCCACCCAACAGCCTATGATTCTGTAGTTTCTCAAGTGTGGGTATATGTGTGTATGTGTATGTGTGTATCTGTGTCTGTGCATGTGTGGGTGTGTGCAAGTATATCTGTGTGTCTTTTTGTTCTACACTTGGAGTACATAGATGGAAACTATCAATACCCTAAAGGAGACTAAATTAGCATTGATAACAAATATGCAAACATGGCAAATAGATACACATTCAGGGATTATTTAGGTAGGTAATACATTACAGGGGAAGGTTCATCAGGATAGGGGAGGATTCAAGAACTTCCTTGCATAATGCAGAAAGTCCCTCTGGAAGGAAGTGGTTCCTCAACCAGTTTTTAATGATGAGAGGTATATAGCCTGGCAGATGGGAGACAGTCTGTCCCAGGCATAAAGAATAACATGAACATAGGCAGATGGTTCTGTGATGGGTGAATGCATAGAAAGGCAAGCAATTTAGCCTGACTATAAATGTGAGAATAAGTGGGGCAGTGATGAGAGATGAGTGGGACAAGAATTGACTGGCATGATTAGTCAATTCATTCATTACCTCAATAATCATTTATTATTTGTTCCACACAATGGGCAAGGTATCTGCCCTCCAGAAACTTATAGTCTACTAGCAAGATGTGCTGGGGGTGGGGTGGGGTAGTGAAAAGTTGATTAAATACAGTGTGACTCAAAGTCTTAGTGAAGGTTTGAGCTTTAATAGCTTATATCTTCTTTAATAGCAGACACTTTGCCCACTATGCAGAGCAGACAATAAATTATTGTTTGAGTGATGAATGAATTGACTTATCAAACCAATCAATTCTTGTCTCTCTCATCTCTCATCAGTGTCCCACTAATTCTCACATTTTTCGTCAGACTAAATGGTTTGGCTTTAACCTTTAATAGCTTAAAACCACACTAAGACTTTTGAGATACCTGGTACATGAAACAAGAAATAGTGATGTGTGTAAGTAGCTAATGTTATGTATGTCATTGGCAATTCCAATATTTTTGTGAAACTTGCAGATATTTTTCTTCTGTAGAAAAAGCATGTATAATAATAAAACTCTATTATGGTAAGATTCTTTTCTTTTATCACTACAAACATATTCCAGGGAAACAATCTGGAAAGCCATATAGTAGTTAAAGTATCCAAGCTCATGTTTTTGAAGAATACTTTCTTTATGACCTACCTGGGAGTTGGTATGTGGAGTGGTGAGAGAAATATATTCTATTAGTGGGTCTGGGACTTCCCAAACAAATGTGAAAATATGTGTTTGCATACCTAAATTAATTTCTAAAAATTACCCTTGGAACACAGATTAATAAAAGAGTCCTAGGTTAGGAGATGTATGTCCTAAACCCTAGTTTTGTTAATCATTCAACAACTATAAGATTTTTATAGGAACAGAAACAAATGATATTTAGGGTTTCTTCCAGTTCTCTTATTCTGTAGTCCACTGTTTAAGTTGGTAATATATTTGGTTGACTGTATTCACTAATATTTCCATCTGAAATTACTTGAATTGAATATAATCAAGTGATTTTTATCACAGCAAAATTGGCTTAGAATTTTAATATATTTAATAACACAATTTCATTTAATTTCTGTATTTAATTCAGCCTAGCAACCTGGGGTACTTCAAAAAAAGATGTTTTAAAATACATCAGATAAGGGCCAAGTCTCTCTTTAAACTGATGTAGTGTTATCTCCCCGCTTTAAGCCTAACCCCTCCCAACCTCAAACTTGATTCATGCTGACAAAATACTTCAACTTGGTATTTGCAAACTTAATACCGGAAACTAATTACTTGAATAATAGTAGCAGAGAAAAACAGTCATTTCCTTACTATGTTGCAAAGAAAGAAATTAGGGGCAATTTAGAATCAAAGATTCATAGAACCATAGGATGCTAGAGTTGGAAAAAACCTTAAAAATTATCTAGTCAAATGCCTTCAATTTAAATTTCTCTCTGCTCGTTCTAGATTGTTTTTTAAAATAAGAGTCCATTACTATAACCTAAAAATAAAATTGTGAGAGATGGGGGTGGGGAGAGAGACAAAGACATGTGTCCCCTATTTAAAATGAAAACAAATACCACTGGAAACTTAGGCACCATATTTTACATTATCATACTTTGTTCAGAATTTTCTACTTGTCTCTTCATTTCAATGATGATTAAAGTTTTCCTGAGAAATGATTCTAGTAACAATAATTTCTTTCTTCTGTGGGAGAGTGCTTCTCTCCTCAAAGCACCTCACAAACATTTCTTGATTAAACTGTCCAACAATTCTTTGAGGTAAGGAAAGCAATGCCATCTGTAACTGAAAATTCTCAAAGGAAAACATCCATCTGAAAGGACCAATTCCCTGAGAATTGTCAGGATAGTAAGATTGTCAGTAAAGGCAAAGAAACTACCATGTACTGAAAATCCAGCCTGTGTGCTCATCCAAACAGGAAGCCATGTTTTGCCAAATGAACATTTAGCTAATTCCCTAATGAATGTATCACACTGTGATTAGAAGTTGATAGCAACAAAGCCTTACAATTCTATCCCACAGGCTGTTTTTGCGGTTAAGTGTTGAACAATTTTCAATTTCACAAAGATCTTGATTTATAAAACCTGTGTGTCAGCTCAGACTCAGCTGCCAACTGTAAAGAAACATGGGGCTAAAGAGCCAAAAGTAAGAGACGGGAATAAGAAAAAGAAGTCAGTGTTGGGATATTTTCATTTTTGAATCATGATATGCATAGTAACATTTTTATTTAACACCACACATTACTTTGGTCAGTTTTAACTCTAGTAGAGGTAAAAATCCTTTTCTTTGCCTCTTCCTGATCAGAGGCCCAATGTATACTTGTTTGTTCATTCATTCATTCGTTCATTCATTCATTCATTCAGCATTTATTCCATCTTTATACATGGCTCAGGGATAGAAAGACCAAAAAAAAAAGTCTGCCTTAATTGAGGTTACATTCTATTGAAGGGAAATGGCATGTTGATAGATAAATCAATACAAAATATCTACAAAGCAAAGGTACCGATTATAGTTTGACACAGATTTAGAAATTTACACGTCCAATCATTTTGTAAACACACACACACACACACACTCACTTTTGGCTCAAAACTATGATTATAGTCCTGTGTGACACTGGGCAAATTACTTAACCTCTCTAGGCTTCAGTTTCCTGAGGGGCAGGGGGGGAATGTTGTAGTTGTTTCTTATTGCAAACTTGATCTAAATCACAACTAAGTTTCCTTTCAGCTTTAACTATATGATTATAATAGGAGCAATTATAAGGGCAAGGTAAATATTTCCCATGAGGCTCTATGTCTTAAAGTTGTATCTATTTGAAATTTTCAGGACTGAGGTTCTTATGAAGTCATTTGCCAACAGAACAGAGGGACTATATATATGAAGATATTGATGGGGATATGAGAACAGAGGAAAAAAGAGACAGGCGGAGAGATGGGTGATGGAAATGCCTGGCATAAGAAGGGAAAATAGCAATGGAACCTAAGGCTATCTAACTGGTAACAAATAAGAGAACTTCATACTGCAATTGTGATTCAGCTTTTACATTAAGGGACATTTGGAACCTTCAATCTAAATTCATTAGAGATATTTACAATGTCTTTCCTCAAAAGATCATGACCCTGAAAGGAGACTGTTTCTCTCACTATTTGCTCTGGAATCCAGGAAATGTGTGTGCCAAGAGTGCTTTTTGAGTTGTCTAATAAATGTTTTAGTCATGATTAAGTGTTTTAATTTTAAAAGTATGTTCTTTATCTAGTCTATTATCATGTTGCACGCTGACTTGAAATGACCTTGGAAGTTCCCAACTGAAGTGTCATGGAGGATTGAGGCAAATGAGATAATATTATAATCTAAATCTTCCACATTGCATTAATCCACTTTAATATATAGGTTAGTAGCAAGTAGGCCACAAAAACACAATAATCATGGTTTTTTTTTAATGTAAAAAACAAAACCAAAAACTATGCTTGAAGAAAAGGTAGATGTAAGAGAGATGACAGTAGTTAGATGAACTTGGAATTGGTTGAGTAGCTGGATCCAAATAGAAATCATCAAGAGGTTGACATAACCTCAAGAGACAACTCTAGTGGAATTCTGCAGGTCCCTTGTCCTGTGATTTTTTTTTTGTTAATTATTTAGATGTAGGCATATATTGCATGCACACCAAATTTTCAGATAACATGAATCTGAGAGGGATAGATAAGAAATTGGATGATTAGGATCTCCAAAGATCTCAATAGGTCAGAACAAAAGAACAATTAAATTCTTTATTTTATAAAGTTACATATTTGGGTTGAAATATCAACTTCATTATTACTGGATATAGATCAAATGATTGGAAAACAGTTTCATGAAAAAATATGGGTGCTTTAATGTACTATAAGTTTAATACGAGTCAACAGGATAGTGTGATAAGGCAACCAAAATACATAATATAATCTTAAGCTGTCATAACATTCTGAACAAGGGAAGTGATGTTCTTGCTGTGTTCTGTCTTAATTAGAACAAATCTGGAGGACTGTGTTTAATTGTGAATGGTGAAATTTAGGAATGATATGGATAAGTCAAGCCTTACCCAGAGGAGATAAACCAAGATGGTAAGGGGATTGGAGAAAATGCCATATGAGGCTCTTTTGGAAAACAAACAAACAAACATAAACTGGAAATGTTTATACTGGACAAGAAAAAAAATAGGGAGGATATCACTTTGAGTAATTACAAGTGTTGTCATGTAGAAGAGAAGATTTTATTTGGTTTATTTGTCCCTAGAGGAAAGAACTGGGAGCAATAGATGGAAGCTTTAAAGAGACAGATTTAAGCTTGGTGAAAGAAAAATAAATTTTGTAATTATTAGAGCTGACCCAAAGTATTATGGGTTGGATGGCCACTTAGGGATATTGGAACAAAAGTTTCTGTTCAGAAATGGATTGACCCAGATGACCTCTGACATCCTTTTCAATTTGAGATGCTGTGTCTCCTTAGGTGGGGGACCAAAAAGCAATTTTTCAGATGCTTTATGCAGCAAGATTTAAAAAAAGCAGTAGAAAAAAAATCACAGTGAGTTTGCTGTAACCCTACAGTTAATGTTATTGGGCTTTATCAACTGAATTTAATGGACTACGATGCAATTAACATGACACTTAAGTTTGTTGATAGATAATGTTTCTGTACATTTTTATAGGGTTAGTGAGATGTGTAACTGAGTACCTTCATTGTAATACAAAGTTCTACTTTAGGAATAGTTGACATATTTCACTATTTTGCAATAGGTTGTCCTTTCAAACATTTTCATCATTTTTTGTTCACTTGAAAATGCACATCACTAGTTGCAAGATTCAGTAAGCTGCTGCATAAATGAATAGGAAGAAAAATCTCAGAATGAATAAATAAGGAATGAGGTCTTGAAAAACGAGCCAGCTTTGGGCTTTTCACACTGGTGTGACAGATTGTAATATGAAATCAAAGATTATTATGTACTTTCAGGGTCATCTTCTAATCTATGTCTGGTTTCTCTTTTATCTGATGATGCCTCCAGCTTTAAGCTCCCCTTTTAATAGAGAGTCTGAGACCCAAAGAAACACAGCAGTAGACTCCTTGAACTTTAATATATTTTTCTAGGGTTCAAGAGGAAGGGTGGATACAACATCTTGTCTTTTTGTTTTCTTTTTAGATTTATCGTTTTTTTACATTATTTTCTTCTGAAATTGAGTTTGAAATTTTCTCCCTTCTTCCCACCCCTCTCCCACTTACTGAGAAGGCAAGCAAAATTATATCAATTAAACATGTGAAGTCATGCAAAACATATTTCCATATTAGCCATATCACATTAAAAAGAAAGTGAGAAAATATAATCCAATTTGTTTCCTGAGTTCATCAGTTTTCTCTCTGGAGGTGGAAAGCATTTTTTCATCATGAGTCATTTGGAATTATCTTGGATCAATGTATTGATCATAGTAGCTAATTTCAGAGTTGCATCATTAGAATATTGCTGTTACTGTGCACAATGATATGATTTATCTCATTTCACTTTGCATCAGTTCATAGAAGTCTTTCCATGTTTCTTCTGAAAACACCCCCTCATCCCTTCATCATTTCTTATAGCAAAATATTATTCTACCACAATCATATTCCACAACTTGTTCAGTCATTCCTCAATTCTTTGCCACCACACACACACACACACACACATACACTTTATTTTTGTATACATGTGTGCTTTTCTTTTTTCTTTGATTCTTTTGTGTACAGACCATGAAATGATATTATTGGGTCGAAGGATATACAAAGTTTTATAGCCTTTTGGCCATAGTTCCAAATTGTTCTCCACAATGTTTGAACCAATTCAGTGATTTTTTTGTCTACATTTTACCGTTAGGCCAATTCTGTTTTTTTAGGATGTTATTTTCTTCAGTATTTTTTGTGCCTCTTTTCACAAGCTGTTGATTCTCTTTTCATAAATTTTTTTGCATTGCTCTCATTTATTTTTCCCATTTTTTCCTCTCCCACTCATTCTTTTCTTTAATTCTTTTAAGGAATTCTTGCTGGATTTGGGTCCAGTCAGCATTATTCTTTGAGAATTTATAACTATTTTGACATGGTTGTCTTCTGAATCTGTGTGCCACCATAGGAGCTTTTTATGGTCAAGTTCCATTTTTGTTGCCTGCTCATTTTTTCCCCAGCCTATTTCTTGACTTTCAACTGTATGTTAAAGTTGGACTCTTCTCATTTAGTGCTCATTGGGAGGCACTGTCCCAAGCTTTAGTCTTTTTTGTGCTGCTCTTTTCAGAGCTATTTCTTGGGCTCTACAAGTTTTCAGTGTTCCCAAGGTGGTGTGGTCACTGCTCAACTAGTCTGCATTCTGGTCTTTACCCAGGAAGGGCCACTACTTGCCTTTAGCTGCCAATACCAGTATTCTTCTTGGCTCTGCAACTGTTACCAGGTCTTCTGCTTTCATGCAGCCACAAGCATTAGTGCTCCTTTCTACCTTAAAACTGTTACCAGAGTCCCTCCTTGTTAATGACTGATTATAAGTGCACCCCTCTACCCTAAAACTGTAACTCTGAACTGTTTATGGGCAATAGAGTTGCCAGTCAGCACCTGCTGCACCCAGTCTCAGCAAAGTGTCCCCTATAATCTCTTTATGATCAGTTGTCAGATATCCTTACTGTTTTGGGGCTGAGAGCTCCAATGGCTACTATTGCTGCTGCCACTGTTTCAGCTGCCTCCAATGCCCACTGATGGTGTTCTCTGATACCTCCCACCAATTGTTATAGACCTCTCCTACCAATCTCCTAAGTATTCTAAAGCAGGAAAATGTGTCACTCTGAACTTCTGTTGATTCTGCTGCTCCACAATTTGATTAGAGGATTTATTTTATAGTTGTTTAGAGGGGAATGGCGAGAGGCTTCAACTGGGTTGCTGCCTGTACTCCACCATCTTGGCTCCTAGAATTCTTTCAAGAGATATATTAAAACATCACCAAGAAAGATCATTAGACAAAACTTATCTTAATATTTTGGTTCACTTGTTTGTTTCTGGACCACAAATATAATTTCAATGTTTTAAGAAACTCTATATGGAGACAGTCCCTTTAAAATTAGAAACCAGTATTTACTCTGCGGTTTATAGTCTGAGAGTTCCCTATGGGGCTGAGAGATTAAGTGACTTGTCCATGGTCACACAGACAGTATGTGCCAGTCAGGACTTGAACTCAGTTCTTCCTGA
Source organism: Petaurus breviceps papuanus (assembly GCF_028583685.1). NCBI lineage: Eukaryota > Metazoa > Chordata > Mammalia > Diprotodontia > Petauridae > Petaurus > Petaurus breviceps. The sequence goes on from NW_027186372.1 coordinate 15,244,347, forward strand.
TTCTAAGGGTGGCTCTGTATTTATACCATGATATCTCCTTTAATTCAATAAGCAATTTCTGACCCAGTATTTCAGAGAAAGGAGATTTTTAAAGTCTCAAGTACAAGGGTATGTCATTCCTAAGAAACTTTAGAAGATCAACCGGGTAAGAGACATCCAGAATCAGACCTTTAGCATTTTATGCTTCACTAGTGGTCCTGCTCAATTTATACTTCCTGTTGGGTATCAAGGGACATGGAAGGGTTGTGGAACTTGAGATGCTTTAAGGCTGGAGGCAGCAACAGATAAATGTGAAGCCAGACAGCTCTGAAAAATAGTAGTGTTAGTCACACATATGCCAAGCGCACAGAATTAATCTGATTCCAGTTGTTCACCGGCTGTATTCAAGGTGAAGAGTATGAACTACAAGACACTAGTAACTCTCGCTGGAATTTGACAACTGCATGTCAAAAGGTCCATGTAAATTCAAAACTTTAAGCCCTGGAGGTATATTTAGAAATACTGTGGTAATATTTTTCAAGCCTTTCCTCAGATATCAGTGACATTCTGCTGGGGAAAATGAGTGTAAGGAAGACCTTCTTTATAACTCCAGAAAGCCACAGGTGCAAACCTATTGGAAGAGCTAGCCTCTGGAGAGGAATAAACATTATATTACACTGAATGTCATTAGAAATTCTGAAGGTAGAAGAGAATGCCTAATTTATTCACAAAGTGACATTTTATTTAGTGCAGATATGCAATTTGGGCATTTACTAAAGGCATTTGCAGCAATAAAGAGGTAACAGAAAAATAGGTCCTAGCAGCTGACATTGTTTTCTTTGGCCTTCTGAGTTACTGTTGTTTCCTTGTTGGGGGAGTTAACTGAAAGAATAGAAGGTGCCTTTGTGTTGGATAACCTTCCAATACCAACCATGTTCTCCAATCCTATATAAGAGGCTAAAATGTTTTCTCTTTCCCCTGGTCCTACCTTTCTTTTGCAGGTCAAGCTAATGTAAGCCTTTGAGTTCTATGCCTGAGAATATTACATAAAATAAATGCATTTTAGTGATCTGCATTAATTTACTACTGCGGTCAAAGGTTAATTATTACAGTGAATGCTGTGCTTAGTTCAACATATGGGCACTGTGTACTTTAGCCGATCTGACAATTTATATCTGTTTATTAAGGCTGGCAATGGTGCACAGAGGTTGGGGGGGGTCAAATATTTGATATTTGTTCATATGTATATTTTTGCCAGTCATCGGTATCAACAAAAAAAGAATGCATGAGAGAGCTATCTCTATATTTGCTTATTGTCCTGGTACATGATGTGTGTGCCCAGTGTAGTGTATAACATGTATGAATCAGATTCATAATTCATCTAACCACAAATCTAGAATTGGAAGAAACCTCTGAAGATATCTAGTCTAAAGCCTTCCTTTGGTAGGTGAGAAAATGTTCCTGGAAGTTGAATGAGATGCACAACATCAGATGTAGTATAGACGAGACATAGATGCTGAAATCAGATCCACTCACTCGAGAGCTCTTGCTCTTTCCAATGAGCCATAACTAATGTTGACTAATGACTAAGTAATGTTGGGATTTAGGAAAACCTGACATTGTATCTCACCTCAGTCACTTACTATCACTCTGATTCTGGGTAAGCCATGTAACCTCTTTGAGCCCCAGTTTCCTCTTCTATAAGAGGGGATAATAATATTCATAGCACTTCATTCAGAGGGTTATTAGGAAGATCAAAAGAGATCATAAGTAAAGGGCTGTGTAAGCTTCAATCTTTTATAAATGTCAGTTGTTGTTCTTGAAGATAAAATTGAAGCTATCTGGAATATGAGGTTTTTAGTTCAAATCCTGCCTCCGACACTTAATACTTGGGTAACTTTAGGCAAGCAATCATTACCTCTGTGGGGCTTCACTTTTCTTATCCACAGAATGAAGGAGTTGGGTTAGATGATCTCATGGGTCCTTTTCAGTTCTAGGTCTATCAACACATAATAGATGACTTTGGGCACACAGTGTTCTATTCCTACTGCCAACCTACGTGCAGGCTTGGTGAATTGGGTTTCATGATGGACAATAGAAGACCTTGACCTTTACTCCTATGACTGTTTCCTGCCCATTTTCTAGGTGGTGATACAAAACCTTTTAATTGATTATGAAGCCAAAACTGAGTCTGCATACAAAAGACTACAACACAGGACTCCTCCCTCTCTTTCCCAGCAGTCTTTGAGACAAGAAAGTTTATAATCCTAAGGAAGCAGCAGAAACCTTCTCTCCCCATCAAGGCCAACATGTGGTTATGAACATTGTTCTTCTATTTCTTTGTCTTAATTTTAGGTTTGTTCATTTTTACTCTTAGGCAAATGAGTATTGAGATTGGATAGTCCGGAATTTGACCTTATGTGATTTGAAAAGTTGAAGAGCCACCAGAGGTCTAGGAATTGGAATTCATGCTAGAATTTGCTGGAAGACAAGTCCAGTGAGAAACCAGCCATTAGGAGTTACACATGTGACTTACCCAAGCAAAGGATATATCTTGCAACTGATAAACTAAGTCCTGCATGAAAGGGAGCAACTCTTCCATTAGCTATGCTAAATATGGATGTGAACTTGGTGGGACTCGCATTTGTAGCACCATCTTAAGTCGAAACCCACTTGCATCAGAGATTGAGGTGATAGAGGTGAAAGTATGCTCAAGGTTAGTGGGACCTGGGTGTTTGTTTTTTTAAGTCATGCTCTATCTTCCTATTGAATAACCCTTTATTCTAATAGGACAATAACTGCAGTGGAAGTTACAGTGATATTGTAAATTTTCTTCACAATGTTGGTGATTGATATTGAAGAGCATATACAAAAATAGGAGTTCAAGTTCATGGTATTAGAGAACATGACAACCTCAGGGATACCCCTACAGCTTAGTGTTGGGAGTTGTACTCATTGTGCTCTGAGAATCCTATCTGTGTATGCATAGGTTTAAAGAGTCAGTCTGGGATGTTGCTACATTATGATTCTGTTGTTATAATTATTTTTCTTGGTGATATTTTTAACAGTCTACATCCAAGTATATTACTGACTGTATATTAAAACAATAACAAACGGGGCAGCTAGGTGGCACAGGGAATAGAGCCCCTGTGACTTTCTGGAGTTATAAAGAATGTCTTCCTTATACTCATTTTTCCCAGCAGAATGTCACTGATATCCGAGGGAAGGCTTGAAAAATATTACCATAGTATTTCTAAATATACCTCCAGGGTTTAAAGTTTTCAATTAACATGCACCTTTTATCATGCAGTTATCAAATTCCCTGGAGTCAGGAGAACTTTAGTTCAAATTTGGCCTCAGACATTTGATACTTATTACCTGTGTGACCTTGGGCAACTCACTTAACCCCAATTGCCCAGCCTTCCTCCCTCCAAAAAGACAAAAAAAAAAACCCAAACCAAAAAAACCGCAAACAACAACAAACTATGTCTTGAAAATACAATAACATTCTATGGCAAGGCCACCTTTAAAATGTTATGCAAAGGGGGCAGCTACATTGCACAGTGAAAAGAGTATGGGTCCTGGAGTCAGGAGGACCTGAATTCAAATTCGACCTCAGACACTTGATACTTGCTAGCTGTGTGTCCTTGGGCAAGTCACTTGACCCCAATTGCCTTGCCTTACCCTTTCCAAAACAACAATAACAACAAAACAATAAAATGCTATGCAAAAAACTTTTCCAGATTACTGATAATGGAAGGTAGGACCCAATCAGACTGTACAATAAGCAGCACTGGTTCTTAATGTCCTGTCCTATACCTAAGACCTTCCGATCTTGCAGCTCCTTATTGTAATCCCATTGTTAATAATCCTATGTAAAGCACTAAATGAGATGATTTAAACTGTTACCCTATTCCAAGGCATCTATATACTAATAGAACTGAATAAAAAGGCCTAAACCTTTAAAATGCCAAAGAATAAATATACAGAGATTTTTGGGGGCAGGGAGTCCTATGTGGCATACTTCAAGCAGCACAAAGTGGGCATTCCCCTATTCTTCAGGTTGGTTCTAATGCTATGTATGGGGAAGATATATTACACTTAATCTATTACACACACACACACACACACACACACACACACGAGAAAGAGAGAGAGTGTATGTGTCAAAACTCCATCTTCTATGTCTACTGCCAAAATTACCCAGATTCCATATCTCTAATGCAAACAGAAAAGTCAAATCTTCAAAAGAAGCTTTGAAATGACATTAAAGCATAAGCTTTTTAATTAGAAAACTAGTAAAGAAACCCACAAGATACATTATTATGGCTGCCCGTGTGGCTTGATACAAAAGTGGTGTTTGGTTTTAAATTGAGCAACACAACCACTGGATTTTTCAAAGGTGTACATATCTCTGAAAAAAGTCATGGCTACTGCTTGTGTGCTTTTCCCCTTTAAAACGTCAAACTCATTTTTATAGAAATCCACAAACATTTATTAAGCACCTACTATGGGTCAGATGCAGGGGCTACAAAGCCAAAAATGAAACAGTCACATCACTCAAAGAGCTTCTTAGATTTTAATGGGGTATACAAGGTAATCAGAGGGGAAAGGACTAACAGATTGAAGAAACAGAAAAAAGGCTTATGTATGAGGGGACACTGACAGGATGCTAGCAACTCCAAGGGGAGGAGAACGAGCATGTTGAGCATTGAGGAGACCTAGTGCAAAAGCAAAGGGATGATAGATGGAACATAATGTGTGTGAGGAACAGTGAGTAGCCTAGACTATTTAGACTGTAGTGTACATTGAGAAGAATAATGTGTAAGACAACAGAAAAGAGCAGAAGGGATAGGTTTGAGGAATTATTAGTGGCATCAAAGTAGTTTATGTTGTTATTGCTGTTTTCAGGTGTGTCTGACTCTGTGTCCCCATTTGGGTTTTGTTCATTTTTTTTTAGCAAAGATACAGGAGAGATTTGCCATTTCCTTCTCCAGCTCATTTTACAGATGAGGAACTGAGGAACTCGGTTCAAATTCTCTCTCCTACACTTAGAGTTCTATCTGTGTGACACTGGACAAATTATCTAACTTCTCTAGGCTTTGGTTTCCTGAAAGAGATTTTGCAATTGTTTTTGTTGTCATTAGTTATTTTCAACTGTGTTTGACTCTTTGTGGCCGCATATGCAGTTTTCTTGGCAAAGAAATTGGAGTAGTTTGTTATTTCCTTCTCCAGCTCATTTTACAGATGAGAAAACTGAGGCAAACAGGGTTAAGTCTCTTGCCCAGAGTCACATACCTGGGAAGAGTTTAAGAGCAGATTTTAACTCGGGAAGATGTCTTCCTGACTTCAGGTCCAGCACCAATAAGGAGCTAGTGGATTTTACTAAGTACTGAAGTGACATAGGCATGTACTTTAGGAAACTCATTTTAGAAATATTATCTAAGTTGCTGCAAGGATATCAACTACAAATATAGATCATAAACATTTAAATATATTTGTATAAATAGGCAATATAAATTTGTTTTTAAATACACACATACACAATTTCTCTACTTTCTGAATCCTTTTAATTTTCTTTATAATGATGTTTCTTGACAATGTAAAAAGTCACTCTCAAATGAAAAGCTTGCATAGAGATAGATTCCAGTTCTTGAACTAATTGCCTTTCGGATGCTCAGTCTATGAATGAAGGTTCCACCTCTTACTGACACTATATTCCGCCATTTTCTTTCTGTTGAGTCAGCAGGGACCAGAAGGGACAGGAATTCTGCTTTCTCAGGTTATCAAAGAGCACGACCCCCTGTCAGTGTTACTCCCTGCTGGCTCACAAGAAAAGAATTTACAACAAGAGGGAACTGGAAGCAGCATTTGAGATCCTTGTCCTTTAAGTTTTCAGAATGTCTTACTATTGTGAACACACCTAAAAGAACAGTGGTTTCCAGTGAGTAAAGTGACAGTAGCAGTGATATGAATGATACCTTATTTCTCATTTAATTGACATAAGCAATGTACCTTTCTCTGTAAATACTATTTATCATTTAAATCCCTTCACAATCTATATATCACTTATATTTCCAGTTTTATTATACATTACTCCGCTTTATATACCCTATAGTCCAGACAAACTAGTTTAGTGTGTTTCTCACACCCACCTGATCCATGCCTTTGTGTAGGCTATTTCCCATGCCTAAAATAGTTGGAAATGGATCTGAGAGCTGCATGTGTCCCACACTTTCCTTTTACAGATGAGTAACAGTAGGTCTAAAGAACTTAAGTGACTTACCCACAATCAGACAGGTATTAGTATTTGAAGCAGAATTTGAAGGCAGGTCTTTCTGCCTCCAAGTACAACTTTCTATCCCCTAAACTATTCTGACTCTAAGCTCCTGCTCTTGCCTGCCACTCTTTTAAGCACTGACATGAATTCCCTCTTCATCTTTACCTCTTAGAATACCTAGCTTCCTTCAGAACTTAGCTAAAATGATAGTTCTTGACTTTGCTTATCTGTTTATTTCCATTGTCCAATGCTCCTCACCAAATTACCTGGTATTTCCTCCATACATATTATGTATTTGCTTACCCATGTATATGTTCTTTCCCCTGACAGAATATGAATACCTTGAAGGAACTCAGTGTTTGGTTTTTCCCCAAGTATTCCCAGTGGCCATCCCAGTGTCTGACACATACTAGGTAATTAAAAATGCTTATTATAAGACTGATTGAAAATGGACAATTCCAACTAGCTAAGCATATAACATAACATAACATAAAACAAAACAACATAACACAACACAACACGACACGACATGACATAACAAAATGTAACATATCATAACATAATGCAGTCAGGAAAATTGTAAAAACTTGGATCAAAAATGAGTTTTTGAACTGAGTGCGGTGATGTAGGTATATATTGTAGGTCTTAATCTTGCTTTCCCTATCAAAACACTTGAACTTCAGGGGTTAAATACTGATATCATCTGAAGTGAAGAATTGTAATTACAATAGTGGGTTACCATTTAAGTAAACATAAAATGATTGCCACTTCTGGAACTCACTCGTATTCATTTGGGCCACCTCCCACCTCAAGCTACTCCTCTCCCCTTCCCCCCATACCCAATACCAAGAATAATATACTGTAAACACTTTAGGAATCGATAGCAATAAAACTCATTCCTTAGTGGCACCAGTTTCACTTCTGCTGATGGACTATTATATCTTAATTTTCTTGGACACAAAATCTAACATAATTAGGCCTGCTTTTGAAATTTTTTTCCAAACTATGATTAGGGTTGCATTTCTGACAAACATGAATAGTATCCACTAGAATTGTGAAATAAGCAACCTTGGTAGAGTTTTATACTATCAATGTCATTTATTATTGGTAGAAGGTACATGTACCAGCCTATATCACTTAACACACATTCTACCAATTTGAGACCCAGTAAAACAAAGATTCCTCCAGGGCTTCTACTATAATAAATACTGCTTGAGAGTAGCAATTACTTTTTCTTTTCTTTTCCCTTTCCATTGGGTTATAGAACCATAAATCTTATCATTAATACCAACCAGGTTTTAGAACCTAACTAATATTGGAATTTCTTTAATACAAATGTCATGGGAGTTTTACATGTGAGCAAAAAGTGTTGAAAAACAATTAACCTGGCATTCAAGGGCATTATCAAAAAAAAAATCTGACTCTGCATTTTTTGCCCATTTGTTACCAGTTGCTTTTGAATTCTGTATGCTGCATAAAACTGCTGTTTGACCCAAGGTTCTTCATTATTGTAAGAAATACAACACCAAGGCCTTACCTTTCTGGGCTCTAATATCCACAAGTAAAACCCTGGAGTTTTACAGAAATAGATGTAGCTATTGATTCCTCACCAGAAAGATCATAGGGAATTCATGACTTCCTGTCCATTTTTAATTAGCATAATACAAGTCTTTGATGACTAAAATGTTGTGCCCTGAATGATTAAAGGAAAAGTATTTTACTTAAACTAGAAATAAAAGTAATCCAGAGGCTCTTACAAAATAATTTTTTTCCTAAAAGAAAAATACTCCTCTGTGTCCTAAGTTAAAAAACAAAAACCAGAATATTCCCTCACCTCCTGCAGTGCTGTACTACATTATCTAGTATTTTTTCCTGTACATTTAAGCTATGTCCACAATGGGTTCCATGGCTTAGAACATTGTGATGTTTATAAAGCTTCTGGGAGGTTGTGGAGATATTTGCTCTTTCCCTCAGCACTATTTGGCACTGATGAAAATATACCCTTGTAAACATTTCAATCTTAGCAAAAGGTAGAGGTTGTTCCCCAAATATATGCCAAACCCCACAAGAAGAAAAATCCTTGTGCTACTTTTTATAGAGCCATAAAGTGTTAGAGATAGATGAGAACTTGACTGTCTTACTCAAATCTTTCTTTTTAGAGATAGTAAGTCCTGGGGCAAATCTTTAGTGAGTAAAGTCCATATCCTATAATAACAAAACTCTGTCTTCTGTTAGCACTCCTTATTTATTTGGAGAGCAGTCCCACGTGTTACCTATTTAAACATTTAACTCAGTTCAAGTACCTACCAAATACATCTTCTATCTTCTTGGCTGTTGTCACTGATCCTACCACCCTAGATTAGAATTTTGTCATTTCTCACTATGACTATTATTGCAATAAGAGCATATGGTCATTGCCCCTAATGACTTTCTCTTCATTGTTCGTGATGACTGAAGCAAGGGAGTTAGATGGTTAGAGTACCATGCTATTTAAGTGAAGGATTCAGTCTCCATATGTGATACTTATCTTCTTTCTATTCCTTGCCATACACCATATTCCTCATCCTGGCCAGCTGTCTCACAAATGCCAGCTGTTAGTCTCAAAGGGCAACATACAAACTTGTGCAGATGAATCAGTGCTACTTCATCATCACTGTGGAAAAAATAAGTTTATAATGAGTAGGCCCGTATTACTACTGAAGAAGCTCTTTGTATCATATCAGAAAGACAGAGGAGGGCAAAAGAACTGAACTCGTAGTTTCCTTAGTATACACCACTCCTAGATGAACAAACTCCTTGTACTGAAGCAAAACACATGAAAACTAAAATAACGGTAGAATCCCAGGCTCTCAAGGAGGTGAGAAATCGAAGAGCATCTATCAGGGATGGGGAACCTGCAGCCTAGAGGCTACCTGTGGCCTTCTAGAAGGATCCTTGAGTGTGGCCTTCTGATTGAGTCCAATTTTTTTTTCTTTTTGTAAGGCAATTGGGGTTAAGAGACTTGCCCAAAGTCACACAGCTAGTAAGTGTGTAAAGTGTCTGAGGCCAGATTTGAACTTAGGTCCTCCTGACTTCAGGGCCCGTGCTCTATTCACTGCACCACCTAGCCGCCCCCTTGAGCCCAAGTTTTACAGAACAAATCCTTTTATGAAGGGGATTTGTTCTGGGAAGTTTGGATTCAGTCAAAGAGTCACATTTGAGGACCTATAGGACCCCATGTGGCCTTGAGACAACAGGTTCCCTCTCCCTGATCTAGTGTGATATCCTCATTTTAAAGGTGAGGAAAATGAATCCCAAAAGGTAGAAGTGACTTTCCCCAAGTCATATGGGGCATAAATAGCTGAACCAGGGCAGCAATCAAAATCCTCTAATGTTTTTTCCATGAGAGCCACCATGCTGTCTTTCACAGCTAACATTTATATAACACTTCAGGGAAAGTTTTGTTCTTCCCATGTAATGATAGATAAATGAATTAACCGATAGAACATATATTAAGTACTTATCATGCTCAAGGCACTGTTCAAAACAATGGGGAGATTAATAGAAGCAAACAAGACAGTCCCTACCCTTAGATTCTCTTTGTGGAAACCAATGAATAAAGAGGTAACTAGGGGTTGGGAAGGAGGATACCCAGGTGAGGAACATGACTGGCTGGGAGATGAAAAAGGGGGAAGAGTAAGTCAAACTTGGAGTCAAGTGATGACTGAGGAGTCTCATAAAATAATAGTCTAGGTAAGGGCCTCGAAGGGGTGTGAAAACTGCAGCCTCGAGGACACATGCAGCCCTCCAGGCCCTCCAGTTTGACCCTTTAACTGAATCCAAACTTCATAGAACAAATCCCCATAATAAAATAATTTCTACTGTAAAACTTGGACTCAGTCAAAAGGCTACACCGAAGGACCTGGAAGGCCACATGTGGGTTCAAAGCCACAGGTTCCCTACCCCTAGTCTAGAAGATCAGAGGATCAGGACCTGAGAGTGGAGCTTTCACAACAGGAAAGATAGCTAGTGAGGAATAAACTGAGGCTCAATGAGGATAAAGTGACTTGCCCAAGGTCTTTAAATTAGTAAGGAGTGGGGGTGGCTGGGTGGTGCAGTGAATAGAGCACCAGCCCTGGAGTCAGGAGGACCTGAGTTCAAATCCAATCTCAGACACTTAACACAAAAAAATTAGCCATGTGACCCTGGGCAAGTCACTTAACCCCAATTGCCCTCTGAAAAAGAAAAGAAAAAAGAAAAGAAAAGAAGGGCAAAGTGACAAAAAATAATTAGCAAGCCGCAAATCATTTTGATGTTCCTACCAATTTTTTGCTTTTTCTTTTATCACAGTTCTTCAGCTTATTGTCTTCCTTCTTTAAAAATGATGTATGAGGAAGTAATCCGATATAAATTGAGAGTCAAAATAACTACAAAAGGCCCGTCAATCTACCAAAGAAGACCCAAACCACTCCTAGAAATACCTACATGATCCTCTTAAAATAAATTTTAAAATGCCTTCATATTCAATGCTCGTGACTGGGCTGCCCCAATGTAACAAAAATGACAACCCTATCAATTGCTAAATAATACTATAATGTACAAAGTTAGTATTTCAACAATCAAACCATAAGAGGGTGCTTAGGAAGATAGAGAAGATAACAACAAAACCCTTTTGAAGAACTAATGGTCTTGACTATCCTGGGAAATAATGGAGAAAAAAAGGAATGGAAGTAGACTTGTATTTTCATCAAAACTATTTCATATTGGTGAAAAACGAACTGCAAAATACTATAGACAGGGGGATTAGAGTAGAAAAGAATGTATCTCAAACAATGAACTCAACAACCCAGTGTCCAATAAGGCTGAGAATACATAACATTGGGAGAACTCCCTATTTGACAAGAAATGCTGAAAAAAAACAACGAAAAAGAGGTTTGACATGAAGGGGGATGTGTAAGGAATGGAAGGAAAGAAACAAAAATGTCTAAGTGCCCACCATGTGTCAGGTACTACGCTGCTAACTGCTTTACAAATATTGTATTATTTGATCCTCATAACAGTCTTTCTAGTTAGGTGTTATTATTCCTAATTTACAGTTTAGAGAAACAGGACAATTTACTTGCCCATGGTCACACAGGTAATCAGTGTCCAGGGATTCATTTTAACTCAGGTTTTTGTGACTCCTGGCCAATGCTCTAATCACTATATCACCTAGTCACCTATCAAAAATTGAATTTCAGAGCCTTACATTATGAGGTCAAAATAGATATATAACCTGAATATCAATGATCATATAATTATAAAAAATAAGTGAATTAGATCAATTATCTTGCATAGCTATGGTTAGGTGAAGAGTTCTAAAAAAACAAGGGATAGGGTAGATCACAAATGATAAATTACTTTTAATTACATGAAATTAGTTTCTACATGGTCAAAATCAATCATCTAATTTCTCTGATAAGAGTTTGATATCCAAAATTTAGAGGAACTAACATACATGTATAAGACCTAGAGCTGTTCCCCAGTGGACCCAAGGTCAAAGTATATAAGCAAATATTTTTTGTTGTTGTTTTTCTTGGGGGGATGTCAATGCAAATGGGGTTAAGTGACTTGTCCAAAGTCACATGGCTAGTAAGCGTTAAGTGTCTAAGGCCAGATTTGAATTCAGGTTCTCCTGATTCCAAGCTGGTGCTCTATTCACAGCACCACTGAGCCACCCCAGCAAAAGACAAAAAAGAGGGGAACACACACACACACACACACACACACATATATATTTAAAAGAGTATAATAGTCTTCTAAATTCAGAAGAAATAAAACAATAGGGCCTGGGGGAGAGGGGGACAAGGAAGGGATCTCTGGAGGGGAGGATGAGGAAATAGGTAAAAGAGGGGTATAGAAAAGTGTTTAGATTTATGGGAATGTGAGGAGAGGGGAGGGATCCTTGGAGGGAGGCAGGCAAGACACAATAGGGCAAGGTAGTGGGTAGAAGTAAAGTAGAGGAGGCAGGAGGGATAGGAAACAAGAGATATAATCACGCATAAAAAATTAGGAGTAGAGTAGGTTTGGGAAAATATATGTCTATATATGCATTTATATATATATATATATATATATATGTGTGTGTGTGTGTGTGTGTGTGTGTGTGTGTGTGTGTGTATCTATAGTTATAGAGAAACATATTTAAATTCTATTGTAGCTTCCTGGGAGAAGATTGGAGGGGGGGAGAAGAAAGTTAAAAATGTGCACAGCAGAGATCAAAAGAAAACTCACAAGGAAGCAAAGAAAAGATGGACAATACTCAACACAATGAATATTATTTATCATGTAGGTTTTCTTGAAATGAAAATCTATTTGTCACATATTTTGAATCCTCTTATGTTCTGTGATATGCATGACATGCTCTTTTCTTTCTAACTTTGTATTTAAGTTCTAATATTTAAGTTTATCAAATATTTTTGTTTCTTTTCTCCATTCTGTATTTGTGTTCTAGTGTTTGAGTTTAAAATATATTTTTTTTGGAGGGGCAATTGGGGTTAAGTGACTTGCCCAAGACCACACAACTAGTAAGTGTTAAGTGTCTGAATCTGAATTTGAACTCAGGTCCTCCTGACTCCAGGGCTGGTGCTCTATTCACTGTGCCACCTAGCTGCCCCAAAAATAAAATTTTAAAAAAGAAAAAAAAGCAAATTATTAAGAACTGTATAAAATCCTGCCCTAAATCATTAATAATCAGATAAATTCAAAATGAAAAAAATCAGTTTTACCTCATGCCTAGAAAATCGACAAAGGTGACACAAATACACTATTGGCAGAGCTGTGAACTGTTTCACCAATCTTGGTTATACAATCAGGAATTATGTTTAATTAAGTATTAAATGTTCATACTTTGATCTAGAGTCTTCTTCTAGCTGCATACTGTAAGGAAATCAATGATAGAAAGGAACATGCAATTTTTGTATTAACTATATATATACATACATATATGTATATATATATACATATATATATATATTTGGAGCAGCAAATAATAGCAATTAAATAGACAAATACTAGTGATTGAGGAAGGGCTGAAAAAGAGATATAGACGAATATGAATTTAATGGACTATCAGATAATATAAAGAATTCAGGAAGGGATAAGAAAACATATGGACAGATACAAAATAAACCAGGCTAGTAAATTAATATGTATGCTATATTATATATAATGATTAAATAATTCAAATGGAAATAATGCCAATAAAACAATCACAATTTAATGCTGAGTGACTCTAGTGACCAAGTTTGACCCAAGAAAAGAGATGGGATAATGCACTTCACTCTCTTCTATGGAGAGGGGAGAGGTATGGATAAGGAAAACACACACACTATAGTTTTCCGTTACACTACTGCACCATAATTTATTCAACTATTGCCCATTATTTTGTGCACTGGATTCAATTTTTAAAATGCAGACACTAAATATTTGCATGATATAATGATTATGAAATATAAATCATTAATATGACAAAGATCTAAATTAATATTCACTAATAATGTTCTGTTAACTTTTATGCCTCTTTTCCCTAAACTTAGTGGAACATATGTCTTCCAAAAGTGAAAGTTACGGTGAAGTTGAATTCGGTATCTCAAAACTACAGGTAGGGAGAGTGTGGCTGCACATAGATCCATGAGACCCATACAAGTCAAAACCTTCACTCTGGGGTTCAAAGAGGTTGCCAAATTATATTTCTGGACTAAAATGTAAAACAAATGATGCTGGATAGAAGCTGGCCATGGACTGGGGCTTAGAATTGTATTTATTGTAATAGGATTGGAGCAGAGTCCAGAATTTCTGTGGGATTTGATATTTTTATGCCAAAAGTTTGGAATGGCCATTCTCTTCTCATTATAAAACCAGCATCCTTAATCTCATTTCATGAATTAAACAAATAAAAATAAATATCCTTGGTGAAATAAATGTTTTACAAATAAACCACACATATTACTGTCTGTGAAGCCATCAAAGAATTGCATCAAATTCTTCATATCACCTAACTTGGCACGGAGTGATTTTATGACATTAAGAATAATAATTATCTTCTACATTATGCTTAATATCTATCAATAAGGCTATGACTCTTAATCTCCTCTAAGCCTCTTTCCATTAAAAGCTGTGAATTAAACATATATATTCAAACAAATTAAATATTGCTAACAACTCCCCTAATTTGTAAACACTTGCATAAACATGAGTTTTAGCAAATGTGAAATTAATCTAAAGTGCCAACTTTAAAAGTAATGAACAATAAGCATATCATCACCTTAAAATGCTCTCCTATTCAAACACTTTGGTTTAAGCTTATGCATAAACCCCCTTTAAAACATAACTAAGATTAGGATAACTCAATCAGATCACCAGTCATAGCTTGGTGTTGACCACAGTTGCTTGGCTTTAAGCATAAACTGTTTTCTAAATGGGGTGATTTCAAAGATTTTGAACCAATAATTCATTTTTTAAGGAAATAAGAATGAGGTTCAGATTTAAGTCAATTTGTGCTTTTTATTTGGAGGAAATAAATTGTAAATATTAGCCAATTACTTAAATGAATTCTTTTGTAGCCACTATGAATTTGATACACTGATAAACCTGTGGTTTTATATGTGCAGTAATATAAAACAGAAGACTGTTAATTTTAGATCCCCAAGTGATAGACTATCTTCTGAAGGCTCAAGGAGTGATTTTAGTTTTTACATTAGCCTATAACTGTGCTCTATTACTCATCAACAATTATGTTTTTTTTCTGTTCTGAAAATTATTTTTTTTTTCTGGCAAATGAGCTCTGAACATTATAAGCCCTGTTGGATAGTGATACATACTTTAGTTTGAACAATAAATTTCCTGTCCATCCTCATTGAACATATATGGATTCAGTAAATGCTTATCAAGTTAAATTGAATTTCTTGTAAATGATTAGTTATGTTCAGATTTATATGTGTGAACTCAGAGTTAAAACCTGTTTTCTGGGTATTTTTGTATTATATCTAGTGAA
Organism: Petaurus breviceps papuanus; assembly: GCF_028583685.1. Classification (NCBI taxonomy): domain Eukaryota; kingdom Metazoa; phylum Chordata; class Mammalia; order Diprotodontia; family Petauridae; genus Petaurus; species Petaurus breviceps. The sequence goes on from NW_027186372.1 coordinate 15,259,619, forward strand.
ATAAGAAGGCAAACACATGAAATATACAAGATAAATTGATGAACATAATTCCATCACCTAGGTTAGAATGGAAGTTTCTTGAGGACAGGAACTATTTTCAAGGATTCCCAGAACCTAGTTCCATGCTCTTAATTGAACTGAATTAGTCAATAGTATTATAGATTCCGAAATTTTTAGACTGAAAATGGAGATCACGACATCTCATTTAATGCTTTTTTTATTTATAGAAGAGAATAGTGAGGTCCCCAAAAAAGGAAAATAACTTTTCCTAGACCAGAGCTACTTACTGGAAAAGACATGAGTATAATTCAGGTCTCCTAGTTCCAGCTCTAGCATTCTTCCCATACTACCAAAAGGCCTATAGCCCCTTACCAAGCGAATATCTTTTGTTCATTTCCCCAGAATTATGCTGAACTATTTATAGCCATCCTTTTGGGGGCAACCCTCCACCACCCCATACTGCTTCCTACTGGTGATCTGGCCTTGACCATATCTTCTCAGTTTGTTGATGAGAATGTTATATGGGATGGAATAAAAAACCTCACTGAAATCCAGGTAGATTACATCTATTGCTTCTCCCCTTATCTACATGGCCTGTCACTCTATCATGGAAGGAAATTAAATTGGTCTGGCATGATTTGCTCTTCACAAAACCTTGTTGTTAGCTACTCAGTACTTTGTGCCCTTCTGGGTGATTGCAATATGATTGTTTGATAATTTGTTCTAGTACCTTCCTTAGCATCAAAGCTAAGCTGGTCAGTCTGTAATTACTAGAGTGTTCCTTTTCCTTTAAAAAAAAAAAGGGGGGGTGTGCGGGGGGGAGAAGAGGTTTAAATTTGTACTCACTTATGCAGAGCCTTTCTCTGTATATTCTGAAATCTTAAAAGTAACAGGTAGCAACTATGAAAACATGAACTCATTCTCTAAGCACGTAGTATGTATGCCATTAAACTGATGATTTAAATACATATGGCCTGATTGTTAAAGTCCTTTCTGGGTTTGGTTGTGAGTTCAGTTTCTTTCCCTCTTAGTTCTGTCTACACAGGACACTCACCCGGGTATTCTGAAACCATTTAAACTTTTTCTAAAAAAAAAAAAGACATAAACTTAGCAACCCAAGCCTCTGACTCTTCCCAGTCACCTATTACTAGCTTAAGTTTTCTCATGATTGGGGGTGGGGGAGGGGCTGACATTTTCCTTGATTCTCCTCTTTAGTCTTTTGCAATTTGTAATGATAGGCAACACAACCTAGTGGCTGAAAAGCTGGAATTTGAACTTCTGAAAGTTATTTCATTTCTCTGGAACTCAGTTTTCTTACCTGTATTATGAAGGGGTTGGACAAAGTGGTCTCTGGGATCCTTTACAGGTTTAGAGGTATGATCCTATGAGGGACATCCAGGCTTCATTTCAGTCTGCATGAGCCTAAGCTATTCACTTAACCTCTCAAGGACCCTTGGCAGGGGGTGCGAATGTATTTTCGTGGGGGGAGTTCTCCATATCAATGAAATCACAAGAAATAAGAGGGAGAGAGAGAAGAAGTAGGAAGGGGAAAGAGGAGATGGAAGGATGAAATCAAAGAAAACTTTTTGTTGTTAATTTTTATATCTTTTGTCAAATATAAAGCAAAATTTTCTTCTTCTTAAGCACAGAAACCTTCGATCCCTTAATCCTCAGTTCCTCTTACTTTGGGATATTTCTTATGCTTATATCTCAACTGAAGCAGGCTTACAGAATAGGTGAGACCACTTTTAGGTCACTTTTGGCTAGCCATGTCTTACTGTTCTCTTCAAACATTTCCCTACCCTGAATGAATGCCTCTTGAGCTCCACTTGGTCCCTCTGATATCTCTCTTCGGCAGGCAAGTGTAACCAACTTGCAGTATTACCCACACTTTGAACTGGGTTCCTGGAAGCGGTACTGATGGAGGCGAAGCAGGGGCCATTGATAAGAGGAGTGATTTTGAACCCTAAGAGGTCATCTTTTATCTTGCAGTTCTTTTAGATTTGCTTTTCATGATCTTATGAGAGAAGGACATTCTATTGCTCAAACTGCCTGATTAGACCCCATATCCTGGCTTCCAAGATCTCTTAGTATCTTCTCTTTATCAGATTGAACTTAACCTTGATGCCCTGTATTAAGAAAACAAACACACACACAATCAGCACCATCTGGGAGCCTGGATTTTAGGCTCAGTAAGATCCTATTTATTTCTTCCCTATTTTTATTCTTTTTGTCCTTCAGCTCAGCCCAATTCAAAGTACAGGAAGTGCTGTAGGTCGGTTACCCTTGCCTGAAGAAGAGGGTTACCAGGGGGATAAAGAGAAACTCAGGAGGCATCACAGTATTTCCTTCCCAACTGTGCCAAGAAATTTGCCTTGTTAGACAACTGTCTTCTTTGAGTTTCCCCTCTTCCATTTTTCTCCTTCGACTGGGTATATTTTTTGGGGGGGAAGGGGGAAGGAGGGAGTAATCCAACACATAGAACAATTTGAATTCTGAGCCAAAGACAGATTTTAGTTCTGTTTTTTAATAATATTTTTTGTGTGGATTTCAAGCCCTCCAGGCGCCCTAGTGTTTTGTAGCTATTTCCTCATTTTATCTATTCAGTTGAGAATCTCAAAAACCAGGGAGATCTGGCTGCTATGAGAATCTCAGTTTATGTGTGTTTATTAATTTTTGTATACATGCCCATGGGCCTTTATGCTCTGAGTTCATTTAAACAAATATAAATAATGAATAAATAACCAAGTCACCCCCAAATGTATCTCTCTGATTAATCCCAGGGATAGAGGGAAAGTTTGGTATCCTATGTCTCTGCTGCTCAGGAAGTTGCAGAATTCCATTCACTGTCAAGCATATTTATGACACATAAGTACACATTGTATGCTTCTAAAATGCCTATTTTGAAAAAAATATAAGCACACATTGTCCTTGACAAATTTATCTCAATCAACCAGGGTGTAATATTCCCTAAAGAATTTCTGATTGCACTGTTCCTCATAGCATACTGTCAATAAACAAAAGAAAATATCACCTAACATTTCTTTTCAGACTCTAAGGCTGTGTCTGTGAAGACCCCTAAAGTAAAGATTTAAGAAATTATTCATTGAATGGAATCAATGGAGAAATGCACTCAATAGTAGTACTCAAATAGTTTTCCCCAGCAGATTTTTAGCTAGGTGTGTAGTGAATTGTATAGAATTGACATTTATGTCACCTGTAGGAGTCTTTTCCTCATGCAGGGTTTAGACTTGAAATTGAATGCATATGCATATGTTTCTTGATCTTCCTGTGGTAAAGAATAATAATTTGCCCCTTGGAAAAAAAATCAAGAACTACAGTATTATAAAAGAAGATCTCTACCCACAGTAAAGACAAATAGGTTTCACAGAAACCTTTCATTTCAAAGTTGGAAAAGATTTAAGCTAAAATCAAATCTAACTAACATCCTGATTATACAGAAGAGAATATTAAGCCCTAAATAGATACACTTTGACCTAATTTCTAACAACTAGGAATATACCTGAGACAAAGCCCATTGTTTCCTTTCCCTCAACTTCAGCATTCTTTTTAATAGGAATTACTTCCCCCATGTTTCAATAAAATACCATTGCATGAATATCCCTCCAAGCTTCTTTGGTTTAATTTCACTTTAAAAGTTAAGGAGCCTGAAACTTTCCCTTAAATCAGTAGTCTGGTTTTGGAAGAATCTACGTCCCCATTTTCAGTTTTTGGATTTTAACTATAAAAGATGCTTTTAGTCTGTTTTGCTTTGGTGTTAGAATTAGACTTAGAACAAAAGTTCAGGAAAAATACATGTTGCTCAGAATAGGATGTATAGTTAGGTAGGAAATTTATTGATTTGATCACCATAATATTGGAAAGGATTTGAGTTAGACAAAGAAGTAGATCCAGAATAAAAGGAGATCAATTTGGATCACATTTGGAACTGTGTAAATCTTTCAGAGATGATGATGATGATGATGATGATAAAATATCTAGCATTTGTACAGCATTTTCAGCTTACAAAATGCTTTATAAATATTATTTGATTTTGTCCTTATAACAACAATGGAAAATGCATACTATTATTATCATTCCCCACTTTAGAGTTGAAGAAATTGAGGCAAACAGAGGTTAAATGACTTGTCCAGTGTCACACAAATAATAAATGTCAAAGATCCCCAACAGCTTTTTGATACAAATGCTAGATTATTAATCACAATATTCATTGTATTTATGACAAATCATGGAATACTATGTCAGAAAAAAATAAAAATTCCTGGTGGATAAAAGGACAATAGAAAAAAAAATAATGAATGGAAGTAATTTTTAATGTAATATGAATAATGATTTTGGTACTAGAAGTGACTAAAAGACCACCAAAGACTTTTGTGATGGCATGAGGAGGTGGAGCAGTAATAGAGCAAAAATGAGGGAAGAGATGGAGACCCTAACAGTTACTTTGGTATTCTTGAAATAGCAAACCATCAAGAGGGAAGCATCCAACACAGGGTGAGGATTTTCTATGGAGAATTTATGAAAGGATATGGAGAAAAATTATATAGGATAAAAATATGTAAACATTACATTGTAAATCAGTGGAAGATGTCTAGCTCCATCAAAGTTACCAAGATCTTAGTAGAAACCTGAATCTCAATCCAGAACGAGATATATGTTATCACAGAGAGTCTAAGACTGTGGGAAAACAGGGATAATTCATGAAAAAAAAAATATATATATTTACATACATATACATATATATATATATAAATATAATTCCTGATGTGTTTATTGTATTTCTTAGAGCATAATAACTTTTTTGTGCTGACCTGGCTAAATGTGGGGAGATCTGTTTAACTTTATGTGGATGGTTTTGTAGGAGTGAAGAGATCTATACCTCATAATGAAGGGAACGGTGGCCAGGATTATTCCTAGTTGTTTTAGAAAAGAGTCAGGAGACCTTTAAGAAAATGGAGGAAAAGATATAAAAACAGCTCTACTAACACACACACAACTAGCTGTATGCTGAAGTTGCCAGTCATTTAAAAGGTTACCAGATTGTCTCCTGTTCACTGCTGGGGAGAGATACCGGATGAATTTTGGCTGTCGTGCCAGCCAAATCTAAGTCACACTTGGTAACACATGCTGCTTTTCACTTTGTCCAGTACCCTTCAATCATGATATGTCATCCTGAGGGCAAAATGCTATCAAATAATTGGGAGAGGAGAAAGAGGCACATTCAGAGTTAAATCATTAGCATTTTTGGAGATCCCCCTTATTAATGTTTAAATGTTCAAAATATCACAAAGAAAAGTATCTTCCAAATTCTATAAAATGTATTCAGTATATTATCAGGAGAAAAGAATGTATACATTTACATATGCAGGATTATTTTCTGTTATTCTCTAATGGGGAACTCCAAGTACATTTTGTCTGAATTTACAATTTGTCATATGGAGGAATTTGCCAATTTCTGACAAACACCAAATGCAAATTTATTATAATTTTAAACTGGTTTCCTAATAGATCCAGTGACAAAGCACATGATTTAATATACTTCATTATGGAATTGTTTATGTTCTATTAGTGCTTTCCTTCATTTCCATCTTTATTTAACCACATTCAATCTCCCAAAGGAGTCTGGTTTCCCCTTAATACTTTAAATAAGTGTGTGTAATCCTGGACTGGCACCCTAGATCACAATGTTTACATTTGACAGTGAATCTATTTTTTTCCCTCCGGCTTGATTCAGATAGTTCTTTCTGGGGGGGCTGATATTTCTTCATGACTCTGCTGACCAGTAATTGAATTATGCCTCCAAGCATAAGTATAGATTGCTTTTATGATTTTCATCCTAACTAGCCTAAGTGGAAATGCTATAGTTATTCACTTAAGTGTCTATACAATCATAACACACAGTATTATCCTTCAGTGATGTAGGCCCTCTTGATAAATCTTATTAAACCTCTTTCTCGTTAGTAGCTAAGCCAACATGCAGGTATAAAAAACCTGAAGTCATGAAGATTTATGTTGAACCATTATAAAGACTCCACATAAAATCAGTTCAGATTTCCAAAAGGGATTTAATTCAGGTTTTCAATGTTTTATTTTGAGCAGATTAGATGAAAGAGCAAAGGAAATCTTCCCTTCTTAAATCATTCATTTCTGAGAACTAAACATTCAATAATTCTCCTCTAGGAAAAAAGCATTCCCCTAGCTCTGTAATTTTTGCATCATTATTTTTTTCAGCATAATGCAATAGCATTTGCATTGGCCTAAGAGCCAGGTCAGCAGTGCAAGCCCTTGGGAATCCTAACAGTAAATCACCACAGATTTCTTATTACCATCCCAATTATTTGCACATGAAGACAGAGAGCAACATTTTCTAAATGGGCATGAACACTAACAAATATCAATTGTGTATTCATTCAACAAGTATGTATTGAGAACCTAGGGATTTACATAAAAATTACAAAGCACACCCACTGTATTTTGGGCTATTGACATGCCATCACTATTACAAGTCAAGCATCATGCTAAGGAGATTAAAAAATGAAAGTTATCATTCCTACTTTCCAGGTGCTTGGAATCAAGTATGGAACACGTGAGATAAAAATAAGTAAAATAATTCAGTAATAATTCAAGGCAGCGTGTGGCAGATCATGAGAAGTAGCATAATATAATAGAAAATATACATTCTGGGAGTCAGAAGGCATGAGTTCAAAACCCAAGTCCCGCTACTAATGACCTGAATGGCCTTAGGCAAATTATTTGACTTCTCTCCTCAGTTATTTGTCTATGAAATTATTAGATCTTCTGATCCAATAATAAGTACTAGACATAAGTCATGCTATAATAACTCCAACTTAATTGGAGTTTGGTTAAAGCTTTACAAAGAATGAAGGAGGCAAAGTACTTAAGATATTCTTTATAGAAATGTGGGAGAGATATTAGGCAGAGAAAAACATTAGGCAGACACTAGCACAGTAAATACCTAATAAATTCTGGCTGATTGATTGTTAAGACAATAAGGTAGTCTTTAGAACTGGATAAATACCCAGACCCAAAGAATAACCATAATGGTCTTATACTGACATGTAAGTCAGTCTTTGGGGAGTACCCCAAGGGATCTGTCCATGGTCTGATAGTATGTAACTTTTTTTTATCAGTGACTTTGAAAATGGCATAGATGGCATACTTAATTTATTTGCAGATCATAAGAACCTGATATGGAAAGCTCACATGTCCCATTACAATGTCAACCTAACTACAACATTTCTATAGACAAGAATAAAAGACTGAATCAAATATGCTAGATACTAACATAACTAAAAAGTTTAAATGTTAAAGAATAAAGCTTACATTAATATAAATAAAAATCAAAGTCACAAGACACAATATATGGGTGAAATATGATTAAATATCGGTTTGTTAGAAAAATTATCTAGGTTCTTTAGTGAATAGTAAATTCACCATGATACAGCAGGAAAATAAAACAAATTAAAAAGCTAATATCACCCAAAGATGGAATAAGTGAGGCAAATTGTTCAATTGTCCAGAATTAGGCATTTAAGAGTTTTACTATATACCTTGCTCTCTTCAGGATATATACGTGTATGTATACACGCACACACACAAACATATACATATATACATATATATGACAGAGACACAGACAGACAGATACTCTTCTAGGGATGAAATTTTAAGAAGACTGATAAAATCTAAAGTAGTGTGACCAAAACTTTGAAGGATCTTAAAAAATACTATGTCAGTTTATTTGAAGAAATTGTGGATATGAGGATAATTATCTTGGTCAAGAAAAGTCTTATGGGAAGGGTGAAATGAGAGCTGTTTTCAAATATTTTAAGGTTTGCCACGGGTAAGAGGGAGTAGATGTTTTCTGCTTTGTCCTAGAAGCAAAACTAGAAGAAGTGGTTGTAAATTGCAGGAAAAATCGATTTAAAATTGATGTATGGGAAAAATTTCAGAGTAATTAGAGCTGTCCAGAAGTGTAACACCTGAGGAGAAAGTTGCTTCTTTCTTTCTAGAAGTCTTCAGGCAAAAGCTAGATGATAATGGTGGGGGTATTTTTAGAGGTGAGTACCCTCAATAATGCATACTCTATGAGGAAAGGGATTATTTAATTTAGTTTTTGTTTTTATATACCTAGTACCCAGGCTATGCCCTGTACATTTCATTTGTTTCCCACCTTTACTGGATTACTTCAAGATTCAGCTCAAATGCCCCCTACTGCAAGAGGCCTTTCCTGGTCACCCCTGGTCACCCCTCCCCCCAGTTCACCCCCTCTGGGAATATTTTAAATTTACATTATGTACATAATAATTTGCGTGATGTCTCTCCAATTAGAAGTTCTTAAAGAGCAAAGACCATGTGTTTTTCTCTCTTTTTACCTCCAAGACTTAACACAGTACTTGGTACATAGTAAGCCCTTAATAAATGTCTGTTGACCAACAGTAGTTTAGTTATAAACTACTCCTGAACTGAATTGGATTAAATTCTTGTTCAGGTTTTATCAGAGTGCCTAGCTCCATGAGCTCCTTCCAATTCCAAGGTCCTTGACTCTGTTATCTGGGGTCTGAAGAATATGTAGAATTTGATGAGGAAAAGAAGATAAGCTGACCCAGCAATACTGCTTCTAGGGTCGTATCCCAAAGAGATCATAGAAATGAGAAAAGAAGCCACGTGCCCCAAAATATTCATAGCAGCTCTTTTTGTGGTAGCCAAGAATGGGAAATTCAGAGGATATCCGTCAATTGGGGAATGGGTGAATGTATCGTGTTATATGAATGCAATGTGCCCTCTTTTGCTTTTCTTTCTCATGGTTTCTCCCATTTTTTTTTAATTCTTCTTTACAACATAACTACTGTGAAAATACGTTTAATAAGAAAGTATAGTTACAGACTTTATCAGATTGCATGCTGTCTTGAGGAGGGGGGAAGGGAGGTAGGAGGAGAAAATTTAAAACTCAAAAGCTTGCAAAAGGGAATGCTGAAAACTAAGATGAAATAAATTCATTTAAAGGAAGAAAAAACAAGAGAAGGACATTGCAGATTGTGAAGTACTGGGAACACGGGCTGGAATTAGGGATGGATAAAATAGAATAGTTAGGAAAATCCACTGCTGAAGATTGGAAAAATAGGCTACAACTAGCTTATGAAGAACTTTAAATGTCAGGCCCAACGTGCTAACAGTATCTTGTTGGTGACCTGGGTGGGCTGTGAGCAAAACTAACCAGGAAATGGATGTCTGGGCACGATTATTCCAACATCAGTATGCAGAGTGTATTGGATAGAGAAGGCATGGGAGGAGAGACTGGTTAGGAAACCATTTCAGTAGTCTTGGTAGGGAATGATGAGAGTTTAGAACGATATCAACAATGAGAATCAAAAGGAAGAGGTCAATGAGAAGGCTATTGCAAAGAAAAAAATCAGTAGGATCTGGTAGCTAATTTACTGTGGGAAGCAAGGTAAAGACAACACCAAGATTTTACCTAATTTCACCACTTTCAACAAATATCACTGTTTTTAACTAAATTGGTTGATATATTCTGTTGGTGACTGGTCAACTTATAGTGTCTAGTATAATTCTGATAATGTTGAAAGAAAAAAATGGGGCAAGGGTGTTTTCAAGTAATAAATGTCAAAGCTCTTGATGGGTTGTGCCACATGCAAAATTAGAATGTAGATATGATTCATATGAGTCATTTTGAGGGCTTTTTACTCTTGGTTCCCCCTCCCAACTAACAACATTGGGATGCAATGCATTAAGACAAACTTTCCTGATGATTTTAAACCAATTAGCATTAAGTGAACTTAAATTTATGCTTTTATGGCATTGGTCCCTACCAGCAGTCTTCAAATTTCCTTGATCCTATTCTTGCCTGTAAAATGTTTAGAGTACATATTCCCAATATGTGCATATTTATTTAATTGTAAATGAAATATACATTACAACTCTAGTTATAATCATGTTCACTACTTTTCTAAAAACCTAATTCAAAAGAATATGATAAAGATGAAACAATATTTGATTTGAAAGTTGTCAGGAGACTGTGGGTTGATTGTTGTTCTTTGTTCTTGAAGAGGACCAAAATGACATCATTATGTTGGCTGTCTGACTGTGGTTGATCAGACTAATATAAGCTCAGAAGGCTTGAACAGGTAAGGTACAAATAGTCCATATTCAGGGAATGGCATACTTAGACTCTTGGAAAATCACTTTGGCAGCTGTGTGTAGGATGGATTGGTTTAGGGAGAGACTTGGGGTAAATAGACTAATCAGAAGATCACTATTTTAGTATAGAACAGAGTATAGAACAATTGATCTAGGGTGGTGGCTAAGAGAAGGGGATATATGGGAGAGATGTTGAGGCAGAACTAACAAGACTTGACAACTGACCAGATATACAGATGTGGGGTGAGTGAATATGAGGAGTCAAAATGGTGAAAGGATAATGAAAATCTTGTTGACTAGAAGATAGATAGGTGGTGCTATCAACGGTATCAGGGATGTTTAGAGAAGAGAGAGGTTTTGGGGAAAGATAATTTAACAAGGTCTGTGACCTAAATCCCAGCCAATCCATGTCTGTTCATCTCTAAAACAGGGATATAGCCCTTATTCCCTAGTCAATGCTCTCAGGCATAGAGCTATCTGAGGGGTGCCTGCCATAGTCACAATGCAAACTGGGGAAAAGATGTTGAGGTCAGAATTGTCCCTGTGGCAGCTGCTGTGAATAACAGTGTAGGCTTCAAATACTGGGGGAGGGGGAAAGGCAGGAGGTCTCAGAAGAAGAGAGCTTGGAAGCTTACCCAGCAGAGTAAGGGAGCCAGGAAGAAGTTTTGAGGCATAAGTGTAGATGTTTTTTGGAATTAAACGTCAAGATTAGCTACTGCAGAAAGGACTGGAAAAACTTGTATTTCTATCCTGTGGATAGGTGATCACATCCTCCTTGGGTTCAGTGCCACTTGAAATGAAACTGTTTGATGCATGGACCATATTTGCACTCTTGAGTGTGATTTGAAAAAAATGGTATGAGTGGCTGATAATTGTGCTCTTAATAGACATAGTTTAGAACTCATTAATCTCCCCAGAATCAGTAGCACACCATCTTCCCTTCTGGCCTAAATAGATACTTGAGAAGTCAACACTAGATTCTTCTGTTGATGACACTAGAAAGTTAAAGATGGAGGAATATGCTTCTTGAATTTTTCTCTAATTTACTGGAAAGGCTGAATCCTGGGCATGGAGTTGAAAAATTCTAGAAATTCCTCTTAATACTCTAGGGTAGCTTGGACAAGTCTTTATGCCTTAGTCTTTCCACCTGTTTAAAGAGAGGTAAAGTTATTTTCACTGCCCACTTTACAGTGTTTTTAATGTATAAAGTGCTTTGTAAACTATGAAGTTATATTTAGTTAATATGAATTCTTATTCTTACTGTTATTATAGCTAAAGTCAGACTGCAGCAAATGGAAATCTTCGGATGTTGAACTTAAGAAGGTGCTAACAGAAATTAAACTTTTTCAATAGCATAGAAACAACTTATATCACCACCTAGTCAGCAAGACTAGTTAGCTAAAATGTGAAGATAACAGATGGTGTGTATATCTTTCTTCCTTTTTGCTGGTGTACTCATGGGGCATTACTCTCCTCTCTTGGCAAGCTGACTTGCTATGTCCCCTAGGCCACTGTCTTGCAGTCTTTGTCTCCCATTATCAAATGTTTTATTCTTAAAATGTTGATTTAAATGTGCTTTTCATGTTCATTGCCTTGATTGTTTTTGTAAGGCTTTCCCAACATGTAAAAATATGTATTTTTGCTCTGTATGTTGTTATCCCTCTACTGAGGGAAGGAGAGAGGTAAAGGGAGGGAGAGAGACAGAAACAGACAGAAAAACACAGAGAGAGAAAGAGAGAGAGAGAGACAGACAGACACACAAGGAAAGAGACACAGGGAAGGGGGAGATGGGGAGGGAGGGAGGAGAAAGACAGAGAAGAAGAGGAAGAGGAAGAGGAGGAGAAGAAACATTGCATTAAGCACTTACTCTGTGCTAAGCAATAGGAATACAAATACAAGTGAAAGGAAGTCTATAGCCCCTACCCTTAAGGAGCTTATATTCTGGTTGAGGAAGAGGGCACATCAAAGGGAGCTTAAAAGTAAGGAATGTACCCAAGCAGGGTCAAGGTGAATAGGTAAGCTGGAGCTTCCTGGGTTGCTCTGGGTTTGAAGACATCATGATGGCTGACATAGTTGCTTCCTCAAATGGAGACTCTGGAGTGAATTTATCAAGCAGAAGAAGAGTATAAAGTCATAACTTCATTGTTGTTATCTCACTATAAAGTCCACCAGTTCTTCTTCCCTCCTGCACATTTCCAGGGTGACTAGGATTTGCAATTTCCTCCACAATTCAAGTTCTAGTTTTCACTTTGAGATAGATAAGCCAGTGCCTGTTTCCACCAGCTGAAGAATTGGCTCCAGGAACACTCTATGTATGTGGAGAGGGAGATAAGTGTGACCGATACAATGGAGTAGAGGTACATATTTGATAGCTTTGCAATGTTGTGAGAACCTGCTCTAGGATAGCAATGAGAAAAGATAAGAGACTGAAAGTTAAAGGAATCAATTTTTGTTCTGCTTACGTATGAAAAGCTTGTTGAGATTAGATGGCATGAAGATACTTTTTTTCTCCCAATTCCAAACAGGATAGTGTTGGGGAACTTTTAATTTGATTTTTTCCAGTAACAAACACTTATCTTTTTTTTTTCTTAGTCTTTCCCCTTCAACTGAACAGAACACAGAAATAAAGCCTTTGCTAAAATTATATATATATATATATATATATGTACATATATATACACACAAATACAAAGAGAGAGAGAGAGAGAGAGAGA
>NW_027186372.1:15272632-15345936 GCF_028583685.1 Petaurus breviceps papuanus
TTTTTTCTTTATATTGTTATTACCGTATAAATTGCTTTATTGATTCCCTTCACTTTACTCTGCATCAGCTCATTGAGGTCTTTCCAGTTTTCTCTGCAACTGTCCATGTCATCATTTCTTAGGATGCAATAATACTCCATTATATTCATGTCTATTCATTCAGTGAGGAGCTTTTGACCAGCTCCAGTGTGAGACAAAAAATATGATTATCTTAAAGTCCCTCCTAAGTCTCAATCCCATCCTGAGCATGGAGCGTATAGAGGAGGAACAGTGAGATGCCCTAAGCAAGGCAGGGGACACCGAAAGGAGACAATAATGCTCTTTTTACTATTGGTAAGGACATTTAGGTGGTTAGTGGAGAGATCACCAGGTCTGGAGTCAGAAAATCCTGGGTTCAAATCTAATCTTCGATACTCAACTAGGTCTGTGACTTTGGGAAAACCACTTAACATTGTTTGCCTCAGTTTTCTCGTTCATAAAATTTGCTGGGGAAGAAAATGGAAAATGATTCCAGTGTCTTTGTCAAAAAAAACCTAAATGGGTTCATAAAGAATTAGACATGACTGAAGTGCCTGAACAGCAACAACCAAAACAAAAATAAAAACTGTTACTGAGTGCCTGCAAAACCTGTGATAAAGAAGTCAGACAAGAATGAAAGCAAATGGTTAAGAGGTTACTATTTCACTTAGGAAGGAATTTGTGAAGGTATGGAGAAGTTGGGTGTCCCCTGACATATGTGTCACAAATTGCAAAATGTGAGCCAATATGGAGAGCTAAATTAAAATCATTAAGATGATAAGAGGGCTAGAAAGACTAGCCTTTTCTAATGTGAATCTTCTGAGCATCTCCAAACTTAATTTTTATGCTTAAATTAGAGGAAATAGAGTAGAAGCATTAAGAGAAGGGGTCAGAGTCAGAAAATACAGATAGAGTAATGTATATCTAGAGGCCCAATTCCTACAAAGTGAAATTTTTTTAAAGTACTTGGAGAACTCTTAAAAGTTTTGGAGGTTGAGAGTTTTCTTCATTTTTATGAGTCATTTTATTTTCTATGTTATTTTTGGCTCTTGATTATTGCTTGTGTTCTAGGAATACAGATACTATCACACCCTGGTCAGGGGCAGTGGTGAAGCTGAGAACTGCAAAATGAATTACCACTATAGTAAATAGGAGTGCTGAGTTTCTCACAGATGAGCTATGTTGGGGTGCTTAATGAAGTAGTTGAGGATGGTTTGCAGCATTAGATTTAAGGGGGGAGGAAGAATGGAATTTACTGCTGACACTAGCAGGCTGGCCTCTATTATAGACTTGGTATAATCTTAGTTGTTTTTTGAAGACTGACTCAGACCTTTGTGAGCCTTTGGGGCTCATAATTGACTCAGCTGCAGGGAACATTTTCTCGTTTGGGCATGTTTTGTGTTTTCTTTTGGGCACTTAGGGGAGTAACCAAGAGAATAGTCTTTATATATCTTTCCTCTGTGATAGATGATTAATTGGACTCCTATCTTATTCCAATAAATATTAATCAGCTTGATATCATTCCACAGGGGTAGTGATTATAAGTTCTGTATATTAAGCCCCATAGCTGTGAACTATAGATTGTAAGTGCATTCACTTAATCATAGGAAGTTAACTAGAGGACCTCCACACTTATTTTTACCTTATTATTGTGACCAAGCCCATATAGATTTTTTGACATTTGTTTATCAGACCAACCCATGGGTCTGCTCATTGGCTTGGTAGGACCCCCTAAAACGTTAAGATAGGTCTGTCAAAGTCTGTTCATTAACCCATTTGTCAACCAGTAGGATTCCGTATTCAGCGTAGTAAGATTAAAGGACAAAGTCTATTGACCAATGAGTTTCTGTATTTTTAGTTTTCTTCATCTATATTATCTAGATATCAAGCACTATCAATATAAAGCCCTGGAGCAAGATGGCATATCAGATCATGAGGAAGATTTGAGATCTACTTAATTAGATGGGGCCATGGACTCTTTAATAAAAAGTGCCACTGTCTTAGACCTCTGCCTCAGTTTCTTGTATTGTAGGTTGGTGTAATGGTAATAGGAATTTGAAGATCTTCCCTGCCCCTTAATAGTTAGGTGAATTTGAAGACTTTCACTGCTTTGAAGGTAAACTTTGCCCCCTAATAAGTTGAATGTAGTCACATGGAGCCTGTGGTGGGCAGCTTGCTTTTTTCAGGAAGGCACAACTTTTGGTACTTTGTAGTCAACTGGGTCAAGAGGTTTGTGATGTTCTCTGACTCTGGAGAAGGCTATATATACCTCTGAGGTGAGGTTTTGCTTTGGAGCTCACTTTGGGAAGAGATGGCCAGATGAGATTCTGGGCAGCAGTTGAGCCCCCCGACTTTGAGAGCCCAGATGTTGGTGCTTCTCTTTCTGGTGACTAGCTGCATGAATGTGATGGTCAAACACCTAGAAGCCCCGTCTGTTGGTCTCCTGAATTGTGTTATTTTGGCTGTCAGCATTTTTGTCTGCTTGTTTCTGTTGGTATTCTCTGAAGTTCAGGGTGCTGACTTTTTCCCCTGAACTAGGTAAATGATATATGTTTGATTAAACTAAGATTTTTTTAACCCTCTTTGAGTTGCTTCCCTTTAGTAAAACAGACCAAAGAACCTGTGCTTGCATCTATCCTGGGTATGCTACGGAGTTTGCTACTACATTTGGACAATTTTGGATCCTACACTTCCCCTTGGGCATCTGTTGTACTATGATTATGCCTGACCCTTGCCACTGGTTAGAAGTCAGTCTTTTGGGTTAAGGCAATTTTATGATAATAAGGGCTTCTTGAGACTGCTTTAGTTGCATCTCAGATTCAGCATATGTTTGAGACTTTGTCCCATGAACACAAGGGGTAGCTTGAGGGGCTCTGGTTTACATATAAAAATTTAATATAAATACAGTAAAGGTGATTTATTAGTAGTCAAGTGTGTAATGATGTTAAATAGTTGTGATTTGAAGAACTGAAGTCAAAAATAATTCAAAGGGCAATGTAGTATCTCATAATAGTATAGGTAGGCTACATTATAATAGAAAAGAAATAGATGTTATCAAGGAGACATATGGTTGGAAAAGAAACTGGACCAAGAATTTGGTGAGAGCAGGACATAACGAACAGCCTTCTAATGGGACCTGTAAAATATTAGCAAAGAGAACTAGATGAAAGACTCAGACTTCTCAAGCTGACCTCCAATGGAACATTTACAGGAGGGCATCTACAAGTACCACACTGGAGATGAGAAAATGGACGAATAGGGATCTTTATTGTTAGAGAACAGACTCACTGAAATATTGAAGGTTCTGGTTTAAACTGACAGCTATTGCATATTCAGTGAATCCTTTTTTATTTTTTTTTTTGTTCTGACCTGTAGTCATATAGGCATAGAGAACTCCTGGTGAGGAAAACCTTTTACTAGGGTAGATCCGCAACTTCTCTGCAGTAAGTACCCTTAGAAAGTTATCTGATACCCTAAGGAACTAAGCAGATGTCTTAAGATCACAAATTCAGTATGCATCAAAGCAAGACATGAACCTTACTCCTTCTGACTCTGAGGCTGGCCCTGTATCCACCACCCCAAATGCTCTACACAAACTCATAATCCATATGCATTTATTATATGTATGTATATATTCAGTCTTTTTTTCTCTTTCAAAGAAATCTAATTTTAGAGGAATTTGGTGAAACATATAGAACAGTAGGGTAGGTGTTTATATAATCATTGTGAGCAATGCTATTCTTTTAGTAATGTAGGCCCCCTTCTGAAATCTAAGTAAAGTTTCTCATTGATATTAAAGTCATCCTATAGATATATATAGAATTTTTTTTTCTTTTTGGAGGGGGGAAGGCAGGGCAGTTGGTGACTTGCCCAAGGTCACACAGCTATTAATTGTTAAATGTCTGAGGCCACATTTGAACTCAGGTCCTCCAGACTCTAGGGCTGGTGCTCTATTCACTGTGCCACCTAGCTATAGAAGCATAGCTATCTAATGAATAGCCATAGATCTCTCTCTACCTATATCAAGGTTATTTAGATAGATACAGATATCTATATCAAAATGTACCTTTGTGACTTCTTAGAGTCTACACCTCTTCAGTACCTGTTTTGAGCCCAGGTGGTGGGATTTGACCAATACTTAACTTATATCTCTTGTGTATTGAATCTTTTGGAGGGATAGTATGTATGATAAATCAATTTCAGCTCAAGTGTTAATAGCTGATCATCTGCCCCTTTCTATGAAATATTTTCCTTTTAACTTGAGTTTTTCAGTAACATAATTAATGGTAGAACTTTAGGCACTAGGCTCTTAGCAGAAGTAGAAAAATGAAGGAGATTCTTCTAGATGTTGAAACCTTTCTGAGTTCTTCAAATTATATGACACAAGCAACCAACTACTTGACCTCCCCTCCCCTCAATTAGGAGTAAAATAGTGCTTCCTTTAAACTAAAACTTGGTTCAAAATATTTGGGTTAATACAAAATTTAATGAAAAAAAAAACTTGCTTGGCATGGACTACGTAGTATCAGATCTGAGATAGCCTTGAAGAGTCTCCTTGAATTTTATATGATCAGAGGAGAAAATGGAGATTGATGACTTTTCCTCAGATGCAATTGGTCTAATCACTGTGTGTTTGTTTCCTGTTCAACCCAAACTTGAAGTATCCCGCACTGAGCCCTCTTTGAAAAATAGCCTTTTCATTTTGCTCTGGATTTTATCCTGATCTTTAATGCTTTCAATAATTAAGGAATAACTATCAAGGCGTGGGGCATTTCCAGGGGATTAATGGCCAGCTGGGAGAGTTGATGGCCTGGAGCAGAGTGGGGACTCATTAACCTCAGCTGGTCATTAATTCCTAAGGAACCACCTAGGGTGGGGGATGTTCTTGCCATTGCAACTCATTTTGATTTTAAATCAGGAAAAAAAAAAAGTTAACTTTTAAATATCATTGCAGCTGCAAAGCCCTTCTCACTTGGTGATAGCTCGCTCTGGTTGCTTGGGGATTTGGGGGTAATTAACACTCTGCTAGAGAGACCTGTCACCTTCTTTCATTACTACGGCAGCATTCCATCATGCTTCTAATCTCTAGGAGTTCTTTTTCACCATCCAGTGCCAGTGTTGAAAAGAACAGTGATAAATGAGACTGACTTAAGTGGGGACTAGACAAGAAAGACCTGAAACAATGTTAAATGGTTATGTTAAAAGGGTCATAATTAAGACTGACCGGATCTCAACCTCCTTGATTCTAGCCTTTACATAGGAAATTAAGCAAATCCTACTTTTTTTTTACCCTTGCTTTTACATTACCATTCCTCTTCAGAATTTTAGTTAAGACACAGGGGGAAGCTCCTAAATTTATGCAGAATTTACAGAAAAATGTAGACAAGAATTTCATTGGATAAGAAGTCATGGAACTGTTATACTCTGCACGCCTGGAGGGTGTCTATACTGATGTGATTCTGAATACATTGGCATATTAAACAAGAAAGAAAGATGGTTAGATATAAGGGGGATATTGTCTAGAAGTGAAGAGATTTCCTGAGAACAGTGATCTTGTGTATATTATATTAGACTAGAGATTTGAAGAATTGATATGGAGAGTGACTTTAGAGGCAGACACCAAAAGGATATTATTTGAGACAGAAAGGACCAGGTCAATTCACATTAGGCCTAGAACTCCCATCTTATTCTTTCTTTGGGGGCAAGGCACCAAAGGTCTATTTAAAATGTACTGTGAGAGGGGTATCAAAGAATCTGTGTCACTCTTTTTTCTTGGACGGGAGAGGGTAGGGCAGTTGGGATTAAGTGACTTGCGCAAGGTCACATGGCTAGTTTGTGTGTGTGTGTGTGTGTGTGTGTGTGTGTTAAGTGTCTGAGGCTGGATTTGAACTCGGGTCCTCTTGACTCCAGGGCTGGTGCTCTATTCACTGCACCACCTAGGCACCTCCTGTGTCACTCTTAATACCTTAGTAGGAATTGGCTTATATGTCCAGGTGTTTAATTCAACAAACACCTCTTAAACATCTACTGGATGCCAGGAACTGTGCTAGAGTAACAGGCATTTGTTAAGTATGGGCTGGTATGGGCTGGCAGTGGTTGCCTGTACTTGCCCCATGCTTTATGCAGACTCATACAAAAGCCAAATTCAAAAGGGTCCCTGCCCTCCAAGACATTGTGTTCTCCCTGGGGATTGGTTGGGGATAAAACATGTATGCAAAAGGAAATGCAAATCATATCTGAATAATACAAAGTAATTTCTTCAAGTGGGAGAGTGAGGTTAATAAGCAGTGTTTGGCGAGATCAGGAAAGGCCCTCATGTCAGATATGGCACATGAGCTGTACTTTGAAGGGAGCAAGGGGTTTTAGAAAGGTGATAAGAGGGAATAACTGTATAATAATGGGAGTCCGAGAGGAAATACTATAATGTCCCAAAGCCTGGAGGGAGGATATAGGAAGAAAAGAAAAGAAGTAGAAAGAATTGAAAGAAAGGTCTAGAGATTTTATATTTGATATGAGTCTCACCTCCATCACTATTTTACTTAGAAAGGGTCCAATGCCCATAATTTTCACTGAATATATAGCCTTATATCCTAACAATGTAACGTACATGTGAGATGTTGTAACAATCAGACAATTCAGTCAGGTGCCTCTCTGTAACAACGCTTCATATTCTGAAGAGTTTGTAAAAGTGAAATTACGTAGTTGGTTCACTAAGAGATGAAGGTGGAAGTATTTATCAAGTACCTACTCTGCCAGGCATTGCGCTAACAGCTTTACAGATGTTACCTTCATTTATCCTCACACTGACTCTGTAAGGCAGGTGCAGGGATAAAGTGTGCCCAGGGTTACACAGTTAGAAAGTGTCTGATGCCAAATCTGAACCCGGATCTTCCTTACTCGATGCCCTGTATTACCCAGCTACCTAGAGAGAATAAAGGCCTCTGTGTTTTAGAATGTCTACAATATTTTCAAATCTCTTAAGTTTAGAGCAGGAGAAAGAGAAGAAGCTATTGGTCAAAACTAGGATACAGTCTGCGTTATTTCACTAATTAACTGTGTGATCTGGATTATATCGCTTCATCTTTTTTCTTCTTTTTTTACTTCAGTTTCTGAGGTCTCTTTCATTTATAAATCTATGATTCTTCAATGAAATGGAGATATTTAGTGTATTATATGTCTACACATATCTATAGGATTGTTATGATGATAAAGTGAAATTATAAGTGTGAAAAAATTTTTATATTAGACATGTGATTTAATTTTTTTTATAGGAAACTCTCTCAACCAAAGATAATTGGCACCTGTTGCAATTTACGATCTTGGTAAGCTTGGGTCACATAAGGAGGAATTGTATGGGTGATAGTGCAGAACTGAAAACAGGAATTCCTAACTCCAAAACCATCTCTCTTTCCACAGCACCATGCTGCTTCTCTGGAAAGAACACAATTTATAAATGCCAAACAAATATAGTGGTATTAGAGCTATATTCTATTACTTCAAGGACCTGTGATTTCCTCTACATAGCTACTCTCCTTACCAAAGAATATTAAAGCCCCTCCATCCACAACTTAGTAGATGGTTTCTATGAGTTTTCATGACCAACATGATGGCCAACCTTCTGATGACACTGGTAATGATGATAACATATTTGATATCTTGATTTTGGCATCATGTGTTGGAGCTAATTTTAGATAAACATGGCCATACTTGCTTCTTATTATTTATGCATTTACACATTTGATAAAGAAAAATTTAGTAGAGACTTAACTTTTTATAACTACTTTTTTATGAGAATGGCCCAAATAATTTTCAACTGGAGGCTGACCAGAAAGGCCACAGGAGACTAAGAGTTTAGTGGCCCAGGGAGGGAAAAATGTGATTTCTTTACTTGCCTGCCTAGCAAAGCGATTGCTGCCCAAGGTACTTTTCAACATGATACAATATCCCCCAATTCCAACTTCATCAGCATGGAATCATATAAACAGCCATTATAATAAAATGTGGCCATGCAGTACTGTTGTTCTGTCTCTACTTTCATGTATTATTAAGACAAGTATGCAAGGCAGCAAAATTGACTTTGAAATATTCGCTTAAGTTTCCAATTGGATACCAGCTCTTATTCTGTATTGAGAACATAAGATCCAAATTTACTCTGTCAGGATGAAGAAATGCAGGCACTAAAGTATAGGCTATACACATTGCCAGGCCTGTGCAAGATTCTGAAGTAGAGAAAGTTGGCATTCAAAGTATCCTGTCTTATTCAATAGTGCCACTGACTCTGGAATCAAGAGTATGTAAGCTCAAATCCTGATTCTCATATAAGATATGCTTGGGCAAGTCCCTTAACCTAGCTTGACCTCAGTTTCCTCATCTGTTAAATGAAGGAGTTGGACTAGATAGCTGCTGAAGTTCTTTCTAGCTCTTTATATGATCTATGAACCATCCCTTTCTCCAGGCAACCAATAAACTCATTCTCTCCTCCAGCTACTTTGAGTCTGTTTCCACAGAGCTCTACCCAGGCCTTACCTCTTATAGGGTCTTTCATATCACTCAGTTTTATCAAAAAGAATCCTCTTTCCATGTTTATAGTAATCCTAACCTGAAATGCTAGATTGTACTAATGTGTTACTGTCTGTTATGTATTTGATATGTATACTACTTCTAGTATCATTTACATTTTAATAGGGCAATCCTAGACAGACAAACAAAAGGAATCAATGCTAATGTGAAGGATTTTAGATGACAGAGCTGATTGAAAAAAGTTACTTTGATTAGACAAGTCTTTTAGAATCCCTGCTCATATCACAATCCCCCCATAAAGCAGGAATCAGTTTCCTGACTCATTTTAGTAAAAAATCTTTTTACAGGCATTCACTGAATGAACTCTGAAGTCTAAGTGATGTTATTTTGCAATCAAAAAACCTAGAACATAGGTCAGAGTTAACATTTGGAGCCATACCTTCCAATTCTCAAATGAGCATTATTTTCACTATACCATCCTATATGATATTACCGATTTACTAGTTATTGATTGTTTTGATAGTATCTGAGCATTCATATAATGAAAGGGATCTTAACATTTTTCTTTGCATCATGGGCCCCACTGCAGTCTAAAGGAGCTTGTGAAATACTTCTCAAAAAAATTTAATGCATAAAACACAAAAGATTATGAAGAAAATGAATTATTTTGAAACAATAATATGTTTTTAAAAACCAAGTTCATAGACCCATATTGAAACTCTCTGGGATAATGAAAAAGAGATTGCAATTTTAAGTCAGAGGACATGAGTTCAGATTTCAGGTCTGTCAATGTAGGGCCTATGTGACCTTGGGAAAATCATTGACGTAGTCTGGGCCTTAGTTGCCTTAGCTGCAAAATGAGGAGCTCAGATGGAATGATATCTAAGATTCCCTCCAGCTCTAAATCTATATTTTTAATATTCAAAATGTCACCCTTTTGACAGAGACCATTACTACATATGTCTGACACTAACCTGGATAAACCAAGTCAAATATCCTGTGCTATTTTCTTCAAAAGTCACATAAGATTAGAAACTAATGTTCTAGCTTCCTGTGAGGACAGTGGGAAGAAGCCATTTCAAGAACAGTTCTCAGCCCATTGAAAACATTTTCTTCAAAGGCAATACTGCAGCAATTATCACAGTTCATTTGTCTGCAAATGCTTCTCTGTTGTTAATCAGTCAGTCATTAACCTTACCAATATCACTGTGTTATCATCATGCATTTCAAATAGGAGGCCTGAAACCACTATTCAGGGCAGAAGACTCTGCTATATTATTAGTATTATTATTTTCATCATCATCAATAGCAGCAATCTCATCATCATCATCATCATCATCATCATCAATCTTGTCAGCAGTCATGCTAGTGATGCTATCTATATGTCTAGACACCTTCACCTGCATGGGGCACTTCTGGCATGTAAAATACCATAGGGGATAACAGACGACTCTCCTTCAAGTATGGGTGACCTGGATTCAAATACTGCCTGTAATACATACTAGCTGTGTGAACAGGAGCAAATCACTTAACTTCTAAGTATCCTACGTAATTTATTGTTCAGTCATTTCAGTTGTGTCTGTCACTTTTGGGTTTTTCTTTGAAAAAATACTGGAGTGGTTTGCCATTTTCTTCTCCAGCTCATTTTATACATGAGGAAACTGAGGAAAAGAGGACTAAGTGGTTTTCTCAGGATCACACAGATAGTGAGAGTCTGAGGCCAGATTTCAACTCAGAAAGATGAGTCCTCCTGACTACAGGTCTAATGTTCTATCCACTGTGCTCCCTAGCTGACCTTTAAATAATCTTTTTTTTTTAGTTTCTTTGTTCTATCCACTTCATTTCTTCTAAGGAACTTAGATGATATTTTTATACATTTGGTGAACACCATAGCCTCAGAAACAAAATTATTTCTGCCTTCTCATCTTTCTTTTGCTATGGTTTTTCCCAGGACTTTTAATTCAGGTTCCTACTTGCAGTTTAGTCTGATTGCTGAGAAAATAATCACATGAGCTAAATGAATAGATCAGGAAAAATGGGAAGATTAGGACAAATATGCAAGTAGATCTATGCTCCATAGCCCCCCAAAAAAAATTTCAATTGGCCTTGCCACCCTCACCAATAGAAAATCAGAATTTTACAAAATGTCTGGTAAAGTACACACAAAGAGTATCATCTATAATGCATAAACCCTGATACTCATAACTTAGTTGTTTTTCAAGAGAGACTATTTTGAAACTGATATGAATATTGCAATATGGTATGTAAAGCCACATTAAGTTGGAAGATAGGCCCTAATTAAAATAATAATGATAGATTCTAGGAACATGAAAATTGTCTTTTGGACAGGTACAGTGGATAGAATGGCCAGACTTAGAGTCAGGAGGACCTTAGTTCAAATCTGACCTCAAACATTCTCCCGCCAAGTCACTTCACCCTATTTACCTCAGTTTCTTCATCTGTAAAATGAGCTGGAGAAGGAAAAGACAAACTGATCCAATATGTTTGCCAAAAAAATAAACAAAAGAAACAAACAAGAAAACAAATGGAGTAATGAAGAGTTGGACAAAAATGAACAATCGGACCTCCTCTTTCTCTGACATCTCTTCCCTTTAAGCACCCAGTCGTCTTCATACTCCATCCCATAACCAGCTGTCCCTGGATATTGTCTCAGGATTTGATCTTTTATTTCTCTTCCTTGAGTCTCCCAATTATCTGTCCTTTGCCCTAAGCCTGCAGGGCTAGGGCTAGCTAAGTAACTATAAATCTAAAGAAATGGTTCAATGGAAGTCAGCTTAGTGCAGAGGAAAATGAATTGCCCAGGAAGTGTGAAGACAGGAAGCCTAATTCTGGCCCTGATTCCCACTAGTTATGTAATGTTCGTTCAGTCTCTTTCTGGGGGTTTTAGTTTGCTAAGACACAGCATAGTATCGATAGCAAAAGGCAGTGTAGCCTAGTGGACATAGTGGACTGGACCTTGAGTCAACAAGCCCCCAGTTCAAATTCTGATTTAGACACATTCTCTGTGTCAATATAGGCAAGTTACATAATTTCTTGTAGCCTCAGTTGCCTCAACTGCAAATTAGGAATAAAGATCGAACCTACCTCAGGATTTCTATGAGGATCAAGGAAGATGATGAATGCAAAGGCAATATGGGACAGTAGAAGAATTGTTGGATTTAGAATTAGAGGACCTACACTCACACCCCAACTCTGCCTTTTATTAATTCTTTGAATATTGGCAACTTTACTACCTCTGGACCTCAGTTTCCTCATCTGTTATCAAAAGGCAAAGGATTAAATGGTTTCCTAATGTCTTTTCCAATTCTAGATCTATGATCTCAGGCTATATAAAAGTCAAGTTACTATTTTTGCTCCTTTGTAAAATGGGACCACAGTATTTAATTATTTCTAAGGTTCTATTTGATCCCAAGGACAGAAATTTCAGGAACCTGGAGTCTGTTCATGGGGGCTTTGTGGCACCTTTCAAATCCTTCATCTTGCTCTTGAGGGTAAGGACAACATGTAGATGTTTGCAAATAAATTCAAAAGAGACAGTTACTAGAGGCTTCTTCCTTCCTTTTTTTTGTATCGGGGAAAATTGCTTTTATTTTACAATGACAGCTGTTAGAGAATATTGTGAAGCCTGCCACGTTGTCTTTGGTCTGATTTGTAGCACATTTTTTAAAAAAGATTTACTCTTTTCCAGAATTACTTTGTTAAATACATTAGTATACCTTATCTACAAAGGTATTGAAATAATAGATAACAAAATAATGAATATATATGTGTGTTTATATATGTATTTATATATATGTATATATATATATATAGTCTTCTGAAGACTGAGCCAAATGAACTTCTGATCATTTAAAGACTAAGTTTCCATCCAGATACCACTGTTAAAAATGGAAACGTTTTGGCTGGATCTGAAAGCACATACAGAATGTATAGAAGAGCTAACTTTCATTAATTCTTTAGGATCAGGCTCTCCCCACAACTTCAACAAGCCACCTTTTCAGTTATGGCAATTTACATATATAAAGCTATAAATGTAGTTAATTAGGATTTAAAAGCATGATTTAAACAAAGATGAAACATCTTTTTCTGATAGAATTACACAAATAAATGATTGCTGTTGTTATAGACTGCTTAACGGCTACTTTGCTAAAAAACTTCAAAGTGTAACTTTGATGTTAAAAGAGTCTTAGGAAGTCTGTGTATGATGAATGGTTTTGAAAAGAGAATTTCTAATATAAAGTTTTAGGAGAAAAAAAGGTGAAAATACATTGGGACAGACCCCTACCATTTTGTTATAACTTAAAGGGATTCTAGAAATATTCAAGGCAGAGTCTTTCTACTTTGATTGAGGCAGAGTGGTTTAGTGGCTAAAAAGCTAGACTTGGTTTCAGGAAGATCTGGGTTTGAATCCTATCTCAGATTTGAATCCCTTCTAAATGGGGGTTCCTGATTATATCACTCAGCTTCTCTGAAGAATCTCATTTTCCTCATCTATAAAACATAAAAACCTACTGCTATCTCTTCATATTTCCCAAATCCTCAGTCTGTCTTACCATTTTACAAAGTTATTAGGGATACCATTATGTTGCAGACAATTATGTTTCAACAATAACAGTCCACACTTATCAAACACATAAATAGAATTAAAGTAAATAAGAGCAAATCATTCAGAATAAAGACAGCCTTGCTTATAGTGCAGATCCTTGGCCCCAAAGGCTTTCTCCAGTTCAAAGGTGATCCATCAGGCATGAGAATGAAATGTTTTCACTTAAGACTCAATGAGTAGAAAACATCATCCTTTGATGGATCTCACCAACTGGTTCTTAAAACCCCAACTTCTCTGGATATAGCAAAGACATGCTACATAGCTTAGCTCCTGGAAGCCCTGGGGGAGGAAGGAGAATAATGGACTTTGCAGGGCCAGCT
Organism: Petaurus breviceps papuanus; assembly: GCF_028583685.1. Taxonomy (NCBI): domain Eukaryota; kingdom Metazoa; phylum Chordata; class Mammalia; order Diprotodontia; family Petauridae; genus Petaurus; species Petaurus breviceps. The sequence goes on from NW_027186372.1 coordinate 15,286,118, forward strand.
TTAAGAGATTTCTCAAGTCTGTTCCCATGTGTATGAAGCAAGTGTCCGTTCAGAGATCTAATGCTGGTTTTTGGACCCAATATTGCAGAACTGATGTGATGATTTTACACTGCAACCAGAATTGCTGTTTGATGATGAATGAGCTCTTCTCTCTAAGACTTTTTTTTAAAACTCTTGATAATTTAGAGAGGAAAGAGTGAGCATTCAACTGTTCTCCACCTAATTTCATCTTGCAGGGAAGCTGCCCCTAAAAGTGTTCTGTCATAGGAATGTATTTCTTTTATAACTGCATACTTTAGTCCTGATGAAGACTTACTATTTGTCATTAAGAGGAAGCCTTGGATTCCTGCTGTAAAGCATGTGTCTGATAAACAGCTTCCCCTGGCAACAGGGAAGCAGAGGTAATCTACAAAAACTCAGCAATATCTTGATGGGGCTAGGACTTTCTTAAATGAGAAAACCTTTAGCAGGAGCTGAAAATAAGACACCACACAGTTCACATCAAATTAAAATGCTAATGGAGAGGGTGGCAGGCTGATGTATCTTAGATCAAGTTTTAGTTTTCTTTGGTTTTACTTTCTGTCAGGGTTATTCTATCATAATGTATCAGGAAAAGTCTTGCGCTCACATCAAATCAAATCGTTAATGGAAAGGGTGGCAGTCTAAAGTACTCTTGATCAACTGCTAATTTTGTTTTATTCTTCTTGTTCTTACAGCTATTCTCTAAAATGCATAACTCTGCATTCAAAAGAGGTTTTTGAGGGAGGCTGGGTGCTGAAATAGATTAAGATGAACTGAAGACAGAAAACCATTATGTTCACAGAATAAACAGTTTTAATCATTTAATGTTATATGAAATATACAATTCACCTGTAATAGTCTGCTTTCACCACAAAAAGAGACCATGTAAAATATTCACTTCCCCAGATTTGTCCTGTAATGCCTTCAAAAATAGTTGCTAGGGAAAGTCTCACTTGTCAATCTGATTTTGTTATTCTAAAAGAGGAGGCAATTGCTATAAACAACATACTTCCATTTTTTTTTCCAAAAGGGAAACACACACACACACACACACATGAATTTAGTGTTGCAGAAAAGTGTCAGATTTACAGCTTTTAAGATCAAAGTAATCAATTTATTCCAAGAACCAGCATAGTGCGGAAAGAGGCAATGTCATGCCACTGGCCCTTTCTTTCACAGTCAGAGCTATGGGTAAAGAGAGTATTTCAACTTTCATGTAGGCTCAGTCCTTGGGGATCTGTGCAAAGACTGAAGATTTAGAGCCTGTTTCCCTTTGGAAAATGAGTGGCTGCATATCCAGGAGAAATGGGATAGAGGCAATCAATTAATTTTGGGGTGTATCAAAAATGAAAAGTTTACTTCTTTGCCTTGAGTAAAGGAAAATAGGATCAACCTAAAATGAATTTTGAAGAGCTGCTATAAAGGAGAATTTTAGTGATGTTTTATCTGCTCTGGAGATTGTCTTTGGTAAATTTTAAAATGTAGGCTTATGGGCATTTCTGTGATCTGGATTCACTAACATCAATGAGTCAAGAAAAATAAAACCATGAAAAGAAAGATTTCATATTCACAAAAGAAATTAAGAATTCGTAGGAGAAAATGGTCAAGTGGCCTATAGGTGGCATAGTAGATATTTTCTCTGTTTTTCACTAACTCACAAAAAATAAAATCCAACCAAGAAATCATGTGTAAGAGGTAGAACAGTTACAGCTGTATCCAATAGATAAAAAGCAAGAAACCCAAGAACATAGTCTCGTGAATTTTTAGATTTAGAAATTAACACTAGAGACCCTAATCCTTAAGGCACTCACGGTGTCCCCCTCTCTTTATGAGCATCCATGATCTGTCAGGTAGTATAAAAAATAATCCACAGGTTTGTGTCAGGGACTCAATCAGGGATTTCCTTCTTACTACTTAGACTCCACTATTAGAACTTACATCCATCCTCCCACCCCATGCAACAAGCAAAAGACATTAACTGTCCAGCCCTGTGTGTGCGGGCTGTGGGGGTGCATGTATGTGTATGTGTATTTGTGGAATTATAAGATGGGGAAGATCAGTTTTATTTCTTCCTGGGGAAGCTTTCATGATGGAATATTTCAAGGTTATAAAGACTATATCCAGATCACTCATCCCAACCTCTCCCAATTCTATAAAAAGTGGAAGTAGATTTAGCTTAAGTAGAGCAAGAAAAAATAAGATTCTGAAATGGAACTGGAGCAATGGGCCAAGGTGCATTACTGGGTATGATAAATATAAGGACATATCCCCATATTTCTAAGATGTAGCTAAAGTAGTCCTCAGAGGAAAAAAAATACATCCCTAATAAATAACAAATGGAAGCAGAGAGAATTAATGAATTGAATACGTATTTAAAAAGTAGAAATCCAACAAAGAAATAAACCTAGAATAAGCAGGATAGAGGAAATCTCAAAAATTGTTAATTAAAGTACTGTACAACTAACAAAATTAAAAGTGGTTCAGAAAACCGAAAGTGATAAAGTGTTAGCCAATCCAGTTGAAAAGAAGAGGGCAGAAAATCAAATGAAGAAAGTAAATAAAATGAACAAGGGATATCACAAAAAGCCTAAAGAAAGAAACATTAGTATTAGAAACTACTAAACACAGTTAAATGTCTTCAAAACTGGGTATAACATGAGAAATAGGAGATAACTTTCAAAAATATAAAATACCCAAACTAGCAAGACAAACAGATTTTAAATAAAACAGTCTCAGAAAAAGAAATAACATAAGTCCTAAAAGAACTACTAAAGGTATAGTTCTAAAAGGAACTATTTATCATAATGAATTTACAGGAGAGTTCTATCAAACTTGAAAAGAATAATCAATACCTCTACTACAAAAAATATTCTCAAAATTGAGAATGAAAGCATTCTAAAATTATTTTTAAGAAATAAAGATAAACATAATACCTAAAATAGAGAAGAAGATAAAAAAGAAAGTGAACTAGAGACCCTGATTATCAATTCAAAATTAAAAATAAAACCTTGGCAAAAATATTAAAGAAATTTATTTTTTTAATCATCATGATCATCAAATTTATAATAAAACTTCAAGGATAGTCCAATATTAGGAAATTAATCAACATAATTAATCATATTAATTTTTTTAAATCATCCCCAAATTAACTCACAGCTATCATAATATGACATATACATACATATATGTATCTATGCATTATCATATGAAATACCTTTGACAAATTATAATACTCATTTATTCTATTAGTCATACAAAATATAGGCACATGAACAGAGCACCAGTCCTATAAGCAAGAGGACAAGAGTTCAAATTCAACCTCATATACTTACTAGCTCTGTGACCCTGAGCAAGTCACTTTACCATGATTGTATGCACCACACACATACACATGTACACACACATGAATTGAACATGCATTTGAAAAGTAGAAATCCAACAAAGAAATAAACTTAGAATAAGATTTATGCCACACACAGAGGTATCTTCTTAAATGTGATAAAAATATCTATATAAAGTTAGCATTATATGCAAGGTAAAAGCACTAGAAACTTTTTCAGTATATACAGGATTAAAGCAAGGAACTCCCTTACCTTAAAACGATTTGATATTGTTCTAGAAGTCCTGGCAGTAGCAGTAAGAGAGGAAGAAATTAAAGGAATAACCATCATAGACAATGAAGAAACACAACAATATTTGCTGCTGTTGATAGTTATTTAGAAAATCCTAGTGAATTAAAAGAATTTGAGGCAGCTAATAGTTTCATCAAAGATGCACACTATATAATAAACTTATTGAAATCAGAACCATTAATGCATAATAATAATAAAATCCAGGAGGAAGGCAATACAACGAAGCTTCATTCAAAATAACTATGAAATATTTGGGAGTTAATAAACCAAAAAGCAAACAGTACTTGTATAGATTAAAAATGTCAACTAAAGAGATTAAAATAATTTTTAAAGCCAGAGAAATATTCTGAAATGATGGTTAGATTGTATTGATATAATTAAAAATAATAGTACTACCAAAGTTAATTTGAAGATTTAGCACTATAATAATCAAGCCATCTGAGGTATACTTTATAGAACTGAACAAAGTAATAGCAAAGTTCATTTGAACAAAAGATGTAGCATATCAATGGAAATAATAAAAAAGGAAGGAATAAGTAAGGAATTACAACCCTAAGTCTCAGATTTTGTTACAATGCAGCAATCACCAAAACCATTTGGTACTGGATAAAAAAGTATACTGGACAAAAGATACATTAGAAAAGACTAGATTGGGAAGAATCAGAAATAAGTGAACTCAATAACCCAGTATTCCTCAAACCGAAAAACATGAATTACTAAAACTCCATAACTGATAAGAACTATTGGGTAAACTGAAAAGCAGTCTGGAAATTAGGTTTAGAACACCATGCTATACCATATTCTACAGTAAATTCTAAGTGGTTGCCCAGTGAACAATTGGGGAATGATTAAAGAAATTATGATACATCAATATAGTGGAATATTTCTGTGCTAAAAGAAAAAGATGAACGTGATGAATACAGATAAACATAGAAAGGCGAAAATCTGATGTGAAGTAAGCAGAGCAAAGAAAAGAATATACATAATTACTATAGCACAACCACACACAAAAATAAAAACCTAATGTTGAAATAATAAAGACCAAGTTTGGCCCCAAAAGAAAATATGAGAAGAAATTTCCCCTTCTTCTTCTACAAGGGTGGGTGTACCCAGGGGTAAAGCACTGTATATAACATCTGATTTTTTGAATGCTTTTGCTGAATTTTTTTCTCCTCTTAAAAAAAAAAATCACATTGTTATAGATGGTTCTCCTAAGATGGGACAAAGGAAAAGATACATGAGAATTGAAGACAATGCAGAAACAAATGTATTTATTAAGATAATTTCATATCTATAAGACTACAGACACCGCACCACATAAGCAAACCATCAAGATCAGTAATATCTATTAAGCATAAGTCTCAAGTCTCCACCCCATTCTGTTAGGAAACATGGTTAGCTCTTCCTTCCATAACTTAAAAGATAGACTCATTTTCAAGGAAATTTGTCCATTAGTAGTCTACTGATGAATCTCCTTTTGCTTAATTCCTGTATTTAATTAATAATCCATCAGTAAACATTGGTTAAATACCTACTGTGTGGCATTCAATATGCTAGGCCTGGAAAAACAAAGTAAAATATCTATTTTCACAGAACTTATAGGAATCTTATTGTGAAGTATTAGTCCTATTCAAAATTTTTCTTTACTCCCTCTTTAGTGGCCCCAGGGGCCAGCTGTATTGTACCTTTTATTTTTTCAAACTCTCTACTGCTATTTCCTAAGTCCCCTCACACTGGAACCACTCTCTCCCTCAGTTCCTGGGTTCTGATGAATAAATTTATTTGACCAAAAGGAGGTTCCCAAAAACATCCTGGTCATTTTCAATCCATGCTGACTTATTCTCAGTGTATCCCTTCCCAATCTTCTTAATGCCCGTTAGTTTGTAAGCTCCTTGAGGGCAGGGACTGTCTTGTTTACCTGTATTTGTTTCTATGCGGCTCACCCAGGACCGACCATGTGGTAAGATCATAACAAATAGTTCGTCAGCATCATTACCTACTGCTGCATTCTTCCTGACTTAGAATCCTTTTCTTTTTCATGAAGTTTCCTCTAATCACTGCTCTACATAGACATATACATTACATTAGGAGTCACAACACTCCGATTTCTCCAGATGCTAAGCAGGAACTGGTAAGCAGAAAATATAGAGGGTTTGACAGCACAGCTGGTTTGAGGTATAGGATGAAAAAGAAAAAGAAAAAAAAAGTAAAGTTGTCTTAACTTCCATTGTGACTGCTGCCCCTCTTTCCTAAGGTCATATGTTTATAATAAAATGTCACTGAAATAAAGGACTGATAAATCCTGAATGAGAACTATACAAAGATATACTTTGTAATTTAGATAAGCCTATATTACATGTCTAGGCAGCTAAGTGCCCATAGCTAGGCACAGAGGATACAGCTATGTTCCTGGAATCAGAACGACTCATCTTCCTGATTTCAAATTTGACTTCAAACACTTACTAGCTATGTGACCCTGGACAAGTCACTTAACCCTATTTGCCTCAGTTTCCTCATTTGTAAATTGAGCTGGAGAAGGAAATAGTAAACCACTCCAGTATTTTTATCCAAAAAGTCCAATCCAAAACAAGCAAAATTAAACTTCAATTGGAATTATGAAGAGTTGGACATGACTGAAATGGCTGAATGAGAACAGCCCCATATTACATGTATACAAGAATGATACTTATGTAGTGAATAAAGCATTGGCCTTGGAATCAGTAAGATCTGAATCCAAATCCTGAATCAGACACTTAATAACTGTGTCTCTGGGTAAGTAACTTAATCTCTCAGCCCAGACGTCTTTATTTGTAAAACCGGGATAAAAATAGCACTTATCTCGGGGTTGTTATAAAAATCAAATAAAATAATACATCTAACATTTATTGCAAACCTGAAAGTACTATATAAATGTTGGTTATTATTTATGGCAAACATAAAACCAATATATCAGTTTATCAAATGTTAGGAGCTCATAGTTTGTGCTGGTTTAATCTCAAAGAAAAAAAATGTGGAGAGAATGAAACTTGAACTACTTTCGGGAATTATCTCAGCTCCAAGTCAATATTCAAGTCCATTGCCTCTCAGCCTTCTCTGATCTTTTTCCCTTCCTGAAAACTGGGCTCCAGGCAGCTTCATTCTCCAGGATCTCACTACAGCTATGGGCTCTTTTCCTAATGAAATGCTTGTCAGCTGCTGGAAAGAAGAGACTTGGTCCCCCTCAGAACCTTGATTAATCTTTGCTGTCAATGAGCCTCCAAGGCTAATTTTTTTTTCCTAAGTAGAAGGAAGTCCATTGTGAAATCAGTTTCCTCCCAAGAGCCACTATAGTTCTGCAATATTACTTTGAAATTTTGTGACTGAAATCCTACAAAACTTCAATGTTTATGTGAATCCAGTTTTCAACATGCAGGTGGGAAATGCAAATCAACTAAACATTTACTAAGAAATCGCTATGTTACAAGCACTTTGCTAGAGTCTGAGGATGAAGAAACACCTAATAACTCAGATCATGAGTTAGAGACAGGGGAGAAATTTCAATTAAGATTTCCTATAATCAGTAGCTCTAGATTTGGGCCTTAAGAGTTCTAAAGAAAGAAGTGACAATTAAAAGAAAGAAAAACTGACATTTATATGCTGCTTTAAGCTTTTCAAAGTGACTTACATATATTATCTCATTTGATCCTTGAAAAAATCTAGTTACTCAAGGGACAGTTATTATCCCCATTTTATAGATGAAGAAACTGAGGCTAAGAAGTGTGGTATTGTGGGAAAGAATCTTGGCTTTGGAGTTAGATGACACATTTCCAAATGACACTTTGGGTGCTTATTCTCTGTGTGACCCTGGTTGTGTTATATAATCTCCTTGGGCATTCATTTCCACAAATCTTAAATTAGGGGAAGGGCAAGGTGAAAGAGATTACTTCTGAGGTTCCTTCCACCCACAGACCTATGTTTCCATCACTTGCCCATAACTATATAGCAAGTTAGTGTCTGAGGCTGGATTAATAGACACATCTTTCTTACTCCAGTGAAAAGTCCATGTGGTACAACATGAAGAAGGTCCTGGTGATAAAAGAGAGCAACAGAAGAAGAAGGTGTGGGCGATAATATGGTCTGATTAGTATGTATGGTGCATAAAAGTCGCTACATGAGATTAGGTTGGCAAAGTAGATTAAACTTTGTTTGATACACTATGCTAAATTCCAGACTCAAGAATTTATGTTTTAGTCTGAAGGCAATGAACAATCACTTAAGATTTTAGAACAGAGAGGTGATTTGGTCAGAGCATTGCCTTAGGAAGATTGTTTGGGCAATGGTGTGAAGAGTGGATTGGAAAGCAGATAGACTAGCCACAGGGGTTGGGGACATGCAGCCTTGAGGCCACATGTGGCCCTCTAGGTCCTCAAGTATAGCCCTTTGACTTATTCCAACCTTCACATACCAAATCCTTTTGAGTTCAATCAAAGGGCCCCACTTGAGGACCCAGGCCACATATGACCTCAAGGATTCCCTACCCCTGGACTAGAGAAAAGGCAGTTAGGAAGGTACTGCAATAATGAACTGAAATAACAATAAACCATATGAATTAAAAGGCTTGTTTGAAGGGGAAAAGAAAAAAAAACCTGCTTTAGAAATATAGCTTTTGAAAAATTCTATATTATCCACTCTAATGCCTATTTAAAGGGATGCTTTAACATTGTAAGTTTTATATCAGCTCGTAACTCTATTTTAGCCTTCCCCAGTCCTAATATTCCTGTGATACCTGAGCTCCAAACTGAGATTTTTAATATATAGTAATTATAAATGAAATCACAAATTAATATTACACTAAATCATAGAGCCTATAGGGCATGAAAGTTTCTCTGTTAATTCTAAATTCTCAGGTAAAGAAAGCTCATAAAGGTAGAGTAGACATAATAAATCTACATATCCTGCCTTAACCTGCTTTCTGGATTCCATCTTTGAATTATCAGCTGCTCACTGGACATCCTACATGCATGCCCTATCAGCATCACAAATTCAAAAATGTCTCAAGGACAACTTATCTTCTTGCCTCCTATATGTATATTTTTTTAACTTTCCTATTCTTTTTTTTTTTTTGAGAATTAAAAGGATTTTGTTATAAGTACATCAAAGTAGCAACATGTTGAAGGCCTGATCACTGATCAGTCTGAATTTCCCTATTCTTAATGAATATTGAAGTGCTTCAACTGACTTCATTTTTACCTCAATCATTCTTGATTCTTTCCTCTCATCCCATATTCAATCAGTTACCAACTCTGTTCTCTTCTCTCCATTTCAACATAGAGCGGTGACATAACTAGCAAGCATAACATCCAGGGGCAAGCTCCCCAACATGCCCAAGCTGCCACCAGCATTGCATCTAAGAGTAGCTAAGGTAGACAGAGATCAGCAAGACTGAGACCAAGAGTGAAGGGCGAAAGAGAGAGCCTGGTGTCTATTTTAATTAGTTATTCTTGCTGAGTAACTCAATCCAGCTGTTTGCAGGATACTAAAGAACATACTGCCAGTATCATCTAGTTTGTACTGCCTTCGGACAAAGCCCCAGTTGCCCACTGTACATTGCCCTAGTTCAGGCATTTACATTTTTATCTGGACTATTTTTTTTTTTTTTTGCCTTTTGGAGAGCAATTGGGGTTAAGTAACTTGCCCAAGATTACACGGCTAGTTTTGTATGTGTGTATGTGTGTGTGTGTGTGTGTGTGTGTGTGTGTGTGTGTGTGTGTGTGGTGTCTGAGGCCAGAACCGAACTTCCATCCTCCTAACTCTGGGGCCAGAGCTTTACTAACTGCGCCACCTAGCCGCCCCTTATTTTTTTATTTTTATTTATTTTTTGCTTTTTGGAGGGCAATTGGGGTTAAGTGACTTGCCCAAGGTCACACAGCTAGTTTTTATGTTAAGTGTCTGAGGCCAGATTTGAATTCAGGTCCTCCTGACTCCAGGGCCGGTGCTCTATTCACTGAGCCACCTAGCCGCCCCCGATCTGGACTATTTCAATAGCCTGCGAGTTGGATCTTTGCTTCCAGCCTCTTCATATTTCATGCTGTCACTCATATAGCTGGGAAAATATTCTTTCCAAAGCATAGTTCATCCACTGCTCAAAAATATTCAGTGGTTCCCAACTATTTTTAGAAAAAATAAAATTTCTCAGTTTGACATTTAGATCCTTACACAAACTAATTTTCATCTACTTTTTCAGATATTTAAGCTTGACATTTGATTTCTAATCTCCATACTTTTATACTGACCTCTCTCATCTGTAATGTATCCCCTTCTCATAAATTAGGAAGAAATTTGAATCTGGGGCATCTAGGTGGCGCAGTGAGTAAAGCGCTGGCCCTGGAGTCAGGAGGACCCAAGTTCAGTTCTGGCCTGAGACACTTAACACCCACACAAAAATACTAGCCCTGTAACCTTGGGCAAGTTACTTAACCGTGACTGCCCTCCAAAAAAGGCAAAAAAAAAAATTTGAATCCACCTCCTTCATTTTACAGATTCAAAAACCAAGGCTCAAATTTAGTCACATGCCTAGGGTCACACTACTAGAACGTATCTGAGTCAGAACTCAATCTAGAGTCTCCTTAGCATCCTTCCACACTCAACTCAAAAGTTGCTGCTCTGTAATGCTTTTGAGGATATGTGCAGATTTTAGTATCTTCTCCCTCCACACATTACTTGAGATGTGCATTTTTCATCTCCCTAACAAACTCTAAGTTTCTTGAGGGCAAGCACTTTTTCCTTGTTTTTTTCTGTGAATCCCTGCTATCTAGCCCAGTGCTTTGTACACAGTAGGCACTTCACTACTGTTTGAACTGAGTGATATTTAATAGAAATAGCATGTGTGTGTGTGTACATGCACACATGCCTAATTATGTTTAGCATATTTCATATGTTATCTAAAGAAAACTCATTAAATAAATTGCTACTTTGGATCATGTAGCTTCAGATTATATGGCATAGTAGTTTTAGAAGCCTTGGTTATTTCTATGGAAGGATATAACTGTCCTACTAGATTATACAGCAGTTATAGGGAGGAGAAAGCACTGCATCTGGGGTCAGGAAGACTGAGTTCAAATCCAACCTCACACAATTACTAGCTTTGCAGCCCTGGACAAGTCACTTAAAATCTGTTTGCCTCAGTTTCCTCATCTATAAAAATGGGGATAATGATAGTAACAACTTCAAAGGTTTGTTGTAAGGATCAAATGAGATGATTGTAAAGTGATTAGTTCAGTGCCTGGCATATATTAAGTCCTTCTATCAATGTTAGCTATTATTAGAATTGCATAAAATTCTTAGATACAAATAATTCCAAATAGGATCAATATCCTTTTTTAAAATCTGAAAAACAAGTATAGGGAAAAAAATTCTTTAATTTTACAAATATGCTAAAAGGCGAGTTCCAATAAAGCATGGAAACCCTTTGCTCCATGTTCCAAGACCTGAAAGTCACTGTGCTGTGTTGTATAGCTGATTAAATCTCTTTTAGGGAAGATTAGACCTTAGAAATAGAAATTTCTTAGCTGTGAAGGGACATGATACATATGTAACATGGAATCTCTGTACCTCCATGTTCACCTTCATGCTCATTCTCTAAGTTTGTTCCAGCAATTACATTCCACCACCAATTTTTCAAATAAGGAAAGCAATTAATGCTACTAGCCAATCATTCTCCATTGACCTTTAACAGGCCATATGATTACAGAGGATGCCTTTAACCCATTTTAACGGCAGCCTTTAATACATAGAATATCCACGGTAGAAAGTGAAATAGCAAATGACTAGTGGAAATGTGTTTGTAGACCTCTATTCCCCCAACACAGTAATTGCTTAACACTTTGGCATTAATGCCATTTGTTAAGCTCTAAGATAAATACATGCACATTAGACATTCTCTCACCATTTATTCAGGGGCCAGATGATGAAGGCCATTATTTAAATGGGAAGTGTGTCCATTTTGTTGTTGAAAACAAAGCATTGCTTCACAATTCATAATGAAAGTATGATTAGCTTTTAAAGATACAGACAGTACAATTTCCAGAACTGTATAATTGCTGGCCAGGCTCAATCTGACTACAGTGATTATGTGTTTCTGCTAGAAAGCTAGGATCCATACAGCAGACACAAATTCCCAAATTTGCACTGACCTCAAATGAATACTTTACCAAAAGGCTATATATGTATGATGCTTTTCAGAACTTCTACCAAAGTTACATTAGATTCTTTATGATTTGATTCACCATTTCAAATTTTTCCATGATTCAAGATGCCTGCATTTTAAAGATGGATAGCTAATATAATAAATGAATGAATGAATAAAAACAAGAATTCTTTATTTAGTGCCTAATTATATGCCAAGCCCTTTGACAAGCACTTAGCAAATATTTTCTCATGTAATCCTTGCAACAATCCTGTGCAAGGTGCTATTATTGTTCCCATTTTACAAGGGAAGAAATTGAGTCAAACAGAGGTTAAGTGACTTACCTAGAGTCACTTAAGTGTTTGATACCCAATTTGAACTCAGACTCAATGCTCTATCCACAGTACTATCTAACTGCCTTCTCATATAGCTCTCCTAATAAGCCTTCTTGTAAATACTAGATAACTGCTTAAACTCCTTAATGATGGACAGTCTTATTCAGTGAAGAGATATCTGTGACAGACTGAGAGAGCTCACCTTAGAAATACCTTTCCATATTTTCCCCATTTTATTCTCTTGGTGCCTTTGAACTCTTCCTATGTCATAATTCCAGGTTTCATTGGGTTTGATAAGACAGTTAAATATGCTCATGATAAATTCTAAGCAGTCATAAAGATTAAAGAAGTGAAGACTTTGGTATGAATTTTCTCCCCAAAAAGTTATATGATAATTAAAACCAAATCAAGTAAAACAGGGCAATCTCAGTCTGCTCAAAGTGTGGAAAAGTCTGTCTAGTCACCATTTATATCAATGAATCAGAAAACCATTCAAATGCAATGTAGTCATAGATTTTTAGTGATAGAGAAGACTTAGCGAATATCTAGGCCAAATTTCTTTTTACAGATAGAAAACTGAGGCTAGATAGACTAAATGACTTCCCAAATGTCACAAAATTCAATAGCAGCTGAGCCAGGAGTCAGAACCCAAATTTCCTGGATCTTAATTCATTGCTCTTTCCATTATACTGCATATCAACTCAAGATCTCTCTGTGTTGTATAGTGGGGAAAATGACTGAAATGATATTATAAAGAAGGATAATGATTGGCAGGCAACGAATAACACTGTGACTGTGTGGGTGTTGCAAAAGGGAGTTCGCGGATCAAAAATGGGTATGCTTGAATCAGAAGGTGTTAGAAAAACATCAGCTGTGATAAGCAAGGCCACAAGTAAGCTTTGTAGAAGAAGGAAAGCTTTTTACAGTCTAAAACTGTCTCCTTCCCTTCACCCTATTTCCTAACCTTTTTCATGAATTCTCTAATCCACCAAACTAAAAACTAAATGGAAGCATATTCAGTCTAATTGTATATTACCATAGATGCATTACCTCATGAGAAACATTGGAGCAATTATAAAGCTGTATTACATGGTTAATCTTCCACCCAGTTAAGAAACTAGAAAATCTTCTATTTCCTTGATGATGATGATTTTTTTTTAAAGCAATTGGGATTAAGTAACTTGCCCAAGGTTACATGGCCAGTTTTTCTGTGTGGGTATTAAGTATATGAGGCCAGAACTGATCCTGGGTCCTCCCAGCTCCAGGGCCAGCATTCTTACTGTGCCACCTAGCCACCCCTATGATGATGATTTTTTTTTTTACAAAATGCCTAGAGATCAGTAATCAGTGTGTGTTTTATTCTCTATTAAAATACTAGTGTCCAGGGGCAGCTAGATGGCGCAGTGAGTAAAGCACCGGCCCCAGAGTAAGGAAAACCCAAGATCGGTTCCTGCCTCAGACACGTAACACCCACACACAAAAAAAAATAGCTGTGTAACCTTGGGCAAGTTGCTTAACCCCAATTGCCCTCCAAAAGGCCAAAAAAAAAAATACTAGTGTCCAAAGGAAAACGAATATTGGTGTTATAAAGAGATTATATTGTAAATCTTAATGTTATACAACAAAATGTCTAAGAAATAGACCACCAAGAACAAAATGTGTGTGTGTGTAAATTAGAACATTATATTGGATAACTACAACAGAATTTTTTCTAGTGTTATTATAAAAATAAGTGTTAGCACAAAGTGAATATTGGCAGCATCTAAGCATGCATTTGTTATAAGAAATTATCATTGTGTCTTAATCTATTACAAATATTTATTTATATTAACACCTCAAATTCTAATTATATACATATATATGAATATCATAATATGTAGTGAAAATATTAGTTATATATAATACAAATGACTCAGTAATTGACTAACCTACTCATAACATTATAACATTAAAGTGACAGTTAAGTCAGATAATGAACACAATGTTCTTCCTTAATTTATTAGAGCCTCAGATTTTTTTCTAATCTTTTTTAGACACTATTAAAATATCATGTCCCATGAGTCTTATTTTTAATTATATCCTATGATATGTTCTTTGGTCCAATAATTCAGGACATCATTATTAGGTTCACATTTAGATTTTGTATGATTTCACTATTTTGATCCAAGAGGGCCTATACATGATGTGTTTAGAGTTCTGTGATTACTATCTACAATTATTTTGGTACTCAAGGTCTAATTTTGCAACTGTGCTATATGGTACTTAGGAACATGTATAGTCTTCAATATTTCCATTCAAGAGATATCACAAATCTTTCAGCTCATACTTCCTAGAGTTTGTTCAGTGTGTGTATGTGATTGTATACACATATATGTATATGTTTATCCTTCTGTTAGATTTTTATAGCTTTGAGAAAACATTAACATAGCATATACTTCCCTGCTCATACATTTTTGTTATTCAATTAATTTTTCCTTTGTTAATTTAAATCATATGTCATTTAGTACATATATCTTTAATGATGATATTTTATAATACTTTTTTCCCTTATGTATATTGTTTTACACAAATTTCTCCCTCTTGTTATTGTGAATTTTTTTTTGTTTTGCCTGGTCTGATAGTGTGATCATAATCACTACTTAAAAAAAAATAAATGGAATCATTTCATGCATGACTACTGAAACAAAGAGGACATTACAAACATCTTGAAATAAATAATGCGAAACAAAAGAAATTGAGCCAACACCTGATGAAATGTAGAACCTTGAAATTCCTAAAAGAAAGGAAACCATAGTTGGGTGTTTGATAATAATTCAAGAGAGAAATGAAAATTTTGAGAGATTTTAGGAAGGATAAAAGAATTTATTAACTGTACAAGAAATAGAATTGCCATTAAAAATGAAAAAACAACTAAATCCAAAGTGTTGAGTCCTTCAAAGAAACAAAAGAGAGAACAGTTGATTGAGAATACAAATATTCTTATTTGAAGGACAAAGTGAAAAGACAGAAGTAATAAGCAATAATGTTAAAAGAACACATTTATATTTAAGCAATGCACATTTATTTTGAAAACAGAATGTGTATGATACCTTTAGGACCACTGACTTTTCATTAGAAGAGGACAAATCAAAAAACCTTAAGATATAATTAAAAAAAAAAACCTGCCCCCAAAGTTTTGAATATAGAAAACAAAACACCAATCAAAAGAATATACACTTACAAAGCAAAACAGAACAAAATCTAAACTGCAAAAATTTAAGATACCCACTTATTAAATTCAACAATTCTACCAAAAAAAACTAATTGTGCAACTGGTCATGAGAAATTTAAGTATAAAGGAAATGAAATACAAATAACACAAGGGTATCCAGCACCCACCACTAATAGTAGAAGTCAACTTAGTAATATATTATGATAGGCAAAGTGGCTCAAGCTGTAAACAAAATGACAAATACTGTAAACATGTGCCTGAATATCATGGGAAAAAAAGATGAATGTTGAATAAAAGACATTTGAAGCACTTCTGAAACACACACAATCATTTTGTGAACACATTATTTGACTTTCAAATCCCCTCCCAAAACAAAAAAAAATGAAAGATAAATCAACACCTCTTACAAGGAAAGAAATTATGAGATAAATTATCTTATTTATAAAGACTATTTATAAAGGTAAATTAGAAAGAGAGTAACATCCATTGAGTTTAATGACAACAATGCAGGGAGAAACTGGGAATTTGATGCACATCAATTGCAGAATGGCTGAAGTTTGATATATGATTGTGATGAAATACTATTGTGCTATAAGAAATGATGAGCTCAATCATCTTAAAAAACAAGGGCTGAACTTCCATGAAATAATGAAGAGTGAAATGGTAACAGGAATAATGTTTTAAAAATTTTGAGAGGGGTGGCTAGGTGGCACAGTAAGTAGATCACCGGCCCTGGAGTCAGGAGGACCTGAGTTCAAATCTGGATTTGGACACTTAACATAAAAACTAGCCATATGACCTTGGGCAAGTCATAACCCCAATTGCCCTCCAAAAAGCAAAAAAAAGATCTTTGAAAGATTAGGTAATTTTTATTATTATAACCAAGTTAGATATGAAGTACCTATTAAGGAAGACTCTATCTACATCCAAAGAAAACTGTTAAATAGAACTTCAGGAAGATTACAGTGAGTAGAGTGAAGAAGAATAGCATAAGAGAAAAATGGCATTAAAATGGACATAATAAAAAGAATAAAGTCTTCCTTCATTGTTGTAATATTAATGGAATAGGAAGATCTCAGGCCTACATGACCATATGTCCCCTTTTCCCTTGGAACAGGAGCTGTGTTCCCAGGTCTAAAGGTACACAACTATTTCTATCATGGATGTGTTGCTATTTCACAGTTGTGATACATCCTGAGTCACACAGAGCCCATTATGGGAGGAACTTGCCTAAGGAGGAGCTTGCTTAGGAAGAAGCTTACTTGTAGAAAAGCTTTTACACCTTTTGGTACTGGGCCAATTAGGCAATGAGCTACATGGGTTGTGATGCCTTCTGACCCTGAGCCGATTAGTTGAAAATTATATATACTGTGAAGCTGGTATTTTATTTTGGAGGCTTGCTCATGAGGAGGACCTTTTGATTCCTTGGACAGGACTCTGGGTAGCCATTTGTTAGGAGCCCCCTCACTACTCAGATGTTGGTACTCTCCTGGTCCAGTGGTGTATATAGGTGGTTGTATTATTCTGTTCAGAGAGCTGGAACCCTATCTATTGGATAGCCCTGTCTATCTTTCTTGGATACTCACTTCTTTCTACTTGTCTGTAGTTAAAGTAAGATTGTTGACCCTTTTAAGGTTGTCTTTCCTTTAGAAAAGCATATCAAGGAGCCTGTGCTAGCAGGCCATCCTGGGTATGCTAGAATGCCTGTTAATACAATTATTGACAAAGCAGTCCTTGAAATATTAGCTATGTTCCCTTTATCATCCAAGAGATGCATAGTAATGCATGTTGGAGACTCTTGTTCCAAACACAGTGTTACTTAAAAAAAATTATAAGCTAGCTAAGATGATTTACTGATTAACAAATAAACATACAGCATTATAGGTGATGGTATATAAAAAAAGAAATAGGGTAAACTTATTTGAAGCTTATCTAAATAGCATATTTGAGCTTAACAGCAAGATGAACAGAACCAAGAGAATGTTATCTACAGTGACAGAAATATTGTTTTAAAAATGACTGTGTAAACAAATTATTTTTGAATTTTATAAATACTCAAATTAACTACAAAAGACCAATAAAAGAAGATGTTATCTGCTTCCAGGGTGGGGGTGGGGGGAACCTGATAAACAGAAATATGTATAGAATGATTTTACACACACACACACCAGCTTGAATAGGTGTGAGGTGGTACTTCGGACGTGTTTAAATTTGAATATCTTTAATCAGTAGTGATTTTAAGATTTTATTTTCCTTGTTATCTATAAATAGTTTTGATTTTCTTGTCTGAAAACTGACTGTTCATATAATTTGACCATTTATCACTTGGGGAATGACTTGTATTTTTATAAATTTGATTCAGTTCTCTATATATTTGAGAAATGAGGCTTTATCAGAGAGACTTGCTGCAAATATTCCCCCTTCCCACCACCCCCCATTTTCTGCTTTTCTTATGATTTTGGTTGCATTGTTATGTGACTTTTGATTGACTATTCTTATAGAGGGTATTACTATTAGAATCCTTTGATAAGGGATTACACACAATACAAACTGGTTCACTCTGGCTTCCTAGAGGATGGATTCTTGGGGGAATGGGCTATCTCTTTGTGCATGGGTCCACCAGAGATGGGATAGAATTATATAGATTGTTTATGGAATTTTGTAAGTACTTTATTTCTTTTCTGAACTGTTTATGGGCTTTTCTCACTCCTTTACATTAGCCACGAGGTGAAATAAAGGCTACCTATAATTGATATATTCTATTGAAGGTTTATATAGATTTGGGGATACCTCTAATTAACATTTACACATACTTAAGGAGGACACATATAGACTACTCATCTGATTTATATTCCTTTTTATCAAACTGAATGCCTGTTTTCTTAGCAGTTCTCAAAAAATAATTATCCTTCCATTAGTTTCTATCCTTACTTGAATTGATTGAACAATGGCTATTGTCTTTGCTTATTTTTTGTCTTGCTTGTCCAGTCTGCCCTGCTAATCTACTCTTCTGTTAAAAATACTTTAAATAGGGGGGTGGAGTCAAGATGGCAGCATATAAATAGGACTTCTCTGCAGCTCCAGCTCCCACTCCTCCAATTCACGTAAAAAATTACTCTAGACAAACTTTGGAGCTAGAGAACCCACAAAATGACAGAGAGAAGCTAACTTCCCACTGAAGACATCCCAGCAGACTGGAAGGAAGGGGCCAGCACAGCACTCTGGAAGCGAAGCCCAGCCCTGGGTGAGCCTGAGGTTTTAGTCTCAGGGCAGCCTGACCAGCCACCAGCTGGAGGGTCTTTAGATCACCAGCAGCAATGGCGGTTTCCAGAACTATCAACCCATAGATGCTAAGGAAAAAGTGAGAGTCCGTGCAGTGTGGACTTTGGGAACTGGGAGTTCGGGGAGTGCGGTCCAGCCTTTGCCCCTGGGGTAAGAAGCAGCTAAGGTGTGGTGGCTGTGCAGTCACCACCAAGTAGCTGCTTCAGAGCTTCTGGCCTGCAGATCATAGAGGGACCAAGCAACCAGTCTGAGGGGTAATCGTTCATGCTTTAACCTGCTTGGATCTGAATCACTGTCTAGGGTGGAGGTCCTGAGGTGCATGACCAGTTTTCCAGAGCATGTAGGGGCTTCAGAGAGGGCACCCAACTAATAGCTCCAGCAGCTGAGAAAACACCACAGATTGGGACAAAGCTCCCTTCTCTGGTAGCAGAGGTCTACTGTGGCAAAAAGCTCAAAAGTCAAGTAATTGATTGGCAACATGAGCAAATGGGGAAAGCAGGGAAAGCACAGAGGTCCAACTTTGGATTCCTTTTTGGGGGACAAAAAGGATCAAAGCATGGAACAGGAGGAAGACAAAGAAGTCAGAACTCCTGCACCAAAAGTTTCCAAGAAAAATGTGAGCTGATGACAGGCCATGGAGAAGCTTAAGAGGGATATTGAAAACCAAATGAGAGAAGTGGAGGAATAACTGGAATGAGAAATGAGAATGATGCAAGAAAATTATGAAATGAAAGTCAACAATCTGACTGAAGAAAATAACACCTTAAAAAATCGACTAACTCAAATGGCAAAAGAGGCTGAAAAAGACAATGAGGAGAAGAATGCCTTAACAAGCCAAATTTGCTAGAGGGAAAAAAGAATCACAAAAGCTCACTGAAGAGAATTATTCCTTCAGAATTAGATTGGAGGAAATGGAAGCTAGTGACTTTATAAGAAATTAAGACACTATTAAACAGATCCAAATAAATGAAAAAATAGAAGGCAATGTGAAATATCTCATAAAAAAATATGCCCCAATCAATAATGTCAATTTACTGACCTGGAAAATAGTCCCAGGAGAAAGAATTTAAAAATTATTGGAAAAATATTTTAAATAGCACCAAATATATTCTGACAATTTCTGCTTTATAATATTGTTTGAAATCCAGAACTGCTACAATCTTTTTGTTTCAGTTTTTTTCCTTGAAAAAAATGGTGACAGAAATCAATAATGTAATTGCCCATAGCAACAGTAGTACTGCTGTGAGTCTCAGTCTTCTGTGCCTTTAGCAGCTGCAAAACCTACATACGAATCCTATAGCACAGAGTCCATATTGGGGCAGGTTGGCAGATTGTAGAGTGGAGCAAAGATTCAATAATATGGAACTTTATCATAAACCCATGTACTATCTTGTGATCAGTACTTTACTTATAAAGTACATTTCTTACAGTTTTAATGCATTGAAAAAGGATAGTTTGGTTCAGAAAGAACCTTTTACTTAGTTGTCTTATCATGAATTTGCCTTCTCTTAGGTTCCATCAGAGTTTAGGAAAAAGGAACTTATAGGTATAAGAATGCATTTTTTTAAACAAACAAGACTATAGTTAAGTAAGGGAGACTATGGATTCTTTGTTGTGGGGTGTTGGGGATACTTCAAAAACAATATTAATTTTTAATTGCCTGTCATGGGATAAGTATGGTTCCAACTGAGGGACGTCACATGAACTTGCTTAAATTACGAGGTCCTTTCACACCGGAGGCATCTATGGTTTTATTAGGCAAAGTTACACAGAAATTCACTGCTTTCTGGTTTTAGATAACTGTACAAGAGTAAATAACCTTTAGGACAGAGTCCTTTTTTCTCTCTAATAGTATGGGAGCATAATATTTGAAAATTATTTCAGAAGAAGCCATAATACCCAATTGTTCTAAAGCCATGAATGACTCTTTATCATCTCTTATTTATTACAACCAACACTGTCAATAGCATAGCATTTTTATGTGATTAACTTTCTACAATAAGTATGAGCACTGACTTTTGTAGCAGCCAGAAAATCCTCAACTGGCTCCATGTATTTTGCATCACTTGGTGGTCAATGATTCATATTAATATTTATAGACAAAGTCAACTTAAACTAGTACAAAGGTCATCATGACCGAAATGGAAAAATAAAAGGAGTTTTACATAAGTGCCAAGTCAGTTTTCCTTACCAGGATAGTATGTGACTCTGTTCAAATAAGATATTGTATGCGAAATACTTTTCAAATCTAAAAGTGTGAAATCTATAAATGTTCAAATCTATAAGTATTCAGATCTATAAATGCTACCCACTGTCATGTGATGTGGTGTGATTTTTTTTGGTGGGGGGTGGGTGTATACCACACCAAAATCTCGCACTATTTCAGAAGCTCCTCACACTATTAAAAAGTACCATAATAAAACCTCTCTACGCATTTCCAGAAGCCTCACAGAGAAAGTCACACCCCTCTAGGACATGAATCTTTAGGTAAGGATTGTTTTTTTGTTTGTTTTTATTTTGCTTGTTTGTTTTGTTTTTTTTTTTTTGACCAAAGGCAAAACAAACAAAAATTGGCTTTGCCTATGGGGTCCTCTATGGCTAGATAGCACACGAAGCTCATTTTTCTTGCTTTTTTCCATTTCTCAGCAAAGATAATCTTGGGATCAGAGGGTTTAGAACCTAAAGGTTTCTTGCAAAATATCTAGTTCAACCCCCTCATTTTACAGATTAATAAACTAAGGCAAAAGTGCCAGATTAAAAATCATATTGCTACTCCTTAATATTGATGTGACTGTGGGCAAATTTCTGAACCATTCTAGACCTTTGTTTTCTTGACTGTAAAAATGAGGTGATGAACTTTGAGGTATCTTCTATATCTAAAACTCTGATAAGTCAAAGCAGAAGCACCCTTTCCAGGTGCTGTAGCAGTGTGATGGAACTACAAACAAAATGAAGAAAAGTTCCTGACTTCAAGAAACCTATATTTTAATGGGGGAAGAAAACATAATAGAAAACAAAATAACATATGAGATAAAAAGCTTACAGAAGGTAATCTTAGGAAAGAAAGCTCTCTAAGCTGGGGCAAGATAGGAGAAGAGTGTGGTGGGATGGGGTGGGGGAAGGATTATCAAAGGACTCTTGAACAAACTAGTATCTGAGTTGTGTTTTGATTGAAGCCAAGGATTCTAAGAAGTTGGAGTAAGGACAGAACAATTTCAGTAATAGGGAGATAGTTAAATCAAAGGAACAGAGACAAAAACTATATTGTTTCATGAAAGGAACAGCTGGAAAGTCAGTATAGCTGGATAGTTGAATGTATGAAGGTAAATAAAGTGTGGGAGGATTCTTAAAGTAGTAATGAAATAGGCTATAAAGAGTTTGAATCTCACACAAAGGAGTTTGTTTGATTTTGGAGGTATCAGGAAGTACCTGGAATTTACTGATTATAAGAATGGCACTTTAATAAAATCATTTTGGCAGTTGTATGGAGTATGGATTGGAGTGGAGAGAGACTTGTGGCAAGAATATTAATTAGAATGACATTACAATAATTCACAGGAGAGGTAATGATAGCCTAGTCCAGAGTCTGAGCTACATGAGTGGAGACAAGGGGGGATATAGAAAATATTTTGGAGATATAAATGTCGATATATAATCTATATTTGGAATGAATGAGTATGAGGAGGCAAAGATTACACCAAGCTTGTGGTTGCCTAGAAAGGGTTGGTATACCCCTCAAAGTAATAAGGGAATTCAGAAGTAGGAAGAATTTGGGTGGAAAAAATGAGCTATTTTAATATGTTTAGCATATATTTAAATTCTAATATGTACCATAGTTATTGTAGAACTTGTTCTATATGCTTTATTTAATTTTAATCTCCCTGAGGGTAGGGAACAGCAGATTTCTATTTTATTTGTTCTGAATGACCTAAAATAATAGATTGTACTTAATGGGCACTTAATAAATACTTCTTGAGTTCAGCATGCTACAGGGATGAAATGATGGTGTTATCACTTTTTGTCTACTTCCCACCTTCTTCAAAGCAACTTGGGTCTACATGTAAATCTTTTAATATCAAGGGAATTAATGAAAAAAAAAATGCAAAGGAAGGTGGCCTTACCATACCAGATCTAAAATTGTATTATAAACCAGCAATCATCAAAATTACTTGGTACTGGCTAAGAAAGAGTGATGGATGAGTGGAATAGGTTAAGACAGTACACAAGACACCGTACTCAATGACTATAGTAATCTACTGTTCAAGAAACCCAAAGATTCCAGATTCTGGGATAAGAATTCACAATATGACAAAAACTACTGGAAAATAGCATAGCATAAGCTAGGCATAGGAAAACATCTTATACCCTATACCAAGAGAAAGTCAAAATGGGCACATGATTTAGGACATAAAGAGTAATATCATAAGCAAATTAGGAAAACAAGTAATAGTTTAACTATTAAATCAATGGAAAAGGGAAGAATTTATGACCAAGGAAGAGACAGAGAACTTTATGAAATGTAAAGTGGATAATTTTTATTATATAAAATCAAAAAGGGTTTGCACAAACAAATCCAATGCAACTAAGATTAGAAGGAAAGTGGAAAGCTGGGAAACCATTTGACTGCTAGTGTTTCTGATAAAGGCCTCAATTCTAAAATATATAAATAACTGAGTCAAATTTACAAGAATACAAGTCATTCCTTAATGATAAATGGTTAAAGGTTATGAATAGGCAATTTTCAGATGAAGAAGTTAAAACTATCTATGTACATATGAAAAAATGCTCTAAATCACTATTGATTAGAGAAATGTAAACTAACTCTGAGGCACCAACTCACACCCATCAGATTGGCTAATATAAGAAAAAGGAAAATATGTGGGAAAATTGGAATACTAAAGCATTGTTGGTGGAGTTGTTAATTGATCCAACCATGGAGAACAATTTGGAACTATGCCCTGTTGCAGCAAACACCCCAGCATCCCCAGGGTGGATGCCAACACAGGTTCTTAGATCTGCTTTTCTAAAGGAAAGCAACTCAAAATGGGTGAACCATCTTGCTTCAATCAATCAAATATATCATTTACCTAGTTCAGGGGAAAAAGGTCAGCACCCTGAACTTCAGAGTATACAGACAGAAACATTTCAAGCAGACAGGCCTCCAAATGTCCAACCATTACATGCATACCAAATCACAGTTACCAGAGAGGGAAGCATCAACATCTGGGTTTTTCAAAGCCACAGGGCTCTCAATGGAAGCCCATAGTCTCATCTGGTCAAATCACACAACACTTCTCAAAGTGAGCCCCAAAACAAAGTTTCACATCAGGGATCATACATCCTTCTCCTGGGTCAGAAAATGTAACAACCCTCTTAACTCACTGCCCAATCACAAAGCACCAAGATGTGGGTGTTCCTGAAAAACAAGCCTCCCACCACAGGCTCCAGGTGCACTTAACCTAGGGGCAGGGAAGATCTTAACAATTTACATTCCTATAACATGCCCAAAGGGCTATAAAACTGTGCATACCCTTTAATCAAGTAATACCCCCTACTTGGTCTATATTCCAAAGAGATTATAAAAAAGGGGAAAGGACCCCAATGTACAAAACCATACTATTGTTCTATAAGAAATTATGAGCAGGAGGATTTCAGAAAAACCTGAAAAGGCTTACCTGAACTGATATTAAGTAAAGTGAGCAGAACCAGGAGAACATTGCACACAGTAATAGCAACACAGTGTGATGATCAAATTTGATAGACTTAGCTCTTCCAAGCAATACAATGATCTTAGACAATTCAAAAAGACTCATGATGGAAAATGCTATCCACATCCAGAGAAAGAATTATGAAGTCTGAATGCAGATCGAAGCATACTATTTTTACTTCTTTTTTTCTGATTCTCCTTTCACAACATGACTAATGTGGAAATATGTTTAATATGATTATAAATGTATAACCTGTATCAGATTTCATGTGGTCTTGGAGAGGTGGGAGACAAGGGAGGGAGGAAGAAAAAAAATTTTTGAACTCAAAATCTTATAAAAGTGAAAGTTGAAAACTATTTTTACATGCAATTGGAAAAAATAAGATATAATTAAGAGATGAAAAATAAAAATAATAAATGTCAATCTTCTGTAGTAATATGATTACAAAAATAATAGAGAAACAAAAATACTACTCAGGAGGTTAGAACCTATTTTAGGAGTGAAAGGACCTCAGTTTTTCCTAAGGGCAGCCATGGCCTTTGACATAAGGAGAATAGAAGGCTATATATGTGCTATAGTTTAAGGGAATGGCAAAGTATAACTTCATATTGATTCCTGAAATGATTGTTTACAAGAATAATTTTTGTTGTTACAAAATTAGAGATAAAGCTTAAAATGCAAATTCCCTAAAAGAGGTGACAAAGTGCTTTAAATTTCTCATCATTAGACATTTAGCAAAAGCCTTTTCTTTGTAGGTCATTGTGCTAACTGGGTTAAAAGGAGTAAATATATAAACCCAGTTCCTGCTCTCCAGGGGCCTAGAATCCAATTTATACTGTTGCCAACAACATATCAGATCCTTTCCTGAGGAGTGCTTTTGATCAAGAGGAGGGATAGATCAGAACACTTAAGGCCACTGGACAGATGCAAAAGGGGAAGGAGATTTCTTGGATATGGAAATAAAAAAATGAGATAAAGGTATTAATGGCTAGTTCCATTTGCAATATATTCATTGGTTTATGAACCACAGACACTAAGAAGCATAGGTGATCTGTGTTCATGCATGCAGAATGACCTGACAATTAAAATCAATACCTAGACTTAAAGAAAAGGAATTCTGAGTATTTCAGGTAAATATATAATTAACAATAATAACAATAACATTTTTATAGTACTTATTATGTATTAGGCATTATGTTAAGTACTTTTTGATCCTAAAAAGAGCCCTGAAAAGTAGGTGCTATTATTATCCATATGTTACAGATGAGGAAAGTGAGTCAAACAAAAGTTTGACTTGCTTTGGTCACATAGCTAAGAAGTATCTGAGGCTGGATTTTTAATCTGGTCTTCCTGACTCCAGGCCTCATCTTCTTCTTTTGTTTTGTTTTGTTTTTTTTTAAAGCGATCGGGGTTAAGTAACTTGCTCAAGGTTACATGGCCAGTTATTTCTGGGTGTGGTGCTGAGTGTCTGAGTCTGGATTTGATCCAGGTCATCCCGACACTGGAGCCAGTGCTCTTACTCGCTGAGCCACCTGGCCGCCCCCAGGCCTCATCTATCTGCTGCAACACACACACACACACACACACACACACACACACAGATATACACACTCACACACTCTGCCCTTCGGCTCCTCAAATGAATTCTAGCCTCCTGAGTAGCACCTTTACACTTTACTCATATTGTTGTAATCACACTGTTTCAAAGAATTTGCATTTAGACCAAAGTTACTTTGAAGAAGGTAGGAGGTAGGCAGAATGTGATTATGCCATTATTTCATACCCATGGCATGTTGAATTCAAGAAGCTTTCTATTAAATGGCTACAAGGCACAATCTATTACTTTACTCTTCTTAAACTGTGGGTCATGACCCTATATGGGGTCACAAAATATTTGGCAACACTAAGAGGTTTCTGAACATGCACAGCCAAAAATTAATTCAAAATTGAATGCTTAAGGAATTTGAGGCGTTTCTGGCAGCCCTTACCTGTCTTGCACAACTTTACTGCAGCCTTGGTTCTGAACACAGACATGCACACTTTGCACTGAACATGCTGTCACACCCACCCAGGGTAACTGAATTGCCTAAACAAGAAAAGGAGTCTCAAGTAGAAAAAGCTTAAAAAGCCCTGCTTTATGTCACTGAGAATAAATATATGAATATGTGTGTATGTATGTGTGTTTGTGTATAATTGTCATATATGTTTAGCCAATTTCTATACTTGTTTTTCATGTATGGGTACTGTCTTTAATATTTCAGGAAAGGTTTTATCTTTTTTCTTTCATTATTTTGATTCCTTAGTAATTTGAGATTATAAAATATAGGGCTAGAAGGGAAACTTACACCGGCATCTTGTCAGTCCTTTACTTTGTAAATGAACCCAGATGTGACTTGTCTAAGGTCACACATGTAGAAAACTGACAGAGCTCAGACCTGAAAATAACTTCTCTGAATTAAACTCAATCAATCTTGTTCCTTCATAAGCATCTATTAAGAACATGCCATGTGCCAGCCATTTTGCTTTCTCTACTCCTCTGCACTATTATGATCTGCTTTAGGCTCTACTCTCTTACAATGAAGACCTGCTTTTTAACTGACTCTCTGGGCAGTACAGTGCCATGTGTATGAGGATTAGAAAGTGTGGAAGCCTTCCTTAAACCCCCCAGGGGTGGTTTATACCTCTCCTTCTTCATTCCAGTCTAATACATCTACCATAGTATAGCAAAAATATGTTCTTTCTCTGCAGGGAGTACGAAGTAACACAGAATAGCTACAAACTCCTTGAACCTTTTTCCTCATCAAAAGTCACTATATTTGCTATTCATGGTCAAAGTGGTAGAACCCCTAAGTGACTTAAATAAATATACAATAGGAAGCCTATTGTATTGAATGCATGTTCAGCACTATAATTCACTCCCACAAATTGTACTCTTCTACCTTGACTCACTGTTACAGGTGCCAAGCCAAAACAATAAAGGTTTTTTAGCTGTATCGTAAAGACTTCTGGAATTATAATATTGCTTCTGACCTCTGTGATGACTAAATGCTATTTAATTTTTTCCCTTTGTTCACTACAGTGAAAAGGACTTGGAAACATGCTGTACTAGAGGTAACATTTCCCTTTCAAATCTTCATCTAGACATTAATACTCCTTTGGGGGAGGTCTCATTTTAGTGGCGGACTGTCTAATTTACTGTAATGTTACGAATGTCCTTCTAACTGGTTGATATTCCAAGAACTATGATGTGAAGCCATAGGCAATTATTTCAAATTATAGTGACTAAAACAATTAGGGTTATTCCCCTCCCCACCAGACTTTTTTTTTTCCTTTCTTTCTTTCTTTCTTTTTTTTAATAGCACAGCCTGGAATTTTAACAGGGGCTGAAATGGAACTAGTTTAGATCTGGCTGAATGTAACTATACAGGCACAGCATTGGTGGTTCCCTTCAGGGAGAATTTTGCTTTTAGATATTGTTACTGCTAATTATTTCAGGTGCGAAACACTATAGCTGTCAGACTTCACAATCAACTAAAATTTGGGCTAAAATGGGAACACAGCATTTAGGTTTGGTTTCATTTCTCTGGCCAGTTCACAAAGGAGCTAAATTCAAAGTAGCCAGGGTCATGATCTCTGTGGGCAGTTACTTCTGTGGGCTTACTCAACAGCATGTGATCTGATGTAAAGGTTGTTTCTAAACTTCCCTTGGTCCTGTAGCCATGACATGATTGCAAAGAGAGTATGTGCCTGGGGTTCTGTGCCATTATGCCCCATTTGTTGAAATGGTTGAGTTTCTCAATTGCATGGGACAGCAAATCTGGGAATGAATTACTCACAAAGAGGGGATGTCAAATAGATATGATGAATGTGTAGGGAAAGAGCATCTCTAGAATCAACTAAGGTATTTATATTTTTAATGGCTCTGAATGGGTCGAATGTAATCTCTTCAAACCAGGGACTATTTCTGTTTTTCGTATGTTTCATTTTTTTGTCTTAGTAACTACTAACTTAGTGCACTGTATACAACTATAGATAAATAACGATTTGTTGGATTGACTTGGACATTCACCAGGGCCCACTCTAGGAAAAACGTCACCTTAAGACTAGACTATGCAATAGTATTGTTTGATCTCCATGCCTCAGGCCTGCCCCCACTTCAGTCTATCCTCCAGGATGTACTAAAGAGATTTTCTTAAGTCACAGATCTAAGCATATCATTCCCCTATCCATGGCTCCTTCTTAGCTACAGGATTATCAATCAATATTTATTAAGCATCTACTATGTGCCAAGTATTTGCTAAGCACTAATGATACAAAAAAGAGGCAAAAGACAATCCCTTCACTCAAGGTATTTATAATCTAATGGAGATAAATAGTAAATAATGAGGGAAGGGACTGGAATTAAGAGGGGTTGGGGAAGGCTTCCTATGGAAGGTGGGATTTATATAATCCTATATTTGGCTTTTAAAAGTCTTTATACTTTGGCCTCTTCCAACCATGATGGTATTTTTAAATTTTACTCTTTCCATGTACTCTACTATTCAGTGACACTGGCCTCCTCACACTATACATTCCATCTCTGGACTCCATGGTACATGGATTCATTATCTGCTCCCTATGTCTGGGACTCTATCCCCACTACTGCCTTTAGGTATCCTTGGCTTTTATTTTTCAAGTGCTAACTAAAATCCCACTTTCTGCAAGAAGTTTTTTCTAAGGCTTCAATTTCATTTCCTTCCTTCTGAAATTATTTCTAATTTACCCTGTATCTACCATATACGTACACAACAGTTTGCATGTTCCCTCTTCCTTTAGAATGTGTGCTCCTTGGGGACTGGATTTTTTTTTTTGCCCTTTTTTATATCACCAGCATTTAGAACTACTGGCACATAGTGCTCAATAAATATTTGTTGACCTAAACAAAGATTTAAGGATTTAGACCTGGAAACTCTCTAATTGTAACTCAGTAAAGTGAATCCTAGAAAACTGAAATCATTTGCCTATGGCTACATAAATAACAAATTTCAAATCTAAAATATAGAATACAGGTCTTCTGCCTCCAAACCCAGCATTCTTTCCACTATACCATACTGCCTCATTCTGATTTAAATTCTATTCTCTCTCAACTCGACAGCAATTTCTTTATATTGCTAACTATTGTATGTCCTTTGTGTAGGTTTTTCTAACCCCATGGCAAAATCTTGTAGAGTGAAGAGTACTAGATTGAGTGAGCTCAAATATACTCTCTGCTACTTGCTACTTCTGTGATCTTAGGTAAATCACTTTTTTTTTTCTGTGCCTCCAGTTTCCCATCTAAAAAATCAGGGAATGGATTAGAAGACCATTAGACTCCTTCTAGTCTGAAATAAATGCTCCTATGACCTGATCTAAGCATTTCTATTTACATTCTATTATAAGAAGTTGGTAACAATCCCTGTCCTCACAGGGAAACCCTATTTTGCAAGGAACAACAAAAAGAATGAAAATCTGATGGGAAATTTGGGGCATTATGCAGGGGACGAAAGGATTTTTGGAAAGAAGTTTTGGAATCACCCCCCATCACACACACACACACACACACACACACACACACACACACACTAGATCTGCAATGCAACAGTACTAAGGTATTTATTGATTTATTGGATGACAGGGCTTAAAGATAGTAGACTTCATGATCAACTTCTCCAGACATAGGCATAAGTTCTATGAAAAAGAGCTGGGGTTTTTGGGTGCACTATAAGGCCCAAATAAGGTAATAGAATTGTTAAAAGGGCAAACAGTCTTAGGCTGTGTGAAGAAAAACTGTGTCCAGAACTAGGGACAATTTGGGCTCTATGCTACTTAGAATATAGGTTCAATTCTGGGTGCTACATCTTAGGAAGAAATTGATAAAATCATAAGTTTTCAGAGGAGTGTTACAAGGACAGGGAAGGGACTTAAGATCAAACTACTTGAGAACCTTGTGAAGGAAAAGAAGGAAAAGTTCACCTTGGAAATCTTGGGGCAAAAGCAAAGGAAACATGGTAATAGTCTTCAGGTATCTATTTGATGGGTCCTCACATGGTAGAAAGGGACTTGTTCAGCTTTGCCCCAGAGAGAAGAAATAAAAACAGTATGTGGAATTTTTGAAGAGACAGATTTAGATTTGTTATAAGAAAAACAAATGAAATCAACTAAATGAAAAACTTTTCCCCTAACAATTAAGGTATTAGATGCCTTTAAAGGTACTGGGTTCTCTCTCACCACACACCTTTAAGCAAAAACTGGATGACCACTTGGTAGGACAGGTATTTAAAATACTTTTGTTCAAGACAAGATTGTATCAAATGGCCCTAAAGTCCTTTCTTGAGATGCCAAATTAGAGATTCTGTGATTATGTAACCCTCACACCTCTCACTTATAGAGGAAGAATTTGAAAGCTCATGAGGGCAATTGGCTTACCCAAAGTCACAGAGGCAGTAAGGAAAAGAGTTAAGATCTGAACCTAGGTGGTTATTTGACTCCAAACAGAGAGCTCTTTCAAATCAATAAGGCAAGTTGATAGACATTTGTGCCAGAAGTTTTATTAAATTCTGGGAATACAAATGCAAACACAAATTGAGATAGTCCACATCCTCAAGGAACTTCTGTTCTAATGGGAAAAGCACATCAAAGGAAACTGAATACCTCTGAAGGCTTCCTCCAAAATATTTTGTCACATTTCATCTAGACAAAATATTTTAAATTAAATCTTTAAAGAAAAACAAGAGGGTGGCTATTGGAACAGTGAATAAGAACACCTGTCCTGGAGTCAGGAGGATCTGAGTTCAAATGAGTCTTCAGACACAAGACTTACTAGCCATGTGACCTTGGGCAAGTCACTTAACCCCAATTGCCTTGCCTACCCCCCTCCAAAAAAAAAACAGAAAAAGAAATACAAGTAAAATTGTGGAAATGAGATCCTCCAAACCCCCATGCCTAAAAATCTGAAGAACCAATCTAAGTCCATCTATTTTGATGATGAATCTCCTGAAAGAAAGGTTAATCATGCTTATTACATTGTACTGTGATGCTACTGGAATTTTCTACTGAATGTCAATTCCTTTTAGATATTTTCTGTGAAGAGGTGGTGGAGAGATCTCCATCACTAAATTTATAGTCCTTTTGTGTCATGAAAGAAAAAGGAAAACATTTGCCTTTCTTGGAGTATTCCTATATAAGAGAAAATGAAAGCAGACATGGGATTTTCTTTGATGTTTTTCCTTCTAAATTTGAGGTTTGATTTTTCTTCCTAGAAAAATCTATCCTAGAAGATTTCCCCCTTCAACTGGTGTTAAACACTCTTTATTTTCAGAAGATTATAAACATAGTGATGGGAAGACCTTTCTAAGTATGCATCCTAAAGAACTTGCAACTGGGGACCAGATTACTAATGGGGGAATGGTAAAAATTTCCTTTGACTAGTCAATTATGTAAATTAATTTGCCCTTCTCAAAAAATAAACTTTTTGTACTTTGCATGTTGTTTACTTCCCAGAGCAAAGAAAAGAGAAGGGTGTTAAACCTCAGATAAGCAAGGCACACATCTATGAACTGCAATGATATCATTCAATGCCATGTTTATACCTAGTTAGAAATAAGTGAACATCTGCTGATTAAAAAGTAAAACTGCAATAGTGGCCAGCGGGGAATAAAACACTTTATTGAGCTTTGTTATGTAGATGGGAAAGTGCTTTGTAGAAAGTGCTTTATTTGCAAATAAAGCAACTAATTGCCTACACGGAAAACAGGCACAAAGTGTATTTATCCTAATTTTGAGGAAATCCGAAGCCTACTGCCTTCTCCTCATATTCACATTTTAATCACTTCTTGTAGTTTGCTATGACTTTTAGAATCCAGTCTTGCATAGTTAATAATGAAATCTAACCAGACTTTTTTCATGTGTGCTTCCAAAATGTTTCGACATTATTCATTCATTCATCTCCTAAATAAATAAACAAATGTCCAAGATTTTAAGAAAATTGAATACATGAAGAATATTTTGTTATATTTTTTCAATGTCACTGGGGAAGAAAACTTTGTTTCCTGTCACAACATGATCAAAATTGCATCCATGAAAATGCCTTTTTCCTTTGATTATCATCAGCAGGCTTTCTTCCCCCCCGCCCTTTCTTTTGGAGGCGGGGAGAGGTAGGGTAATTGGGGTTAAGTGACTTGCCCAAGGTCACACAGCTAGTTTTTTTTGTGTTGTGTCTGAGGCTGGATTTGAACTCAGGTCCTCCTGACTCCAGGGCCAGTGCTTTACTCACTGTGCCACCTACCCGCACCCTCCCCTTCTTTTTACAGGATTTTTCTTGTTTGAATATAAAAACATCATAGGATCATAAAACTGTAGAAAGTTTGTTTGTTTTTGGTTTGTTCACAACATCATGGAATGGCAGGTCCAGGACAAGAGCATGAGTATCCTGAGTATAAGAGCACTCATCTTTCTTTATGGCACACTGTCTCTCAGCACACTTTATATGTTCCACTGCCACATCTTATCATTTGCTAGCATTTTTTCTCTCGACTATTTATTGCAACTTTATTAAAGCATCTATAATATTCTAACTTTATACTCTTTTAAAGGAAAAGGATACATTTAGATGTAAATCATCATAGTCCTGACTCCACAGTCTCTATAATGACCTCAGTCTTTGGAAAATTAATTTGAAATAGCTCATAGGATCTTACATTTAATGGTAGAAGACAGCTTAGAGGCCAATGAGTTCAACTTCTACATTTTACAGATGAGGAAATTCCAGCAAAGAGAAGATAAATGCCTTCCTCAGAGTCACAAAACTAACAAGTGTCTGAGGGAGGATCCAACCTGAGGTCTTTTTTGACACCAAATCTAGCACTTTACCCACTACTCAATCTAGCGGCCTTTATCTAACTTCTCTCATTTTGAAGTAATATTCTAAAGCACTGTTACCTTCTCTTTATGATCATAAGTTATTTGAAGGTAGATACTGTCATTTTTTCATCTTTATATCCTAAGTTCTTTGTATAAGGTAGGCACATAACAAATATTTGTTAATTTGAATAGAAAATGTTAACAAGGATTCTGCCTTGGATAATTTCAAGAAGCTAGTTTAGCAGATATTTTACGGTTTAATATATAATCCTATGTAGTATCTAATTGACAGTAGTGAGGGTAGGACTATAGGATTCCAGCTCTAAAATCTGAAAATAATAAGATGTAAAAGCCTTTAGAAAGTACTGCCTTAAATTAGAAATTATTTTTTATGAATTTATTTATTTATATTTAGTTTCTAACATACATTTCCACAAGATTTTGAGTTACAAGTTTTTCTCTCCCTGTATTTCCCCTACGCTCCACCCCAAAATACCAAGCCTACTGAATGCCCCTTCCTCCAATCTGCTCTCTCTTATATCCTCTTGTGGGGAGCCAAGGAAGCCTGATTCAGGACTCAGATAAAAATCTCACAATGTATAGTATAGAAGACCCTTCTCCACTCAGCTTTTTGTTAAGCTTGCTCCTTGGATCTTTTGATATGGGTTACACTTAAAGGGATGTTGTTAGAGTTGTGAGACCAATAGGCTCTACCCCAAGGCTTTAGTTGTTCAAAGCCAAAATATTTGATTTTTAGGTGGTTGACTCCTATGCAAATGTTCTTGATGATCATAGCTTTGGCTTTGACCCTGAAGCAAGCTCTCATGAGCATCCTTTGAAATGTGACCGCATATGAAAGGAGTTAACTGACTTTTCCTAAGACTTCTGCTCTACATAACAAAGCCTTATCAAATTATCCATTCTGTGCTACTTCCCAGATATAACAGACTAAGGTAATGATAAGAATACTTGAGTATTATTCCTTTGTCTCATTTGCTCTATAAAAACCTTGTACTAAGAATCAATACATGGAGTTCACGGCTCTTCCTTGAACTGCCCACATGGTCTGGTCATTTCTTATTCAAGTCTCCAACCACGCTTAGTGCTGGACACTGAGCAGCCCACAACATCCTCCCTCATTACCCCCCTAACTTTCTAGTAGGGCATGATGGATTTCTCTACCCCAGTGCCTGTATATCTTATTTCCCAGTTGTATGTAAACATTTTTTCCTTTAATATTTATTTTTAAAACTTTAAGTTCCAAGGGGCGGCCAGGTGGCTCAGTGAGTAAGAGCACTGGCCCCAGTGTTGGGATGACCTGGGGATCAAATCCGGGCTCAGATACTCAGCACCACACCCAGAAATAACTGGCCTTGTAACCTTGAGCAAGTTACTTAACCCTGATTGATTAAAAAAAAAAACTTTGAGTTCCAGATTTTTTCCCTTCTTCCCTCCTCACCCATGCCCACTGGGAAGATAAGCAATTCAATAGCAGTTGTACAATGTGTAGTTACCCAAATCATTTCTATAGTCATTATATTGTGAAAGATTAACTATATTTCCCTCCATCCTATCCTGATCCCCACTTATTCTGTTTTTTCCTTCGACCCTGTCCATTGTCAAAAATGTTTGCTTCTAACTACCCTCTCCCCCAATCTGCCCTCCCTTCTATTATCCTCCCTCCCATCCTCCACCCCCCCCCCCTATTTTCCTGTAGGGTAAGATACCTGTGTGGTGTACAAAGACCTTACCCCAAATTGACTACTCGGAGACATCTCAAGGTGAAAGCAGGAAGTTTTATTGAATCTCGTGAGAAGCAGGTGGTCCTGTCACTGGGAAGTCCAGAGAAAGGAGACCACCATACAAAAGCCAAAGCAGGGTTATATAGCCGAAAACCGCATCCCTCCCTTTCCTCATGTAATCTTTTAAATTGATTGGCTGTTTTGTTAACATTCCCTTATTTGGCTGGTGGAGTGACAGGAGGATTTCTGGAGTTTCCTTTTTCCCTCTCCAGGTCACCTGACTGAGGTCTAAAGGCCTGTAGTACTTTAGCAAATACTCTACTTGAGAAACCATATTTCAATCTAAACATACCCAATTGTGTGTGTATGTTATTCTCTCCTTAAGCCAAATTCAATGAGAATATGATTTTTCCATTCCCTTCTTTCACATTCCTGTTCTTCCCCTCCATTGTAATAGTGTTCTGTTGCCTCTTTTATATGAGATAATTTACCCTAATCTATCTCTCCCTTTCTTCGTCTCCCAAGATATTCCTCTCTCACCTCTAAATTTTATTTTTTAGATATCATACTTTCATATCCAACTCATCCTGTGCCTTCTATGTATACATGAACATATATATGCCATACTTACATATATATTTATATACACATACACCCTCCTATACATACATATATATGCATCGACACACACACGTATATGCATACATACATATATTCCCTTCAACTATCCTCATACTGAAAAATGTCTTATGAGTTATAATTATCATTTTTCCATGTAGGAATGTAAATAGTTCTACTTTAGTAAGTTGCTTATGATTTCTTTATCCTGTTTACCTTCTCATCCTTCTCTTGCTTCTTGTATTTGAAAGTCAAATTTTCTGTTCAGCTCTGGTTTTTTCATCAAGAATGCTTGAAAATCCTCTATTTCACTGAATGATCATATTTTCCCCTGTATCATTATACTCAGTTTTGCTGGGTAGGTGATTCTTGGTTTTTGTCCTAGCTCCTTTGACCTCCAGAATATCATATTCCAAGCCCTTTGATCCCTTAACATAGAAGCTGCTAGGTCTTGTGTTATCCTGATTGTGTTTGTACAATACTCAAATTGTTTCTTCCTGACTGCTTGCAGTTTTTTCTCCTTGACCTGGGAACTCTAGAATTTGGCTATAATATTCCTAGGAGTTTTCTTTTGGGGATCTTTTTAAAGAGGTTATTGGTGAATTCTTTCAATTTCTATTTTGCCCTCTGGTTCAAGAATATCAGGGCAATTTTGTTTGATAATTTCTTGAAAGATGGTGTCTAGGTTCTTTTTTTGATCATGGCTTTCCGGTAGTCCAATAATTTTTAAATTATCTCTCCTGGATCTATTTTCCATGTCAGTGGTTTTCCCAATGAGATATTTCACATTGCCTTCTATGTTTTCATTTGTTTGGATCTGTTTTATAGTATCTTAATTCCTCATAAAGTCATTAGCTCCAATCTAATTTTGAAGGAGTGATTCGCTTCAGTGAGTTTTTGAAATTCTTTTTCCATCTGGCAAATTTGGCTTTTTAAGGCATTCTTCTCCACATTGGCTTTTTGGGCCACTTTTGCCATTTGAGTCAGTCTATTTTTTAAGGTGTTATTTTCTTCAGTGTATTTTTGGGCTTCCTTTAGCAGGCTGTTGACTTGCTTTTCATAATTTTCTTCCATTGTTCTCATTTATCTTCCTGATTTTTCCTCCATTTCTCTTACTCTATTTTCAAAATCCTTCTTCAGCTCCTCTATGGCCTGTAAACAATTCATATTTTTCTTGGAGGCTTTTTTTTGAAGCAATTGGGGTTAAGTAACTTGCTCAAGGTTACATGGCCAATTATTTCTGGGTATGGTGCTAAGTATCAGAGCCCGGATTCAATCCCAGGTCATACCGACTCTAGGGCTGGTTCTCTTACTTGCTGTGCTACCTGGCCGCCCCTCTTGGAGGCTTTTGATGCAGGAGTTCTGACTTTACAGTCTCCCTGGCTTGGCTCCCAGCTCAGTGTGATAGACCTTTCCTGTCTGCCTGCCACGCTGCCTTCAGCAGGAGATTTGTTTCTCTCTGTTACTTTGTGAGTTCTGTAGCTCTAAAGTTTGTTTAGTGTCATTTTTTTACATGTATTGGAAATGATTGGAGTGAGGGTTCATGCCAATTCGTGCATCTACTCTGCCATCTTGGCTCCACCCCTCCTTAAATTAGAATTTAGAGGCTTACCTTCTTTACATTTTACTGTATAAACATGGGTAAAACTTTAGGAATAAGGTAGAATATTCCATCATAGTTTTAAGGAAATTTTTTTAATGTATGCACACATGTGTACACATACATATCCATGTTCATATATGAATATGTGTATACATATATATATATGTAAATATAGATACAAAGGTATACAGGTGATGTGTTCAAACTCAAACTTCTCAGAGTGAGGTAAATGAGATGATATTGATATGAAATTATATGAGAGATGGTGAATAACAAGATTTTTGCAAACACAAACACCAAAAACAAATTTTTGGTGCCTCCTAAAACTCCAGGTCATGACCCACCTCCTCTACATCTGATGACACTTTGCAACTATTATTAGTTGTTGTTCCAAAAAAAATCCCCCCCTGGTGGTTAATCATTTGGTCTGCTGCCAAGACCATTGTCAAAGCTTGGTAGGACACATTCTTTCTTTCAAAAAGACCAAATGATGAGGTTGTCTAGGAACAAAGCTTACTTTTTGAATTTGCAAAAGTACTCTCCATATCCTAGGATGCTGAGAAAGTCACTTAAGTACATCAAACCATTACCAATATTTTCAGCATGGTCATTTGCAAAGAATGCTTGTCTCAGTTTAAGTCTGACTTAAGGTAAAGGGACTACTAATATCTCATTGAGATAACCCAAACAGGACAAATAACCAGAAATGAGTCAGTCATCCCTTTGGAGCAGCCACCTGTCAGGCTGATACAGTGATATATCATAATGGAGATGCAGATCATTGGGACTCCAAATCCTCCATTTTTCTGTTACTCCATTTAAGCTCTCAGTTCTATAGGACTTGAAAGTCAATGGTCAGCTTATCCAGAGGTGATTAAGTCCTGAGAAAAATTGGCTCACACCATACAAATTCACACAAATTGATTTGTACCAGAAAGTCAATTAAATAATTTACAGAAAGAAATATAACTGCCAAGCAGACCAATATTCATGTTGGCCGGTCAGCACATTCTCTTCCCAAGAGGGAATCCTACTTGGGAAACCAAATTAAGATCAGAAATTTGCCTGGTGAGTATTTGGAAACAGAGCAGGGAGTGTGCCTATAAGGATAAGACTATACAAGTTGAAGATGTTGCTGGAAGCCAGTTTGGGCATACTATTATCCGTCAGGCAACATGGAAGGTGTTAACATAATGGTTATCTAATTGACCTGACTAACATGACCTTTGACAGAAACAGAGACAAAGATGGAGACAGAAAGAGGGAGAAAGAGAGAGAGAGAGAAACAGACAGAGAGAGACAAAGAGACAGAGACAGAGAGAGAATAAGAGAGACAGAGAATGCAAGAGACAGAGACAGAGAGATAGAAATGAACAGAAGAGAGGAATAACCGAATTTTTAGAGTAATTTTGTTACTACCATTTAAAATTTTACATGTGTATGCCATATAATTCAAATATTTTAATTTTTTTACTCACTGGACTTGTGATTTAATTTTCACAAGTAGCTATTCTAATATGAATCCCAGTACCAATGCACATTGGCAACTTCTCTGTGATTTGTTGCCTTAGAGAGATTACTGGAACACAGAGAAGTTATATGACTTAGCCAGGGTCACATAGCCAATGTGTGTCAGGGGAAAGACCCAAACTCAGTTGTTCTAGGTTTAGGTCAGTTCTCTGTTTCCTATAACATACTAGTCATAAGTTATATATATTTTTTCTAGATAAAACAAAAAATACCAATCCTATAAGTCACAGAATGACATCGTATCCTATAATTCTTCATTCTCTGCATATTGAAGTATTTGTTGATGAGTTTGAAGTTGACAATGAAGAAGAAAATAAAATTAGCAATAGAATTTTATTTTATAAAATCTCTCTAAAAGAGAGAATGCTTCCCTATATATCAGGAGTTCCTGGGGTGACCACATTGACATGCAGGACAGAAATGGAAGGAAGGAAAGAAAAAGGGAACAAGTAAGAAAAGAAGGAAGAAAGGAGGGAGGGAGCAAAGGGAGAGGGAAAGAAAGGAGAAAAGGAATAAAGAAAAGAACAAAAATGGAAGAAAGTACTTAAGGAAGAAGGAAGGAAGACAGAGAAGAAAGGAGGAAAGGAAGGAACTAAGGAGAAAGAAAGGAGAGAGGGAGGCAAAGAAGGAAAATAGGGAAGAAGGGAGTGAGTAAAGAAAGGAGGGAAGAAAGATGGAAGAAAGGAAATAAAAGGGAGGGAAAGATGGAGAGGAAGGAAAGGAGGAGGAAAGAAAGGAGAGAAGTGGAAGGAGTGAAAAGACAAAGCAGATCCGTATTAACCAAATACTATGTGATGGGCATTATGCGAAACATTTTACACATGTTGCTTCATTTGATCCTCACAGCGATCCTCGGAAGTAGGTACTATTATTATCCCCATTTGACAGGGGGTAACTATTTAAATTCTTATATTAGTTAAATAGTAAATGGATTGTTCTTTGCCACTAAACATTTAGACAAGGGTTTCCCAAGTAGACAGGGGTGAACTGAGCATTCAATTCTTCCCATTAAAGTAGCAAGCTAAGAAAAAGGAGCTCAAATCAGATCATATTTCTAGGATTAGATATATAGAACTAGAAGGAAACTTAGAGGTCATTTAGTAAAATATCCTTATTTAATACAGAGAGAAACAAATGGCTAGAAAGTTTAAAAATCATAGGATTATATATGTAGAGCAGGAAGGAACCTTGGAATTCATCTGGTCCATATCATTTCCCCATTTTATAGAGGGGCAAGCATTCCAATAAGGTCAAACAACCCAGAAGTAGCCTAGGATTACATAGTGAGTGAGTGTCAAAGTTGGAATTTCAACCCAGACCCTCCAATTCTGTAGTCCCACAGGAAGGTAGTAACAGAGCCAGGATACCTTACCAATGTCTTTTGACTTCAAAGTCAGTGCTGTTTCCACTGTGCAATATACCAGTAAAACTTCTTTTAACTGAGCTTACCCTGAAATAATGCCCATGTAGTCATTAAGAGATTCATTATCCATCAATATCAATGGATTTTTTTTCAATTTAATTAAGACAGGTAACCTGTATATACAGTTCTGCATGTATATTATAAACCTCTTTTAGGAAGTATTAAATATATTACTTCTCTAAGAAAACAGTCAAAGATCAAGAAAGTTGCAACAGTCATGGCAACTAATATGGAATGTATGTGGCGGGTGAGGTAAGAGTAAGAAGTGAAAAAATATTCTAGGAACAAATAAGGAAGCAAGGCTGAGCATCTAAAATGCCATATTTTTTTTAAACAGAGAGGTAAATAAGCCTAGCTAAGGAAAAGGTAGAAAAATGTTGATTTTATTCAGTATTAATAACAGGAGAGAGTTGTTCAATGTGGCAACAATTATTTAATGCCCTGCAGAATCCCAAATTTATGCCATCCATCTCCTCTGACAAGGGGATTATGCCTTTCTCCTTGTTGAAAAAAAAGGTTGATTTCTATAAGCCTTGATTGTATTTTTTTTTCTTTTTACTGATAAGTCTTTTAAATTTTGGTTCTTTTTGGTCCAATTAAAATAGTTGCCTGCATTCAGGTCTAGGAAATAATAACTAGGATTTCTTTCAGTACTCCTATTCCTAATTAAAAGTTGAGTTTATAGAGAAAGGGCTTTACATACTATATATTATTTTATTCAATCCAAGTAAATTGATTCCCAATGTAAACTTCTGAATCGTTTCATTTCTTCAAATACTCATGGCCATTCTGTTTTAGATTTTACATTAAATTGGGGGGGGGGGGCGCCGCAGGGAGAGACAGAGAGGGAGGGAGGGGAAAAGGGAGAGAGAGAGAAAGGGAGAGAGAGACAGAGACAGAGAGAAACAGAAAGAGACAGAGAGAAAGAGATTCAGAACAAGAAAAGGAGGAAAGAAGAGATGACAGGGAGAGGGTCGGAGAGAAGAGGGAATTGGAAAAAAAATGAATGAAGGGGAGGAGAAGGCAAAGAAGGGAAGGAGAAAGAAAGTATGTCCTAGAAATACAAGTGGTGTTTCCAAACTTTAAATCATGATGGGTTTTTATAGACAGATTGCTATAAACTAAAGTATCTATTATTTCCAGGAGAAAACTATCTTGTCTGTTCAGGTAGGTAACTTAGATGAACAACTCTTCACCATATTTCTATCTGTTCCCAGGTCGGGGGAAAGGGTTTTAGGGATCTAATCTAAGTTATTCAAACTGGCTATAGAGATTTGAATGAACCTACCAAATAATCTCACTTCTTTTGTTTTGTTGTGTAGATAGAAACTCAATGATGACTGTGTGACTCACTTGTGGTGACAATGGGTTTAATGAAACTTTTAATAGTAGAGTTGAAAGAGATTGAAGAATTATTTCAGAGTATCACATAGGGCTTGGTATACTCATATGTCTTGTTAGAGTGAACCTGCCTGAGGCCCTCACAGCTAGTGCTTCTCATGGAGTCAGTTCAAAAACTAAGTATGATTGTTAATGGATATAATCATATTTGTTTTGTTTTTTTAAAAATAAAACAAAACTTTATGACCATGGAGAAATATTTCAATAGATTCTACTGCTGGGATAAACTGGTTCTGTGTTAGCAGTGTTGGATGCTAGCCAAAATTGCTGTTCTGAGACTATCCCAAGCTGCCACTTCGTTTTGAGGCTAGGGAAGAAAGTCACCACCCAACTGTCTCTGTCTGCCTGATCCCAGCTATTGCTCTCAAGCTGTCTCCCTACATGCAAAGTTTAGATACTAACATGGCTTTTTTAACCAAACTCTTTCGAGTAGACATAGTTTACAAATCCTGTTAACCAGGAATTTATAAGCTGGAAGGGCAAAAGATATTAGTGTTGTTTGTAAAATCTAATAACAATTTTCAATATATGGACCAGCCTGATTAAGTGTGGGGTCAACATACTTTTAAAGACATCTGATAAAAGTCCACTTTTAAAGGAGTCCTTGATGATTTTGGCTAAATAAAAAAGGAGTGGCTGTGGATAGGAGCAGGATTTCCTCCATTGCTTTATGTAAAAATAAACTAGGAAGGGAAGCTTTAGAAACACATTATAAATGGCACGTATTCCAAAGGTAAAATTTGATTAGAAATATAAGAAGGTGGAGAAGGTTATAAAAAATAGTCAGAGAAATGAAAAGCATTTGTTAAAGTGCCGAGACTGCATAGGGGGAAATGCAAATCTGAAGCTTCCTTCGGTCATTTAAATAGCAGAGTCAAAGTCAAAGGTTGAATCAATGTTTTCCTTTAGATGAAAACTGTATTTTCTGTAGATTGAAAATGTAGAAATAGACAAAAAATCTTACAAGTTCTCTGGATGTTTTAAGCGTCATAACATTAAAATTCCTAAAAATTTGCTTACTCACTCTTTCCCCTATATTGTTCATCTCTCCTCTCTGTCCCAGTGTTTCTGGCTAGTGATATCTATCGCCTGTTTCCTAGTTTAGTATTCCACATGTAATATGACACCCCCCAGTTCTGTATAACTCTCAACTAACTAGAATTTTTACTTACTTGTACCTGACTATTTTTTAATATAGTGAATTATCCTTTTACCACTGTATGAGC
Organism: Petaurus breviceps papuanus; assembly: GCF_028583685.1. NCBI lineage: Eukaryota > Metazoa > Chordata > Mammalia > Diprotodontia > Petauridae > Petaurus > Petaurus breviceps. Next base: position 15,328,891 of record NW_027186372.1, read on the forward strand.
CTATTGCAGATTATAAGGATTCCTTGACTGGCTATTGAGATCATAGTGAAGACTGAGGTCACTGAACAGTGGTCCTAAGAGAAGAAAATGTTTAGCTTCAGCACCTTTCCCTCATATGTTTGAGAGGTTGAGTTCTTGAATCAGGGGCTAGTTGCTTAGGAGGAAGTGCCTTTTTGTTGCTGTACTGTTCTCAGGGGAGATCACCAGCACCAGGAAGACGAGCTATGTCCTAGTGACCCGAAAACCTAAGCCTTGAGTTGCTTCATAGACAATGGAGACAAGTGAAGGAGAACTTCTCAGATATCTCAAGCACCTTTCCTAACTCCTAGGTGAACATAAAAAGAGTGATGTATTACCGTTTCATATCTGAAATATGTGTCAGTATACACTTGGAGTCATTTCTGTTGTAAGCATTTCTTTTGTGGTGGAGATAAATATACCTGCTACCACTTATTTTATATACTGAGTAACTTTTATTGGAGGAATTCCATTAATTACCCCTTTTAGGAGAGACCCTAGACAAGATACATTTGTTGCTGTTGTTTTTCACTCATGTCCAACTATTATGATCCCATGTACCGTAGCATGCTCATTCTGACCATGTTTTTTTTCCCTTTCTATTTGCTTGTTTGTTTGAGGTTTTTTGTTTGTTTGTTTTTGTTTGTGGTTTGCTATTTTCTACTCCAGTGAATTAAGACAAATAGAAGTGACTTGGCTAGGGTGGCATAGCTAGTAAGTGTCTGAGGAAAGATTTGAACCAGATCTTCCTCACTCCAAGCCCAATGCTCTATCCAGTCAACCAACCTAGCTGCCTCATGACATGAGACATATTTATTGTTTATTTGAGAGATTTTCCCTTGAGTTCCATGGTTGGATGGGGAATATAATGAGCTATGGAGTAAGAGAAAAGCCTGATCCTTCTTTTGAGGGTCAGGCTACTGAATTAGGGATTTTTTTTCTGAGCCCAGAGTTATAGCCTAATCGTAGAAAAGTTCAACTCTCCTCCAAACCCATTCCCATCTGCATGTATATAATACATACTTACATATTAATGGTGTAAGGGGGAGGCAACATGCACAATGGATGAATAGACAGGGAGGGATATTTGGATTTGGGGAGTCACTAAGTCACAACTGCCTCAGGAAAGTTGATTGGCACTCTTTTCAGCAGCCTTGGCAGAGGTAATTTGAATATTGTTTCCAGAGTTGAAAGGGGCTTAGAAAGAAAAATACCAGAGAAGATGATGTGAAGATGACAAAAAAATGTATGAGGTAGAAAGGAAACATATCCAGTGCCATCTGTAGTGGCACACGTCAGTCTTTACCCATGCTTCCATCAAACAGGACAATATGGACAACAGGACACCAAAGTTGACTGTGCTAAGGTACAACCTTCAGGAGCAGCTGGGTGGTGCAGTTAATAGAGCAATGGCCCTGGAGTCAGGATGATACGGGTTCAAATCTGACCTCAAGACACTTGACACACTTAGTATCTGTGTGACCTTGGAAAAGTCACTTAACTCCATTTGCCTTGCCTTCCCCCTTTAAAAAAAAGTTAAATCCTTGAGAGCATGGACTTTGGAGATGCCATATATGAGAAGGCTCATCAACACAACAATGTGGATTCACATTCATTAATCATCCATTAAATGAAGAAACAAATCCAGAAGTGAAATAACTTTTTTTTGAAATCACGTAGGTGGTGAGGGGCAGAGCCAGAGGCTGCATATTCTGAATCCAAATCCAGGGTTCTTTCTACTGGCCTAATAAAAAAGACTCAAATCCCCATTTACTATCTCTTTATAACAAAACTCTTTTGAAAAGACCCTTTACAAACTAATGTCCCTAAAAGTTACTGGGGTTTATCAACCTATCTGAATTTACAGAGCATTATCTTAGTGTATATTCCCTGTCTTTTCAAAATGTTTTTGTTTTATATTTTTTAAAATATAATAATCCTGTTCCCTCCTCAGATCCTGGGGTCAGCTCCTAAGAAATGTTTTGGAAGCCAAGAATGATGGAGGCAGCAGTACCCCAAGGAAAACAGAGATCTGGTCCTTCTAGTGTTTAGTCCTGTGATTCCTGCCTCCTTTTCCTTCCTCCCTCTTTCACATCCTATCACAAAATCATGCACCAAAAGGAAATAAAAAGGACATATTTTATAGTTTAAACTCGTGGGAAATGCATGAATATCATTTATAGCTTAGTTCCTTGCAGAATGATTTGAAGAAGAGGAAAGAAGCCACTTCTGTGCTTTGGTCCTTGGGTTCTCCTTTTGTGAAATGGTCTCTGAGGGAGTCCCTGAAGGGTCACCAGTTGATCTAGTAAGAGGATTACTTCCCATGCCAGGGAAAGACTCCTCTTTCTAGCCACAATCCAGGAAGATATTATGTCCCACTAGCCTTGGTTTTTGTAGGAAGAATTCAGAAAACAACTGAGCTGCTGCCCAAGTGGGAATCTGCTCTGTCCTTCATTCTCACTATCATATTATGGGTTCCACTTGGCCATACCTTTGTTCTCATTCCATCACCAGATTATGCCAAGGCCCACAAACTAGCCCTGCCTCTACCTTCTTTAGGCAACAACAATCATTTGCTAGGAGGCTTATGAAATTTCCAGATCATTGGACATTTCCCCAAAGAAATAAGACAAAGTCACTGTTGTTCTAATGGCTGTTGTTTAAAGAATGACAACATTATTTTTTTTAAACCCAGAGTCAAAACTAGAATCCAGGTGTTCTTACTTTCAGTTCTCTGCTCATTATCCTGGGATCTTAGATCAAGGACTGGAAGAGACTTCAGAGGCCATCTAGTCCAACTCTCTGATTTTCTAAATGAGGAAACTGAGGCTAAGCATAATTATGTAACTGGTCCAAAGTCAAAGAAGCTGTTGATGTCAGAGGCAGGATTGGAATTAGGTCCTCCAACTTTATAAAACCTGGCATCTTTTCGCTGTAATATGGCCTCTATATCACACAGGCACCCAGTTGTCCTTTGCTGTCTTTTAATGAATCTGTTAGTTTTTGTTTTTCATTTTTTTCCTTTTCTGTTCTCCAAGGATGACCCCATCCCCTTGAATCCAGCGTGATTAAAACCTTCCATCCCCAGTGTGATCAGGTTACTCTCTAGGGTCCAGGAAGGCAAATTGCTAAGCTTTCCTGAGCTCCACTTCTTCATCTATAAAATGAGGAGGTTGTCTAGGTGACCTCTCAGTTCCCTTCCAGTTCTCGATCTGGAATCCTAGGGTCTTTCTCATGCCTATTAATCTATATCTTTTGCTCGGCTAAGGAAAATGGAGTTGTTAACGAAGGCTAACTGACTGAAGAGCTACAGTGCATCAGTGAGAACTGTGATTCAAAGGCCTAAAAAAGGCAGATTTTTGAACTTTGTCTGTATTGAATGATTGAATTATTCCTGTATTAGAGCCAAGATGACTAACACATAGCTGTGAGTCTGAAGGAGAAAAGGACAGGCTTATCATTTAAATACATTTACCCTCTCATTATAGGAAGACCACATAAAATAGTAGAAACAAAGAGCCTGGGGGACAAAAGAAAAGGGGGAGATTCCTACCTCTGACTATTGCTAGCTACAGTAGCCAAGGGCAAATCACCTAACCTAAACATTATTTTACCCATCTTTAAAATGGGCATAATAACACCTTAGCTCACATGACTGTCATGAGGATCAAATAAGATAATATATATTAAACATTTTGCCATCTTGAAAGCACTATATATCACCTAGTGTTATTCATTTTATTTTAATATAACAACAAAAGCACGTAGATCAATATTTTTTGTCTTAGTCATAATTTTGAAGGGAAAATCATGTTTTCACTGAAAAGTAGTAGTAGACAATCAGACAGAGTAGGGTATATTTAATATCTCTTTCATTTATATATGTTTCTCCATAGCAAACATATTCCTTTACTGTTAATACTACACATAAGCTTTGATATCTCAATGTCAATTATGTATGTGGGGATGTTTTATATAGTCACGGATAACTTGTTCTAATTGACATTTTTTTTTCTTTGAAAATCAGCAACATGAGAGACAGAAGGCAGTGGGGTATTGTGGAAAGAGTGATGATTCTGGAGCTAATGCCTCAGCTCCAAATCTTACCTCTGACCTTTTCTATGTTTGTGACATTGACCATGTTATCACTTCCCTATGTCTCAATTGGTTTATCAGTAAAACCAAGGGAAATGACTTCTAGTGGTTAGAGCACCAGACCTGGAGACAGAAAGACTCGAGTTCAAATGTGCACTCAGATAAGCAGTAAGTCACTAAACCTTTTTGTCTCAGTTTCCTCAACTGTACAAGGTGGATAATAATAGTTAATAATAATAATAATTTTAAAAACCACCTACCTCCAAGGATTTTTATAGGGATCAAATAAGATAATATTTTAAAAGTTGCTTAATGAAAGCGTGTTTTGTTTCTTTTCCTCCCTTCCTTAATGGCTCTTACAAAATAATATTTACTCATTACATAATTGTCTATCAGTATGTTCAGTTGTTTCAGTCATGTATGACTCTTTATGACCTTATTTTGGGTTTTTGTGGCAAAGATATTAGAGTGATTTGCCATTTCCTTCTTCAGATCTTTTTACAGATGAGGAAAATGAGGCCAATGGGGTTAAGTGACTTGCCCAGGATTATACAGCTGGTAAGTGTCTGAGGCAGGACTTGAACTCAGGAAGATGAGTCTTCCTGATATCAGACCCAGCCCTCTATCCACTGTGCCACCTAGTTGTCCATCAATAAAACTATTAACCCCTAGCTGTCTATCTATACTAATGGATTTTAAAAAGTGAAATGAAATCTTTCAGTAATATGCACGATTCATCTATCTGCTTTTAAATTACTCTTTAGTCCATGTTAACATTCAGTTTTCAGAGTTGGGATCATGTGATCTTTCCAGAGAACACATACTCAGCATATTCTACCCTAAAGAGACACATAATTAATACAATTTTTACACCAGAGGCTCTTTAAAAGGGTGATCAGACATCTCTTCAGTGGTAAGGGCCAGCATGTTGGGTAAATGCACAAGCTAACTACCCCATGAATTATTTTCCTTTACCTCCATATTAAAAGAATTTATTAGCTTTACTTATTATTCCAAAGATAACTTCCATTACCTACAAAAATACCAGGTGAATTCCCTAGGAGATGTATTTGTAGCCCCCCTTTTTTAATACTATTGATATTATCAAATGATGTCAGACTTAATTAGCAAGAAGTAGATTTTGCAGAGGTTGACCTTGGTTCGGGTTACATCAGGGAAAATGGGAGGAAAAAAACCCTGCAGATAAGGTGATAACAATTGATGGATATAACATTATTCTATTTGAGAAAACCAAAAACGGTAAAGCATTTAGAAATTGAATTCATGACCTGCAAAACAAGATCAAATTAAGAACTGTCAGACTGGTGAAGATCCCTGAATGTGTGGAGGCAGGAGAATATTCTAGTTCTGAAATGTAAATGAGGACAGTTAGAAATGTTTAAACTGAAAGCTGGTTTTTGTGCTTTGGAATGAAAAAGGAGACAGAAAAATAGGTAAAGGCAGGCTACGAGCATGTGGATGCTGAATTACTTGTATTCACGAAGGTAGACGTTCTATGAAATGCCACAGTTCTGGACTTTTAGACCCCACGATGAGGTCATAAAACCACTGAACTGTAAGTTCACAAGGCACAGAAATTAACCACCTTTGTTGTGAGACATAGAAGTGTGGTTCTTGTCTAACCAATTCTAGAATGTTTTCACCCGTCACTACACAGTGTTATAATCTTTTACATGATTTCTAGCATTTCTTAAGTATGCTGATTCAGGCATGTTCAGAGAGGAGCAAGAAAATTTGTCTCAAACAGGTGGGGCTTTATTTTAGATTATTTTCAAAGGGATATGTGAGCATAGGTGGGTTAACATTTGTGAAAGAATTTTGAGAGAAAAGAGGAGAAATGATAATGCTAAAACCTTAAATTCTTACAGCTGGAGAAAGTCCTTAGTAAGATTTCCTATTACATTAATGTAATAGTAATGGAATTTAAAGACCCCCCTGTATTGGCTGGGTTTTTGGATTGATTGTGTTAAAACCCAGAGCTTGTGAATCTTGTGGGATGGACTTATTGATGTGAAAAGAGAGTGCTGAACTGGGAGGAGCTGGTGATGTAAATTTAGAGAGACACAAGCAAAGAGAGAGGCAGAAGAACTTTTTTGGAAGCAGCATCTTAGAGGCAGAGAGAGACAGAGAGGATTGCTAAGGGCCAGTTTGAATTGCGCAGGACTTTTGAGACCTGCCCCCGGAGCTGCCAAGGACTGAGGAGACATGGCTGTTATGCTAGTAATTTGTCCATCTGTTTTGATGTTGTTTTGCCAGATTTGTTCACTGGTGAAAGACACTGCTGTTGTTGCAGAGGTTCTGGAACCTTGTTGTTGGTTCAGAGCTCCTGAGACTGTTCTGCAGACAGAGAGTGAATGGAGCCCACTGGTGAAGAACAGTGCCATTGTTGCAGAGGCCCTGGAACCTTGCTGTTGGTTCAGAAGCCCTGAAGAAGGATTTTCTTGTTGTATGTTTACAGAAATCCTGGAAGAGGGTTTTGCTAATGTTTTCAGGGTTTCTAGGACTGTTCTGCAGACAGAGGATGAATTAATGAAGTCACTGGCAACATATCTTGTGGCCTTGCTAAGCTTTGTCTCCCCAGGAACAAAGATTGCTGAGAATTTGCCTTGGTTCAATATGAAGAAAAGACCTCCCTTTGGATATTAAATGCTGTGCTTAAGCTTGTCATAACTCTTGGGTAGATTCAGTTGTGATCCAGGGGTGGGGAACTTTTGACATTTTTGTGCTCTGTGACTGAACAAATGAATGTACTTTATTAATGAATGGAAACTAATCCCCATTTGAGAAGAGGGGTTTTGTGATTGACTAAATGAATGTACTGCCTAGGGGCGGAGTAGTATTTAGAAGAGGGACTTTGTGATTGATTAAATGAATGCAATGTCCAGGGGTGGGGTAGTACTTGATTGAATTACACTTGGTGAATGCTGTATTTTGAATTTTGCTATATTTTGACTTTCTCTGTTCTTAATTCATCACTGAATAAAATGGAGAGCAGCTATTCTGGTATTTTGAACCTTGGGAAGTTGCCTTTGATTGGTATTACAATATACAATTTCATTCTTACATATTTTAAGAGTGATAAAGAGGAAGCAGTAATAATAAAACATTAAGAGCAAGGACTAAATGTATTAGCTATAATGAACAGATCACATGATTTTAATTTACCAATCCAGAGGAAGCAAGAAAATCATAGTGGTATTACTTTGCATAAGGATTTTACCAACACTAATGACTTCAGCTGGAAAGGCCAATAAGGTTGATTGTTTGGGAAAAATAATGAATGTTAGGGGATGAAATTGCTAACAATGATGCATTGCTTTTCTGTAGTACTTTTTCTGGTGTCAAGTGCTTCTACCTTTATTTATTCATTACATCATAAACTACTTTATTGGATGACAAAATTAAGGCTAAAAAATGAAAAAAAAAACATAAGTGCTCAAGGTGACCAATTCAGTTCATGAGTGGCAAAGACATGAAGAAATGAAAGAAGTCTCCTATGTCACTGGACTTCCCTCCATGAGGAGACAGTGTGATTAGGTTTACAAAACCATGGTCAGACAGAAAATTGTGATGGGCACTTGGACCACCAGATTTTTTTTTCCCTCAAAAGAATTGGGCAGCATATCAACTTGCTGTCATGGAAAGAGTAGCAGATGCATCAAGCAGACTATTCTGCTTCAAACCCAGATAGGCGTAAGTTATTTGATCTTTGGTACATCATTTGATTTCCTGAAGTTTCCATTTCCCTCTTTCTAAAATGAGGGGGTTGGGTCAAATCTCTTAGCTCATCTCTATCTCTGAATCCCATAGGCTTACAGCTCAATCATTTTCTGAATAAAGATTTAGATTCCTCAAGACAGAATAGAGATGGGAGAAAATTTATCTAAGCCTGCAGAATTGTTTGAAAAGACCTGGAATAAAGCAGCTTGCTTTTAAAAATTAAGACAAATGAGTAATATAAAATATCAGAAGGGTTTTCCTAAAGTTTGAAGAAAAAAATGGATAAATAGGGAATCTTTTCATAATGGAGAAAACTGTTTAGATTTTGAAAGACCTGAATTCAAATCTTGCCTTAGGTACTAATAGTTTGACCTTGGCTGAATCATTCAACCACTCTGCCTCTTTTGTATGGATGAAACGGTCTCTAAAATTCCTCCCGGCCATTAACCTATAAACCTATGCTCCTAGAACCTACTGTATAGGATTGTTGTAAAAATCAAATGGGATAATATTTGGAAAGCACAATATATTGTCTATTTGTATTCAAATTAAGGTAGGCATTTAAAAGGTAAATGCTTAATATAACTAAGAAAGGAAGCAAAGCAAATATCATCTGAGAGATGGTCAATGTATATCTCCTGGAAAAAAAGGAAACAGAAAAAAAATCCAACCTTTTGATATCTTGAGAAATGTGGTTTTAAGGATTCGAGGATTGCATTGTACCAGGCTTATTGTCCTGACTGAGAGCAATTTATAAATGTTAGAGTAGGGCTGAAAGGTATGGGCTAGAATTGATGTTGATTTATCCTGCTGCATTAATAATTTACTGGGAAAGTGAGATGCATCTTTCTTTCTCTCTTAGACACTGTTGTTTCTTGATAACAAGGCAAATTATACCCAGTGTGGTAGTGTAAAAGGCCCCAGAAGACTGGAACACAGGTAACTTCCCATTTTCCACAGTGACTATGTTGAGCATTGATTTCAGAATATGTGAAGTAGGAAGAACTTCATCTCCTATCTGTTCCACTCACATTTTTATTTTTATAAACCAATCAATATTCCCTCGTTTAGATTTTTTCCCTAAAATCATTTATCTTATAAGGTATAGATGTTCGAATGCTATTCAACTAATAATATTCTATGAATCTGATTAATATAGACTCGATGAATTTTCTACATGTTAAAACTCAGACCTGAATCTAAGTTACAGACGTCTGAAGCTTTCTCCCTGGGTCCACATGACAACAAAGAGATGCACTATCAAAGGGACAAGGTTTTTCATCAACTTTCTATCATCTTCACAGGCAGATCATCACCAGCCAACAAGCTGCACATCAATTACATTACAAATTATGAGTGCATCTGGAATTTTGTGAGGGTTACTCTGACTGTCCTCTACTCAGGGTGTGACAGTAGAAACCAAAGATCAATAAGGCCCAAACAATCAGGAAGAATACCATGTTGAGGGACTTTGAAATTTCAACTTTATTGAAAGTGTTTTTAAATTCCTTTGTCCAAGGAGATGGCAGATTATAACTTAAAAGGTCCACAGATGGACACTTTAGACAACCATGTGAAGGAATAAAGAGTAAAAAAAAAATAACAACAAAGCCATGCACCAAAATAAAATTTTAAAAAGACACATTCTATAGCAACATTGATTCATTTATTTTTTGCTTCCAAAAAAAATGAGGTGCCTTTTTTGGGGGGGGGGAGGTAAGCAGGGCAAGTCTATGATTTCACTGATATGGAGAACTCCCAGGGAGCAAAGTCTCTCTAACAATGCAGATTGGACTTGCTCTTTAACCTGCAGCCTTAGAGAACTGGCTAGGCCCCAGAGAAGTTTTGTTACTTGCTTAAGGTAACACAGCCAGTATGTTTCAGAAGTAGGATTTTCTGATTCAGGTCTTCCTGACTCCTAGGCCAGCTATCTATGCACTATTCTGGAGGTGGCCTGAAAAACTGAAAATAATGCAGAGTAGGAAAATTAAGGATAAATGCTGAATTGAGATAATTTAAAAGGATCACTTGGACTTTATTCTATACTGAACTTTTAGCTTCATAATACATATTCTGTGTAGTGTATTATCCTGTTATATTTCAAATATCTAAAGCAAAAATTAAAATAAATAAAATAGTATTTGGGGACCTTAAAAAGGGTTCAACTATGAAGTCTACTACTATTGATTAAGAGGGCATCTAGAGAAAAGTTAAATAATACTTCTAAGGTTACAGGCCCTAGCTGCTAAGTAGAAAACTCAGGAAAAAAGTCAACTGTAGTTAATTTCCCACAATACTTCACTGTGACCATCTGTGAGAAAGATAATGTTCTCTTAAGAGGAGAAACAATTACTTTAAAAAAGGAGGGGGAAGAATTAGGGAATAACTTGATACATATCTCTTGCTCTTCAATTAGCTTTTTGTTAATAGGTTGCTAAAACACATAAAAATAAGTAATTACTGCTGGAAGTAATAATGTTGCACCAAATAAAATCCATACTCTGGAATGAAGTTATTAGCTTATCTTTGATAACTACAGTAGGGTTTATTGGGGCCTCTTATAAAGTGAGTCTTCCCCAAACTTACAGATAAGAGAGTGATAATGATTTCCATGCTTGCAGAATGTATGTCTACAGAAATAAGATTACAGAATAAGAATCATGAGAATAGCTACAAGAAAGAATATCCCTCCTCAACATCTTTAACTATTTTTTTTAAGAAGAAAGTCAAAAAGTGCTGGGAGCACCATCTCTCTCCGTCTCTCTCTCTGTCTTTGTCTCTCTTCTTCCCTCCCTCCCTCACACACACACACACACACACACACAGAAATAAAAGGAAGGAAACAAAAATCCTATCCTTTTGGATAGTAAAGGATGGATTTCAGCAGCAGGGTGACTGTAAGAAGGACTATCAGTATTTTTGTTAACAAAAAAGTAAAAAAGAACTGGGCAAAGTGGGCACTTTGGTGCATTAAACAGACACCCAAAGACACACACACGTGTGTACACACATGACATAAAATAAAAAGCCTTACTACCTTTTTGGATAGGAAAGGACTTGTCTCTGAAGTAGGTTGTAGGAGGAAGATCTTGAAATTTGGAACCAAAGCCTACATTCAGTTTTTAGTGCTGTTTAGTAGGTCACTAAGCTGTCCTAGAAAGTGGGAGCAGAGTATAATGTTGAAACAATTTTAGGTTTAGCAATGGCTGAGATAGGAATCTCATTTTTTGTCACTGAGAGACATTGTGGCCCAAGACTCAGTTTCCTCAAAGATAAAATAAAGGAGTGGGGTTACATAACTCCTAAGTCCCTTTTCCCCTTTAAATCTATGATCCCAAGATCCTACTACCTCATTATGTAACTTTGGATAGATCATTTAATTTTTCTGGGCCTCAGTTTCTTCATTTATATAATAAAGAAGATTGGACTGGGTTAGTCTTCTTACTATTTTTTGTGTTGTGTAACTGTCAGTCTAGATCCTTTCTCAGAAAAAAAAAATCAAACAACTGAAGGGAATGTTAAGTTTAGTCAGAGGTTAGCCGAAATAAAGGTGCTTAATAAGGTGTTTTCCCCCCATCCAAGTTAAAGGATCCCCTGAAATCTATCCATGGACATCTCTTTCTGGTGGCACAGTTAAGATCCATTAGAATATATGGTCTCAAAATTCCTAAATTTCAAAGAGAATGAAATCAACTCTTTTGATCTTAATTTCCAAGGAAGGAGATCCTCTCACCTGCTTTGATAGTTTTCCCAGGGTTTTACTGCATTAAATGTACTTTCTTTTGAAAACTATTCAATTTATGTGTCTCGTTCTGATGTTCTATCACCAGTTTCATAGATATCAGACTATTTCTTAAAACAGCGTTCCCTGCATCAGCAAGAGCTGAAACCCACAAAAAATAACACAAATGACATGATGAGATGTCTCAATGCACATGTAATCTAATCATATATTACCCTGAATTTAAATAATGGTATTGTAAACATCCTTGAGAAATATGTAAGGGGGAGGGAGAATAAAATAGATGAAGCATTTGAGTTGTGGGAGATGTCAGAGAAATTCCCTTGTAAAATTTGCAGGAAACACAATTTCTTTCTTACATGCTTTAAAAGCTAGGGTTGTCCTGGGCAACAGTAGCTTTTGTTCAGCAGGTCTAGCTTTAGATGGATTCATGGGCCGTTTGCAATCAGTGTTGAAATGCAGGCTCCAGTGAAAACTGTAAAAAGCTGAGAAATGTGTTTCATGCATAATTCATATCCCCCACCATCACTGGAGGTATGTTTGTGAGGAGTCAGTCCTTACTGCAACACTTGCATCTGAAGTCTGTGTGTTTAGATTTGCTCATTGCTCTATTATTCAGGTCTTATACCATCGATGGCTTCCATTAGAGGAGGGTCCATTGCCACCCAATCTTATTTTGACAATATGTACCACTAGGACTTAAACTTAACATATTTGAATTACAGATCCTCATAGATTTTCCAAGATAGGAGAGTTTAATTTCCAAAGACAAAGAATATTCAAAGCTTATTTTTATTTCTTCTAGTGAGTTTTTTAGGATTATTATATAAAGTACTTGTTCTTTAGTAGTCATTTTCTATGTTACTCACTCTGTGATGAGAGTTTAATTTCCCAACCATTGAGATATACATCCAGGTCAAAATTTATTTTCCCTGGAAATATGTGGCTTTTTAAGAAAAATGAAAGTAATTATATGCACTAGGAAGCAAGATCACGAGGGGATATAAGGCACTAGCAAAAACATTGTTTTATTGTTTCTGAAATGTCCTCTAAATACATGAGAATAAAAACCTTGGGTTAGAAAAGGTAGAGGTCTATAAAAATAATAATAACCTACAAATTTTGGCAATTTCATACAAATTCAATGTGTTTGTGTGTGTGTACTGTGAAATGTCTGGACATATTATGTCATTTTAACTGGTCAAGATTTAATGACAATTGAATTCAGTATCATCCAATTAGGCAACTATCTTCATTAACTCATAGCTTTATTGATCTATTTTTAAAGATAGTTTTAAATGCATACCACTACCAGGAGATATTTTATTATTCCTCTAAAACCTACCTCCAGAAATTTCTGAGATGATTTCCTATTCCTAAATTTATTTTAAATGGGTTCATATATGACTCAGATAATGAAAGCAAACTAGATTGTGTACTATATAGTAGAAAGAACACAAGATTGAGAGACAAGAGAGCATAGATTTTAGAGCTGGAAGGGACCTTAGAGCTCATCAAGTCTAACCTGCTAATATGACATATTAGGAAATTGAGACCCAGATAAGTGAAGTAACTTCCTAAAGGTCACAATTAGTGTTTGAAATGAGATTCAAACCTAGATCATCCTGATTCCAAATATGGTACTCCCTCCAAAACATCAATAATCTAGGTTCAAACACTTTCTCTGATTCCTACTTGATATATAATTAGAGGTGAGTCAGAATCTATTTAGAACCTTCGTCCCCTCATTTGTAAGTTGTTGTTGATAATACCTTCACTACCTCTCTCATAGTATTATTCAGAGTAGTGATTCGAAAGTCTTAAACTGTTACTTAAAAGGAAGATCTTATTATCAATATCATTACAATTATATTATCCATGGTGAGGATAAACGTTGCCTTCCATTTGAACAAGATGCACAGAGCTCTACGCATTTTCTGGTGGGCAGAATGATACACTAAAGTTTTGCCATCTACCCTGCTATTGAGTTCCCTAAACCACTATGCAGTTTTGTAATCAGCCCTGACACTGCACCCTCAGGACCAATAGGCCTTACCATCTTGCCTGCTGTTGCATCCTTTGGACCACCAGGCTTCATAATTTGTTAATTGTCTATAACTTAAGACCCCCTGATCCTTTCCATATGCCTTGCAAGTCTTTCCTATTATACACATGATCTCCTTCAATGAAAACATGGGCATCTTGAGCTCAGGGGCTTTTTTTTTAAACTTGTGTACCAAGTGCTTAGAACATAATAACTGCTTAATAAATATTTTTTCATTCATTCGTCATCATTACCATTATCATTATAATGCATGAAGGGGGTGAAATTTTTCCTCTTAAATAATAAATTCTGGTTGCACACAATCTGGAAAGAGAATTGTGTGTATAATTTTTGTCTACAAGGGTTCATTAAGCTTAAAATTGTGTAATAAAATGCATTTTTAAATTTTGTCTATGGAAGTTTCATTTAACCCCACTAGTGAATTGAAGATGCAGACATTCAAGGGTGACTTCTATAGAACCCTAGGAATGTTCAACATGAAGCTATCTACAATTTATTATCCATAAACAAGATGCAAAAGCTCAATTTTATTTGGTTACATAAACTATGTTGTTTATTGCAGTGCAGGATGAATTGTAGAATGAAATATCTAAGCATCTTTTTCTTTTGCTGGATCATCATTCTTGTTCCACCCCTAGCAGGATATCCCAAAATCTCTATCCTGGCCCCTCTTCTCTTTATTAATTATTTTCCTCAGTTGTCTAATCAGCATCCATTGGCATAACTACTATTTTTGTTCAGATGACTTTGATATTTGCAAAGCTACTTCTGGTCCCACTTCTATGTTCTAGGCTCTTATATTTCAACTACTAATTAAGTATTTCGAATTCGGTATTTCATTTGCCTCTCAAACTCCAAAAGGATAAAAAAACAGAACATACTATCTGTTCCCCAAAGCAATCCTCTAACCCTAAATTACTTATTTGGGGTTTTTAAAACCATTATCTTTCTAGTTGCCAAGGTTTTCAAGCATTGTCATCCTTGGCTATTCAATTACTTCATTTTCCATTTCCAGAAACAAACTCTTATTATTTGTAACTCCCCTGAATCTCTCATATTGATCCACTCACATGGCTACCACTCTAATCTGTGCCCTCACATATACTAGGTGCTTAATAAATATTGGTTTACTTCTTTCCACTTTAGCAAAAGCATTTAAATTTGATGTAATCAAATGATTACTTTGAGCTTTTAAAAAATTAATATTAACATTGTATTATTGACTGTTTATTCCATTTAAAAATTTATTTTTTATAATAAGATATACTTTTTTCTAATCAGACCTTCCTGTTACCACTCATTGAGCAAATAAAAAAATATCCCTTAATACATATCTATAGAATTCAACAAAAGAAATTCCTGTATTAGCTATGTCTGAAAATGTATGTCTCTTTTGGAATTTTAAGTTCCTCACGTCTCTTTTGGGAGGTAAATGACATGTTTCTCCTTGCTTTTGGATTTGTGGTTTCTCATGTTGATTAGAGTTCTCAAGTCATTCAAAGTTGTTTTTTCTGTATAACATGGTGAGCATTGAGTAAATTGTTATAGTTTTATTTACTTCATTCTATCAATTCAAAAAAGTCTTGATAGTTTCCTCTGAAATTATCTATTTCATAATTTTTATAGCATGATAATATTCCATTACATCAGTATACCACATTGTTTAGCCACTCCCCCACCCTCCTTTAGTTTCTAATTTTTGTAGAACATAAAGAGTTACTATTAATATTATGTATGTATGTATTATTTTGCCATTTTTTATCTCTTTGGTGATATAAACTTTGTAATCACATAAAGAGTCAAAGATTGCTTTCTAGAATGATTGCACCAATTCATAGCTCTTCCAACAGTTAATTAGTGCATAGGCTTTCCTAGTCCCCCTCCTGTGTTTGCCATTTTCCTCTTTTGTCATTTTTGCCAGTATGATGGCAATGAAATCGAACTGCAAGTCGTTTTGATTTGCATTTCTCTAATTATTAATAATTCAAAGCATTTTGTATGATTGTGGCTTGAATTTCTTCCCTTAAAAACTGCTTGCTTATGCCCTGACTCTCCTTTGAGGAATTGTTCGGAGTCTTATAAATTTGAATCAGTTCTCTATATATTTTGGAAATGAGACCTTTATAAGGGAAACTTATTGCAAATTTTTTTCATTAGTAATTATTTAAAGCACAAAAACTTTTATTTTTTTTTACTTTCAAATTCTCTCTCTCTCTACCTCCTCCCTTACCCAATAGAAAGGCAAGATAATTTTTTTTTTAAATCTATGACAAATATGTATAGTAAAGCAAAGCACACTTCTTCATTAACTATTTTCTCTACTTTTCTTCCCTACCCAACAAGTAAGAAACGGAAGGAAAGAGAAAAAAACAAAACAAAACAAAACATGATTCATCTGAGTCCATAGTCTTCTATCTATAGATGAATAGCATGTTTAAGCATGAATCCTTTGTAACTAGGGTTGGCCATAATGTTGATCAATATTACCAAATCTTTCAAAGTTGATTATATTCACATTATTGATGTTACTGTATAGATGTTCTCCTGGTTCTGAGTCACTTTACTTTGCATAAATTCATACACATTTCCTCAGATTTATTTTCTGAAACCATCCTGCTTGATGTTTCTTAAAGCACAAAAGTATTCTATCACTTTCATATATCACAACTCATTCTAACATTTTCTCATTGATAGGCATCTCCTCAATTTCCAATTCTTTGTCACAAGAAATAAAGACCTATAAATGTTTTTGTGCATATAGGTCATTTTCCTGTTTCTCTGATTTCCATAGGGTACAGCCTTGTTAATCTTATTGCTGGGTATGTGCATGCACAGTTTAGTAATATTTTAAGTGTTATTCCAAATTGACTTCTGGAATGGTTGGACAAATGAACAGCTCAGAGAAAAGTGCATTACTGTGTATCATCCCCATGTCTTCTGCATTATTTAGCATTTTCTTTTTTATACCAGCTTAAGCAATCTGAAAAATTTGGACTGGTACCTCATAGTTGTTTTAATTTGTATTTCTCTAATTATTATTGATAGAGGTTTTTTTTTTATTAAATATGGCTATTGATTTTCCTTGAATTTATCCTCTCCCAAAACTGCCTATTCATATCCTCTGATCATTTATTGATTAGGGAATGGCTCCTTTTTTAAAATAAATTTGACTCAGTTGCCAATATATTTTAGAAATCATACTTTTATCAGAATAACGCTGCAATGATTATTCCCCAGTTTCCTGATATTTTTTCTAACTTTATTTGCTTCATTGTGTTTGTTCAAAAACTTTTAAATTTTATGCAATCAGAATTATAGATGTTATCTCCTATGTACTCTTCTCTCTCTCTCTCTCTCTCTCTCTCTCTCTCTCTCTCTCTCTCTC
>NW_027186372.1:15345946-15428167 GCF_028583685.1 Petaurus breviceps papuanus
CTCTCTCTCTCTCTCTCTCTCTCTCTCTCTCTCTCTCTCTCTCTCTCCTCATCAAGAACTTTCATTATCCACATTTGACAGATTATTTTTCCATGTTGTACATTTTGCTTATGATATTATCCTTTATGTCTAAATCATGCATGTATTTTGAACTTATCTTGGTAAATAATATGAAATGTTGGCCATTTTTTCTGGAAGATTACTTTCCAGTTTTCCCAACAGTTTTGTCAAATAATGAAGTCTTGCGCTAATAGGTGGGATCTTTGGGATTATTAAACATAAGTGTACTGTGTTAATTTGTGTACTAAATCAGCTTCAGTGATCAATCTCTCTGTTTATTACTCAGGACCAAGTTTTTTTCTGATAATTACAGCTTTCTAGTGCAGTTTGACATCTGATACTGCTAACACTCCCTCTTTTCTATCCCCCCCCCCTTTTGATTCCTTTGGCATTCTTTATCTTTGGTTTATCTAGATGAATTTTGTTATTTTTTATACTAACTCTAGAAAGTAATTATTTTGTAGTTTGATTGGTATAGCACTGCATAAGTAAATTAATTTAGGTAGTCTTGTCATTTTTGTTATATTTCTTAACCTGTCCATGAGCAATGACTATTTTTTCAAATATTTAGATTTTATATTTAATGTTCGGTTGTGCAAAGAGTGTTTTGCAAATTTTTGTGTGCATCTTAGCAGATAGACTTCCAAGTATTTTATACTATGTACAGTTATTTTAAATGGTATATTCTTTCTATTGTTTCCTGCTGGATTTTGTTGGTAACATACAGAAATGCTGATATCTTCTAAATTTATTTTGTATACTGCAACTTTGCTGAAGTTGTAAATTGTTGCACTTGGTTTTTAGTTAGCTATTTATGATTCTCTAGGTAACCATCTTATCATGTACAAAAAGTGGTAGTTTTGTTTCTTACCTATGCTTATTCCTTCTATTTTTTGTTGTTGTTGTGTGTGTGTGGGCATTGCTATATATAGTATTTCTAGTACAGTATTCAACAGTAATCATAATAATGTATATCCTTGCTTCATCCCTGATCTGATTCTAATTTTTCCTTATTATAACTAATTCTTGATCTTGGTTTTAGATAAATACTCATATCTCTACAACTGATTTTAAAAGTAAGCTCTGATGAAAACCATGCTTTTTAATGTTTTAAACATGAATAGGTTATATTTTGTCAAAACTTTTTCTTCTGAATCTACTGAAACTATTGTGTCATTTTTGTTATTTATACAATCAATTATGCTTATGCTTTACTGGGTATTAAACCCAATCTGCCTTCTTGGGATAAATCCAGCCTGATCATATTATATGACATTTGTGATATATAACTGCAATCTTCTTCCAAATATTTTATTTAAAATTTTTGCATTAATATTTCTCATAGAAATTGATCTGTGTTTTGCTTTCTCTGTTTTTCACATGCTCTTTAAAAATAAAGGCTATATTTGTGAAATAGGAGAAATTTAGTAGAAAATTTTAAACATTTTTCCAATAGCTTGACTAGTATTCCAAATAATTGTTCTTTAATTGTTTGGTAGGATTTCCATGTAAATCCACTTGGCCTGTTTCTCCTTTCTCAAGGAGGTCATTTGTGGCCTGTTCAATTTCTTTTTTTTAAGATAAGATTATTAAAATATTCTGTTTTCTGTTCTGGAAATCTGGGAAATTTAAATTTTTGTAAGTATTCATGTATTTCATTTAAATTGCTCATTTTTTGGCACACACTATGGTAAGATAATTATTGCTTTTATTCCTCCTTTACTGGTTATAAATTTACCTTCTTAATTTTTAATATTGGTAATTAGATTTTTTTCTTTCTTTTAAAAAATTAAATTAGAAAATACTCTATCTATTTTATTGTTTTTTCTTAAATCCCCAAGTTTTATTTGTTCACTTAATATATTCTGTTACTTTCAGTTATGTTAATCTCTCCTTTGATTTCCAGGGTACCTATTTTGATGTTTATTTGGGGATTTTTGTTTTTTGTTCTTCTAGATTTTTAGTTGAAAATTCATTTTTTGATATGCTCTTTCCTCTTTTTTTTTTTTTATTAATGTAGCATTTAGAAATAAAAAAAAATTTCCCCCTAAACACAGCTTTGGTTGCATCCCACAAATTATGATAATGTCTCATTGTTCATCTTTTTTGAAAGTGCTGATAGTTTCTATGATTTGTTTTTTAACTCCCTCACCTTTTTTAATTAGGTTAATCTGTTCCCAGTTATTCTCAAATCTATGCAAAGATCCTTTATTTAATGTAATTTTATTGCATTATGATTAGAAAAAGATGACTTTAATGCTTTTGATTTTTTTTGTATTTGTCTGAGAGATTTTCTTGTTCTAATATATATTCATTTTTGCAAAGGTGTCATACACAGTTGAGAAAACAAGTATACTCATTTCTATTCTTATTCAATATTCTCCAGAGACCTATAATATATAACTTTTCTAAAATTATGTTCATCTCCCTAACTTCTTTCTTGCTTAATTTATCCTTATATTTATGTAGGTCTGAAAGGGATAAATTAAATTCCCCTACTAGTACAGTTTTTCTGTCCCATCTAGTAACTTATTTAACTTTTCCTTGAAAGATATGAAATTTAAGCTATTTGGTACACATATGTTCAATAATGATATAAATTTATTGTCTATGGGGCCCTTTAGTCAAATGTAATTTTCCTGTTTATCTCTTTTAATTAGTTCTGATTTTGTTTTTACTTGGTCTCAGATTATGTTTGCCATCTCTTCCTTTTTTACTTCAGCTGAAGCATAAGACATGCTTCTCAAGCCCCCTCTCCCCTTTTTAAACACTTTGCATATATTTTTGTTTCATGTCTGTTTCTTATTAACAAAATATTGTTTGATTCTGGTTTTTCAGCCATTCGGCTATTTCTTTTTCAGTTTCATGAGTGAATTAATACAATTTGCAGTCTCAGTACTAATCATTAATGTATATTTCATTATTTTCTTATTTTATTTCTTTTATTTTTTATTTTCTTATTTTTTCATAATTATCCTTATCTTAGTTTCTCATAATTTTCCTTCTCCTTTTCACTCTGTCACTTCCCCTCCTTCTCTCTCTCACATAAGAGTTTATTTTAATTTTGAAAGCAATACATTTTTGTACCCAACTGCTTGTCTATATTCTCCCCTCTTTGAATCAGTTCAGATGAGAATGAGATCAACTGATGGCTACTCTGCCTACTACCCCTTCTGCTATATAAACTCTTCCTTTTATGCTGTATTATGTGAAAAGTTTTTATGATGAGATACTTTTTGTTTGTTTGCTCATTCTTTCATCCTTTATGACTTTGGGCTTTATGTTGGTATTGGTGTGTGCTCACTTTTAGATGGTGTCTGGCCTGAGCTGTCTTTTCATGTCCTTTGGCTGTTTTGAAAGCTCATTCTGGGTAGAATGCAAGTTTTGGATGCTTCCAAGGTGATGTGATCTTGTGAGATAGTTGTTCACTTCTCTCCTATTTATGAGCTCTGCAAGCACTTGACCCAGGTTTGGGTATGTTGGATTGTGTGTGGTTGACTTTTAGCAGACTGCTGTTGGACTAAATCATCGTTACCCCACAGGGAAGTTCAACATGTTCAGAGAGACTAACTGCTTGACTCAACTTTAGTGTTGGTTTTCTGGTCTGGTTATTCAACTGGAAAGCTTATGTGCAGGGTCAAATGTTAGAATGAAACCATCCCTCTTTACATAGACACTCTTGGGCTCATACCCACATCTAAGTTTTAGAACTTGTTCCCTACTCTGTAAAAAGCTAGGACCTCTGTCTCAGTCTGTCTCCCTGTGTCTCTGCCTGTCTATCTCTGTCTTTCTCTGTGTCTGTCTCTATCTCTCTGCATGACTCTTGTTCTCACTCAAGCTCTTGCTCCCCCACTCCCTACCTCAGCAGTTCCTGGAAGTGAGACTCAGAACTGGAGAACCAGGTAATGGGCAATAACAATGCCATCTGACATTCATTAGTTTTTCCAGCATGGGTTTAGTGGTCTCTGATAATCTCTTTCTGCCTTGATTCTTTCAGACCTATTGTTAATTTATCTCTGTGTGCTATCCCACCTTTGCTGTTGCACCACAGCTGCATTCCTAGCCATTCCCATAACCCTATATTCTTTCTGTCTGTCTTCCTAAGCTGTCTATGGCTAAAAAAAATCACTGGGGCTTTTTCTTGCCTTTTCCCCTATCAAAATTCAGTTTAAGATGCTTACTATATTGTAAGGAAGTTAAATTGAGTGATTTGGACAAAAATATCAACTCTCACTATGCTATCTTGACTCTTTAAATTCATTACCTAATTTTTCTAGTTTACCATTCTATTTTTTTAATTCATCATATTAGTTTTTTGAAAACCATTAAAGTTTATGCAATTAAAAATTATCTATTTTACCTTGAATCTTATCACTTATTTGAACATGGAATCTTTCCCATTCAAAGATCTGAAAAATTGATTCTTCCTTGCCCCTTTAATTGGTTTATGATGTAACTTTTTTTTGTAATATAACTTTTAAAACTATATGTATTATGCCTTCATTTGGAATTTATCTCTTTATATAGTGTGAAGAATTGTCTTAAACCAATTCCATGCTGCTGTCCAGTTTTCCCAGAAGGTTTTTTTTTGGTCAAATTATGACTCCTTTCCTCAAAAAACAGATTTTTCAGGTTTATCAAACACTATTACATTGCACTTACCTGTTTCAGTATATTGTGTACCTAGTCTGTTCCACTGATGAACCTTACTGTACCCTCTTCCCATCTTTCCCCCCTTTCCCAGATCAAATCATTTTAATGATTACTGCCTTGTAGCATAGTTTGAGATATGGTTCTAAGAAATGTCCTCCCTACCTTCCCCCTTTGTATTTTCATTATCATCCTTGAGATTCTTGAAATTTGGCTCCTCCAAATGAATGCATTATTCTTATTTTAGGTCTCTAAAACATTATTTTTGGAATTAAATAAAGAAATAGGTCAAATTAATAAAATTAATAAAGAAATGATATGTAAGATGATTTAGGTACCTTTGTCATTTTTACTATATTGCTTCAACCTACCCATGACAATGTTATTGAAATTATTTAAGTCTGTTTTTACTTCTGAAAAGAGCGTTTTATAGTTGGATTTATATATTCCCTGATTGGATCTTGAAAGATAGCACTCTCAAGTATTTTATAGCTCCTGCATTTATTTTTAATGGAATCACACACACTAGTTTTTCTTGATGGGTGTTGACTATATATAGGAATGATCTTGACTTATGTGGTTTTTTAAATTTCGTTTGGCTCAAGTTAAGTATACTATACTATACTGTACTGTACTATACTATAAAAATGAATAATTTTTTCTCTTTCCCTATGCTTATTCCCTTGTTTTTCTTAAACTATTGCTACAGATAACATTTCTTGCACCTTGTTAAGTAATATTATTCAAAATGGACCTTCTCGTTTTACTTCTTATCTCATTTAAAAAACTTCTACCTTTATGCATATTATGTTTGTTCTTGGGTGATGAAATACTGTGTAGTTCATTGAGGAAAGGCCTCTTTATTCCTATGATTGGTAAATTCTGCATGTGTGTGTATTCATATATGTGTATGTGTGTGTTGAGTAGAAATGATTGTTGGATTTTTTAAAAAATGTTTTCAATAATTAGTGATACAATCATGTTTTATTATTTAAATTATTAACATTATATTATTATTCTGCTCTTTTTGTTGAACTGAACTTGCAAGACAGGTGTAAAATCAAGCTGGTCATAATAATGTATCTTTCAAATATAATGTGTTTTTAATCTACTTCTATTATTTTATTTAACTTTTTTGGAATCAACTTTCATTAGGGATAGTAGTCTTTCAATTTCTTTGGCTTCTTAATCTTTCCTTAGCGTACATTTCAAAACCAAGCTTGTATCATAGAAAAATCTTAGAAGAGTATTTTCTTCTTAGTATGCAAATAGATTTTGTGGTGATGGCATTAGTCATTCTTTAAACATCTGATAAAATTCCCTGTGAATTCATTTGGTCACTTGAGTGAGTACCTCCCCCCCTTTAAAAGCACATTTGTGGCTTATTTGGTTAATTTTTCTGATATTAGGTTATTGAAATGGTATAATTATCCATTTGCTAATCTTTGTGTATTTTTGTAAATATTCAATTATTTCCTCAAAGTTATCTTTTTTACTACATATGCGAGCAAAAGTTTCCATGTTTTTCCTATTTCCTCATCATGAGAGTTCCTTTTTCACTTTTCATAGGGAAATTTTTTTAAAATCAGATTAGCTATAATTTTTCTAGAAAATCACCTCCTGTTTTTTATCAATTAAATCACTTTTTTGCTTTCAATGTTTTTGATCCCATTTAATTTTCATAATTTTTACCTTATTTTTAGTTGGGGATTTTTGTTTTTAATTATTTGTTGTCTAAGTATTTTTTAATTTCATACCCACTCTGTCAATTTTTTTTCTCTTTTGTAGATTAAAATAAAGTATTTATATGTATATTATCACATAATATGTATTCATAATGTGTTTGTATATAGTATGTGAATATGTATATATGTATACATATGTAAATATATTTTAACTGTATCTTTAAATTTTTAAGGTTGTTTCATTATTGTCATTTTGTCTGAGGAAATTTTTCCTCTCTTCTTTTGTCCATAAATTATTTAGAATTAAATTATATATTATCTATTTACCTTTCTTTTTTAAATTTTATGTTTACTTTTAGTTTACAACATTCATTTCCACAAGATTTTGAGTTAAAAATGTTTTCCCCATCTTTCCCCCACCCACTACTCCAAAACAGCGATCCCACTGAACACCCCCTCCCCAAATCTGCTCTTTCCTATATCCTCCCCCATTACCCCTCTGACTTTCCAGTAGGGCAAGATAGATCTCCACACCCCAGTGCCTGTTTACTTATTTCCCAGTTGCATGTAAAAATTATTATTACTACTACTAATAATTTTTTAAAACTTTGAATTCCAGGTTCTTTCCCTTTCTCCCTTGTGTAATATAATATCAAGCAAAGGCAACTTCCCAGGTTCAAAATACCAGCATAGGTGCTCTCTATTTTATTCAGTAACAAACCCAGAACAGAGAAGATCAAAACATGACATCATTCAAAATACAGCATTTACTAAGTGTGATTAAATAATCTCCAAGGCCTACCCCACCCCAGGACTTTCCAATCATTCAATCAATTACAAAGTCTCTGTTCCAAATACTTCTCCACCCCTAGGCTATACCTTAATTAAGTCCACCACAAAGCCCCTCTTCTCAAATGGAGATTAGTTTCCAAACATAAGTAAAATACATTCATTTGCTCAACCATAGAACACAAAAAGGTCAAAAGTTCCCCACCCCTGGATCACAATTGAATCTACCCCAGAGTTACATCAAGTTTAAACACAGCACTTAATACCCAAATGGAGGTCTTTTCTTCATCTTGACACGAGGCAAGTTCTCAGCAATCTTAGTTCCTGGAGAGACAAGGCTTAGCAAGGCCATAAGATACATTGCCAGTCCCTTCATGAATTTATCCTCTGTCTGTAGAACAGTCCTAGAACCCCTGAACACATTAGCAAAGCCCTCTCCCAGGATTTCTGTAAACATACAACAAGAAAATCCTTCTTCAGGGCTTCTGAACCAACAGAAAGGCTCCCAGACCCCTGCAACAACAGCACTGTCCTTCACCAGTGGACAGTATTCATTCTCAGTACTGTCCCTCACCAGTGGACAGTATTCACTCTCTGTCTGCAGGACAGTCTCAGGCCTTCTTAACCAAATGCCAGGTTCCAGGACTTCTTCAACAGGACAGTCTTTCACCAGTGGACAAATCTGGCAAAATAACATCAAAACAGACAGACAAAGTACCAGCAAAACAGCCATGTCTCCTCAGTCCTTGGCAGCTCAGGGGGCAGGTCTCAAAAGTCCAGGGCAATTCAAAGCGGCCACCAGCAATCTCTTAATCTCTCCCTCTCCACGAGGTGCTGCTTCCAAAAAGAACTTCCGCCTCTCTCTTGTCTCTCCAAATCTACATCACCAGCTCCTCCCACTTCAGGACTTTCTTTTCACATCAACAAGCCCATCCCACAGGTGGGATTAACAAACTCTGGGTTTTAATACAATCAATTTGAAAACCAAGCCAATACAGGGGAATCTTTAATTGCCATTACTATCACACCTTGTCGCCCACCCTTCCTGGGAAGACAAACAATTCAATATATGTTGTACATGTGTAGTTACACAAAGCATTTCCATAGTAGATATATTGTGAAAGAATGGCTATATTTCCCTCCAACCTATCCACCCCCCCACTTGTTCTATTTTCTACTTTGACCCTATCCCTTTTCAAAAGTGTGTGCTTCTAACTACCCCACCCTGCTAATCTGCCCTCCCTTTTATCATCCCCCTTCTTATTCCCTTTCCTGTAGGGTAAGACACACAGTTTAGTGTCTTACATACATACATACATTTATATTCCCTTCAACTATCCTCATACTGAGAAAAGTTTCATAAGTTACAATTATTGTTTTTCCATATAGGAAAGTAAATAGTTCAACTTTGATAAGTTCCTATGATTTCTTTTTGCTGTTTACCTTCTCATGCTTCTCTTGCTTCTTGTATCTGAAAGTCAAATTTTCTATTCAACTCTGTTTTTTTCATCAAGAATGCTTGAAAGTCCTCTATTTGACTGAATGACATCCATTTATTTTTCATTCTTTCTATAGGGGCTATTTTTGAGCAAACTTTTGTTCCATTGGTGATCAATGAATGGTTTTGGTATTTCTGTTTTCCTATAGTTTTGTCAAAGTATTTATAGTCTGCTGCATGGTTACATTTTTCATAGCTACATTGTACATGCATATAGGAGGTACATAAACTCTCTCATATTCTTATTCAGAAATTTCCAGAGATCAATTATCTCTAAGTTTTCTAAAGTTCTATTCATATGTCTAACTTTTTTTTGTTTTCTTTTTGGTTCAATTTTGTCTGAAAGGGCTACATTAAGATGTGTCATCATTATAGTTTGGCAATCTATTTGACTCTCCAACTAGATTAAATTTTTATTTATATATTTTGATAATGTCATTACAATAATGTCAACATAAGCATATGTTATGTGGTTGATAATGATACATCATCTATAGTACCATTTTCCATAATGTAATTTGTCTACTTCTCTTTTTTACTTGTCAATATTTATGATAGCCTTACATGAAATCATAATAAATGTCTGTTAGGTGTCAATATATTTTCCATGTCATCTAATTGTCATAAATATTTGATACAGTGTTTTAAAGCTTACTATTTTTCTTCATATCATAATAGCATGCATTTTATTTATGCAAAAGCTTTTAATGACATAATATTAACAATTATTCATTTTATCTTTTGTAATAATCCCTGAATTTCATTTAGTTAAGAAGTTATCTGGCTGCCACAGATGATCTGTTATTTTGTAACAATTTTATTGTATGATATTTAATATGCAAGTAACATTACCATGTCAGATTTGCTGTACTATATGATATAAGCTGTTGATCTAACTCTAATATCTCCTAGATTCCTTGCTGGTTTTCTTTTTCTTTTTTCTTTTCCAAATGCTTTATTAACTTCTGGTTTACATCATTCATTTCCAACAGATTTTGAGTTACAAAATTTTTTCCCCATCTTTCCCCTACCCACCGCCCAAAAATAGCAGTCCCACAGGATATCCCCTCCTCCAATATGCTCTCTCCCATATCTTCTCCCATACCCCCTTCAATTTTTCTACTAGGGTATGGTAGATCTCTATGCCCCAGTGCCTGTATATCTTATTTCCCAATTACATGTAAAAATAGTATATATTTTTAAACATTTGATTGGAAACCTTTGAATTACAGATTGATTCCCTTCCTTCCTTGTCACCCACCCTTACTGGGAAGATAAACAATTCAGTATAGGTTGTACATGTGTAGCTATGCAAAACATTAAACATATCAGATATATTGTAAAAGACTGACTATATTTTACTCCCTCCTATCCCACTTCCCACTTGTTCTATTCTCTACTTTGATCCTGTCCCTTTTCAAAAGTGGGTGCTTCCTACTTCCCTACCCCCAGCCTATCCTTCCTTCCATCATGCCCCCTCTCATCCCTTTACCCCCTACTCTTATGTAGGGTGAGATACCCTATTTAGTGTGTATGTCATTCCCTCTCTGACCCAAATTCAATGAGAATAAGGGTGACCCATTCCCTTTTGCCTCCTTTTATTCCCTTCCATTGCAACCATTTTCCCTTGCCTCTTCTATATGACAGTTTACCCCATTCTATCTCTCCTTATCTCCTCTCATTATATTCCTCTCTCACCTCTCAATTTCAAATTTTAAGTATCATCCCTTCCTATTAAATTGGTTCTGTGCCCCCCATCTATGTGTACCATTAAACATATATACACACATTCACATATGTATTCATATGCCCATATACCCTCATATATATATATATATATATATATATATATACATATACATATATTTATATTCCTTTCAACTATTTTCATACTGAGAAAAATTTCTTCAGTTACAATTATTGTTTTTCCATGTAGGAATATAAATAGTTCAACTTTGATAAGTTCCTTATGATTTCTTTTCCTGTTTACCTTCTCATGCTTCTCCTGCTTCTGTCTGAATGTTGAATTTTCTATTCAACTCTGTTTTCTTTTTCATCAAGAATCCTTGAAAGTCCTCTATTTCATTGAATGACCATATTTTCCCTGAAACATGATACTAAATTTTGCTGGGTAGGTGATTCTTGGTTTTAATCCCAGCTCCTTTGCCTCCAGAATATCATATTCCAAGCCCTTCAATACCTCAGTGTAGAAGCTGCCAGATCCTGGGTTATCCTGATTGTGTTTCCATATATTCAAATTGTTTCTTCCTGGCTGCTTGTAATATTCTCTCCTTGATCTGGGAATTTCAGGACCTGGCTATAATATACCTAGGAATTTTCTTTTGGGGATCTTTTTCAGGAGGTGATCGGTGGATTTTTTCAACCTCTATTTTGCCCTCTGCTCCTAAAACAGCAGACCAGTTTTCCTTGACAATTTCTTGGAAGATGATTTCTAGGTTTTTTTTTTATCATGGCTTTCAGGTAGTCCAATAATTTTTAAATTATCTCTCCTGGATCTATTTTCCAGGTTAGTGGTTTTTCCCATGAGATATTTCACATTGCCTTCTAGTCTTTCATTTGTTTGGATCTGTTTAACAGCATCTTGATTGCTCATAAAGTCACTAGCTTTCCTTTGCTCCATTCTAAATCTGAGGGAATGATTCTCCACATTGAGTTTTAAGCTTCTTTTTCCATTTGTCAAATTCTGCTTTTAAGGCATTCCTCTCCTCGTTGCCTTTTTGAGCCTCTTTTGCCATTTGAGTTGATCTATTTTTTAAGGTGTTATTTTCCTCAGTCAGGCTGTTGTCTCTCATTTCATAATTTTCTTGCATCATTCTTATTTCTCTTCCCAAGTTTTTCTCCACTTCTCTTATTTGCTTCTTAAAGCCCTCTATGGCCTGTAACCAGTTTGTATTTTTTTGAAGCTTTTGCTGCAGGAGTTCTGACTTCACTGTCTTCCTCCTCTTCCATGCTTTGATCCTTTTTGTCATCTAAAATAGGAATGTAAAGTTGGGGTGCTCTGTTTATTTTGCTTACTTTGCCTGCTCATGTCACCACTCAGTCACTTGACCGCTGGGCTTTTTGCCACAGTAGGACTCTGCCAACAGACAGGGGAGGTTCATCCCAAAAGCTGGGGTTTTCTCATCTGCCAAAGATATTAGTTGGGTGCCCTCTCTTAAGACTCCATATGCTCTAGCAAGCTGAACACACATCTCAGGACCTCCACTCTAGACCGCAATGCAGATCCAATCAGGTTAAAGCAAGAACAATTACCCCTCAGACTGTTTTCTTGGTCCCCCTACATTCTGCAGGCCAGGAGCTGAAACTGGCATGTGGCTGCATGGCCACAGAGCTTCAGCCACTTCTTGCCCCTGGGGCAAAGGCTGACCACACTCCCAACTACTGCATCCCAAAGTCCACACTGCACTGACCTCTCACTTTGTCCTTCACATCTATGTGTTGATAATTCTGTAAACCACCACAGTTGCTGGTGATCTGAAGTCCCTCAAGCCAGTGGTTGGTCAGGCCCACCCTGGGGCTAAAACTTCCAACTCCCATGGGGCTGGGATCAGCTCCCAGAGCATTGCTCTGGCCGATTTCTGATGGGCTGTCCTCAGTGGTAGGTTAGTGTCTCTGTGTCATTTTGTGTGTTTTGTAGCTCCAAAATTTGTTCAGAATCCCCTTTTACATGAATTGGGGGAGGTGGGAGCTGGAGCTGAATGGAAGTCCTGTTTCTACTCTGCCATCTCGACTGCCCCCCCACCAGTTTTCTTTTAGTTTTCCCAGGTAGAAAGCTATTTCCTAGGTAATTTATGTTCTTATGTTAATAAAACATTGCATTTTTTAGTTCAGTTATCACTGATTCTAACTTGTTCTAAACTTTTCCACTGAACAACTTTTCAATTTTTTAAACAGTACCAAATTATTTATTATTTTTTTTTATCATGTTGTTTGCAGCCTGAAAATGACATACACCCTCCTTTCGTGTCTTTTTAAAAATAATCTATTAAGAGACTGGATTTTTTTTCCATCAGATGATTTTTTTTTACCTTATCTAGATCTGTAAATCTGTAAATTAATTTTGGTAACATTATCATTTTTATTACATTGGTATGGCCCAGCCACGATACTGAATATCCTTCAGTTATTTAATTTGTTCTTTATTTCCCTGAGGAGAGTTTTGTAATTGTATTAATAAAGTTATTAAGTTTCCATTGGTAGGCTGACTTCCAGGTATTAAATACATTTTGTTTTTATTTTAAATGAAAAATTTCTATTACTGTCTCCTGATGTTGTTATTGCTATATTTATAGGAATAAATGAATGGTAGAGAACTTATTAAGCACTTCCTATCTGTCAGACCCCATGCTAAGCAATGGGGATATAAATATAAGCAAGCAAAAGAGTTCCCGCCCTCAAAGAGTTTACACTCTAATGGGGAAAGACAACACATAGCTCTTCCAGCTCTCTAAGGGAAACTGAAAGGCAGAAGGGTAACATTCTTTAATGGCCTGGAAAAGTACATGGAAGCCTTGTTGGAGGCAAGAAATAAGTCAAAGATCACCTTTTCCAATCTAAGATTTGGGGCAGAATTCAAGTTTTAGTAGGAAAAGGATAAGAATTAGGAGGCGGATGGAGAAGGAATAGTACGGCAATTGCTTGGAAGTAACATGAAAAGGTGATTTCCTAGGAATCTTTGATGATTAACACAGGATAGTCATTATAAAGCACCAGATCATCAGAAATAGTAATAATTTTATTTCCTCTTTGTCTCTGTGGCTCCACTTTATTTTTCTTCTCTTGCTACTGATGGCATTTCAAAAATTATGTCAAATAACAGTAGGGAAATACGACATCTTTTCTTTACTCTCAAATCAGTTGAGAAAGCCTCTAGTGTTTCTGTATTGCATAAAATAACAGTTTTTGTTTGCAGACGGATACTTTTTATAATATTAATAGATCATTCTTTATATTTCCTAATTATAGAAAAACAAAAATTCATACTAACAAAAGTTTTTTTTCCCTGTATCTATTGGTATAAGATGTAGTTTTGGATGCTTTTCTTTTATTTTAATATTATTTTTCTACTTCTTTTCCTAATGTTGAGCCATCCTCACAACCTTGGTATAAAATTGACTTAAACATATGTAAATTATTTTGGGGGGAGTTAAACATTGTTGTATTTTTTTCTCATAATTTTAATTTAAAAAACTGAAACAATATTTATCAATAATATTCCTCCACAATTCTCTTTCTTACCTTTATTTTTCCATGGTTTAGATTAATAATATGTTACTTTTAAGATGTTTAAAAGTAAATTTGTGTTGATATTAACAATTCTTTCAAAGTAAGACAGAATTCTACTGTAAATCCATCTGGATCTTTCAATGCCTCTTTTTTGTATTTCCTCAGATGTAGTTGAATTTCCTTTGTGAGACCATATTATTTAAGATGTGTTTTAAACGTTGTTAATTTGGATATTTGCATGCATTGTGCACAGAATGCTCTATTTTTTTTTTCAAAGTCACAGTTTTGTTGACATAAAACTATTCATAGTCAGGTCTGATAAGTCTTTTATTTTTCTGGATTTGTTGTGATTCACATTGTTCATTTTTTATTTTGTTCTTTTCTTTGTTATCAGGTTAGCTATAGTTTTTTTTTAAACAGTCTGTTAAAATTTAAATTGAATATGATCTTAGTTTTACTTTTTTGTTCTACAATTTCTCTTCTTTCCATTTTATTTCTCCTGTAATTGTTAAAATGTCAGCTTTGGGACTTATTTTTTCTTTATTTACTGGTTGATTTTCTCATTTAATTATTTATTAATTTCATTAAACCTCTTATTTTTAAATGTATGTCTCAAAGATATAATTTTCCCTCAGAAGAATGCTTTTATCTTCATCTCAGAAGTTTCAGTATATTTTCTTGTTATGATCATTGTCTTCATAGTTATTTATTGTTTTTATAATTTATTCTTAGATTGATACATTATTTTGGAATTCATTGTTATTTCCAATTAAATCTGTCTTTTGTTTCTGCTCCTTATACTGACTACTATTTCTATATGTGTATAAGTTATGAACTATAAAGAATATAGTTGAGATTTCTACTTTTAAACAATTATTTTCAATTTCTGTGTTCTTATACATTGTCGATTTTTACAAAGGTGCTATGTTTTCATAAGGTGTGTTTTTCTTTAATGTTTCCATTCAAAAGAAGTCACAAATTGTTGTACTCTAAATTCTCCAATTGTTCATTTAGTTTTACATTGTTCTTTATGTTAGATTTGTCCAAGTCTGAGAGAGAAACACCAAAGTCCTTTATCATTATTGTATTTTATGTGTCTCTTTACAATTTAGTTAGCAATAAAAGGAGATCTTTATAAAGGTCCTTGACTAGTGGTGTATTGGTGTAGCTCTGCAAATAAATGCATAATACACTTTTATTTTATTTATTAAAAACAAAATCATTATTAATATATATTGTGTGATAGTCTGCAAGCGTCAACTCGTGTCATAAAATGTGTCTGTCCATGGCCACAGTTAGCAGCTATTTGAGGGGTAGGATTACAAGTCTTTCCTTCACTCTAAGTCTAACACCCATTTCCTATCAATTATATACTAGATGGAAATATGAAGGAGGAAATGGCAACCTTTTATAGACTATTTTCTCAAGCAGATCACATTTGTCACAGACTTAGCTGAATTACAGAGCAGACAAAGCAAGATCCCACTGTGTTTACCTTTTTTTAATTGCCAAAGACAAAGTTGACATTTTCCCTGGTAAAGCAGCACTCACCTTCCAATTTTCCCCAACTAGCCTCCCTTTTGTGAATATAACCAAAAAAAATGATATCTCATTCCAGGATCATCCTGAAATATTTCTGCTTGCTTTGCCCATACCTCTGTACCTAATGCAATTCTTTTTAGGGGTGAGGAGGGAAGTCACTAGATAAGTTCTCCTTTTCAATGGTAAATAGTAATAGGCAAAAAATGGAATATTCTTATTCCTCCTCAGAAATACCATCCATGTCCAGTTATATAAAAGACAAGTCTCTCCAATTCATGGGGTTTATATTCAAAGACATTTTAACCAAATCAAAGATTGGATATGAGTCCCTGAATCAAGAAAACAATATAAAATAAATATAGAAGGAAAAAAAATAGGATTAGTCTGTGTTCTTTATTTGGGGAAATTACTTCTATACTCATGTGACCCCCAAATAGAAACAGAATATCAATTATTGGTAAATTAGATCAAATTGAATAAATACCAACAAAGTAACAGAAAGTATCCAAATCATGGTACCACATATCTGCCTATTATAAAATGATATACTTTCGTTTAGTACTTAAAATATAAGAGGAGCATGGCAGTTGATGATTTTGCCTGCACAGCAGTGTAGATATCCCCAGTAGCCCAAGAACTTTGTATGATAAAATTCAGGTCTTAGCTACACATGTTAAAAGTCCTGACTTAGTTTAGAAAAGGATGAAATTACTCAAGTGAAACTTCGGTTAAGATAATGGTAAAGAAGAGAAAAAAGAACAAAGATTTTTTTTTTGAAATGACTTCCTTCTATACTGGCTTCATTTTCAGAAATCCTAAATAATTTGCTGCAGGGTATACACAAATTAATTATGTTAGATTTTAGCATCACAAAATGTTTGGTGGAAAATCTAATTGCAGTTTAAAAACATTGTTTCTATAGCTTGGTTGCAACTCAAGTATATTTCATTTCCCATGTATTCCACAGATAATGAGACTCAGTTGTTTTGTGTTATACTCTATCATTTTCCAGGGGTTCATAAATTATACAATGCACTGCTTAATCTTCCACACCTTCACTCACTCTTCTCTTCTCTGTTTACATATTCCCACTATATGTCAGCCAATATCTGCATTTTGATTATAAACAGAATGAAACTTCTTCCAAAAACCTGTTAGCTTATACAGAAACATATTTTATAATATCTTTCTTGTATTTTATTTCACAAATGCATAACGTTTCTTTTTGCTATTGCATGAACTTGGCATTTTTAACTAGCCTGGGATTAGCTTTTCTGTGTGTTCATAAAGCATTAAAGCTTTACTGAACAAAACAGCTCCTTCTGACCTCAGCTAGAAAAATGGAATAACTTTAAGCATGCTCCTTTTATTAATAGATTTTTCCATTTGTAATTCCTTCCCCAAATCCCTTCCCTGTTGCTCTTGCTGCTATCCCTGCTTGTGTGTCAATGTGTGGAAAGATCATCATTTTCTTCCCTGCAATATTTTTGATATGACAAATGTTGGGGGCCAATCAAGTCATCCCCCAAGGTTCCTTGGTTTCTTTCATCTATCTCCCTTATTTTTCCTTGATAACCAGAGGCAATCTGTTTGGAAGATATAGAGTTAAAACAGTAAGAGGATACACAGTTAACATTCTCATCTAGGAGCTCAGAAGTATCACAAATGCCTAACGCTATTTTTTTGCTATTTTAAATGGAGCTAACAAAGCAGCCCCTTAAATGTTGGGGAACCAGACAAGAAACAGCACAGATGCTTGTGTCTCTGTGCTGTTATATACCCACAGGTGATCACTTAGGGTCATAATTTTAAACATAGCAGAGGGGCTGAAAGGTTACTGTTTTGAGACATTGTGGACGAAAATGACATGAGATGAAAAATGCATGTAATAAATAAGAAAAAATAAGAGCTCAACCATGGCAAAAAAGAAAGAATAAGAAAGAAAGGAATACCACAAGGGTTCCTCATGCCATTCTGAATCTCAATGTATTTCAAGAATCTCTATTACTTATAAGTGTGTATGTTTCACTCATCAATTATGATACTGATGCATATCAGGCATGCTCCTAGTAATGCCTAATTATATAGTTTTCCCCCAAACTGTAACTTTAAATAATGTATTATACAATCAGAAAGTTTATCTACAGCAATATACCAAAGAAATGATCATGCCAGTTCTGTGATGCCTCATAGGAGTTAAAATACCAAATATTACAGAATTTACATTCTGATTTTGAAATACTTTATGGAAACTAAAGATCTTATAGACTTGCTTCTTGATTGAATGTGTGGTCTCTCCTGTATTCTTAGAAAAATTAGTGTGGAAATCATTGTGTCCTCAGCTTCTTAGTCTTCACCACTCTGCAAACATGCTTACCCATTATGCATTTTGAAAATCTGTCCTAATATAATACTTTCCCACAAGCCCTCTCCAAGAATTTAATATAATTACTCTTAAAGCTCTCTGCACTCCATTCTAACTAGCTGTCCCTTGAGCTTGGCCTTCCATTTCCTCTCCCCATTTCTTCAAGTAGGTAACCTACTATGCCTGGCAAACATTTCTCCCAAACTTTTATCATCTCTAGTTTCATTCAAGGTTCAGAGAAATTACCAACTCATTCACAAAGCCATTCCTAAAACCCACTTCCCAGGCACAGATATTTTCTCCTTCAAGTGATTTTTTCTTGCTAGTATTGGTACTTCTGGAATCTCCTTCCCCCCTGACACCCGCAAACCATAATTGGAATTTCTTTAAAGCAAGAGTTTTTTTGTAATTTTCTTTTGTTTTTTCTTTGTTTCCTTAACATAGTCCCTTGCACTGAGCCAATGTCTGATTAAAGTTTATTTAACATTTTTCATGGACTCTTTCCACATTTAGGTTGAATTGAAGGGCTGTTTTAAGTCCTTCATGCTTAATTTTTAGCTATCATTTATGTTAAAAAAAAGAAAGAATACCTATATTGATGATTTAGGGGAAATAGTATCAGTAGGGCATGTAGTATGAATATATAATGGCCCTTTCACTTTCAGATAACAGACTATATTATGACAAAGATAGGGGTGCTATCTATGGTCATAGAATAAAGGGAGTTAGCTGGTCTGGGACATCAGGGACTGATGTTCTAATTAACTTAGTCTCATTGCTACTGTCTTCTAACCTACAGAGGTCCTAGCATAATTATAATTACTGAAATTTTATACTACTTTACGGCTTAAAATTAATTTCCATATCTTAATTCAGAGTTTTATTTAACCTTTTACAAAGGGCTGTTGGTGAAGAAAATTCTTTACCAATCTTAAAGCATTGTAGAAATGTGAATTATTGCTGTTGACCCAATCAACAACTCTGTGAAACCTATGAATGCATTCCACTATTATTCTCATTTTGGCCAGGAATGGTAAGGGGTAGGAAGTGAATTTGTACTTTCATTAGTATAAGGAAATTCTGTTAAGAAAACTATCAGTATAGATTAACATCTTCTGTACCTGGTAGCACTGAAATTGGCTTTCTCTCTACCATGTCATACTGTCTTTCCTTATTATTTTATACATGATTAAACTGAAGTCAAAGAAGTTAAGGGTTTTGCCTTCATGGCTAAGAAGAGATAGAGTCAAAAGCCAAACCTAGTTTATCTCTGAATCCAAATCTGATGCTATGTCCACTACAATATACCTGACTCGTCAAATTGTCTCTTGTTAAGAGTAATAGAATGATGGGGGGGGGGAAGGGAGCAGGGGGACGATACAAGAAAGCAGAGTGGAAGCAGAGACTCACCTGAGATCTCCTGCAAACTCCTTCAAATACCTCTAAAAAGTGTATCTGAACAAGTTCTGGAGAGGGACAATCCACAAAGAGACAGCGTGGAAGATTTCAAGCCCAAGACAACCTGCAAGGTCAACAGGAAGGATCTGCTGCACCTGACTGAGCATGTATAATAAAATTACCATTATACCTAAATTAATTTATTTATTCAACATTATACCAATCAAACTGTCCAAATTATGAAGCTAGAAAAAAATGACAAAATTCATCTGGAATAACAAAAGGCTCAGAATATCAATGGAATTAATGAAAAGAAATGCTAGGGAAAGTAGCCTTGCCATACCAGATCTTAAATTGTATTATAAAGCAGCAATTATCAAAACTATTTGGTACTGACTTAGAAATAAAATATTGGGTCAGTGGAATAAGTTAGGTACAAAAGGAGCAGTAGTCAGTGACTATAGTAATCCACTGTTTGATAAACCCAAAGACTCACATTTCTGGGATAAGAACTCACTATTTGACAAAAACTGCTGGGAAAATTGGAAAACAGGATGGTTTAAACTGGGTATAGACAGATATCTAAGACTGTATACTAAAATAAAGTCCAAATTAGTATACAATTTTGATATAAAGGCTGCTACTATTAGCAAACTGGAAGAGCAAGGGATAGTTTACCCGCCAGTTTATGAAGAATGGAAGAATTTATGACAAAACAAGAGAGAGAAACCATTATGGAATGCAAAGTTGATAATTTTGTTTACACTAGATTGAAAAGTTTTTATACAAAAAAAGCCAATGCAACCAAGCTTTGGAGGGAAGCAGAAAACTGGGAAAGAATTATTACAACCAGTATCTCTGATAAAGGTCTCTTTTCTCAAATATATAGAGAACTGAGTTAAATTTATAAGAACACAAGTCAATCTCCAATAGGTAAATGGTCAAAGGATATGAACAGGCACTTTTCTAAGGAGAAATTAAAGATATCTATAGTCATATGAAAAAATGCTCTAAATCCCTATTGATTAGAAAAATGCAAATCAAAACAGTTCTTAGATACCACACCCAACCCATCAGATTGGCTAATATGTCAAAACAGGATGATTATAAATGCTGCAGAAGATGTGGGAAAATTGGAACACTAATGCAGTGTTGGTCGAGTTGTGCACTGATCCAACCATTCTGGACAGCAATTTGGAAGTATGCCAAGTATGGAAGTATATATATATATATATATATATATATATATATATATATACATATATATATACACACACATAATAAAATATATATAAAATATAAAAAAAATATAAAAATATACATACCCTTTGACCCTGTAATACCACTTCTAGGGCTGTATCTCAAAGAGATCATACAAATAGGAAAAAAACCCAAATGTACAAAAATATTTATAACAGGTCTTTGTGTGGCTTCAAAGAACTAGAAATAGAGATGTTCATCAATTGGGGAATGGCTGAACAAGTTGTGGTAATGCAATGGAATACTACTGTGTTACAAGAACTAACAAGCAGGAGGACTTCAGAAAAAAAAACTTGGAAAGACTTATATGAACTGAGGCTGTGAGTGGAGTAGAACCAAGAGAACATTGTACACAGTTACAGCTACATTGTGCAATGACTAACTTTGATAGACCTGTCTCTCCTCAGCAATTCAAGGTTCTAAGACAACTCCAAAATTCTTGTAATAGAAAATACTGTCCACATCCAGAGAAAGAAATATGGAGTATGAAAACAGATGGAAGCATACAATTTGCTCTCCCGTTTTTGTTTTGCATTTTGTTTGTTCTTTCTTGTGATTCATTCCATTGGTTATAATTCTTCTTTGCAATGTTACTCATGAAAATGTGTTCAATGTGAATATATATGTAAAGCCTATATCAGATTACATGCCATCTTGGGGAGGTGGTAGGATAAGGAGGGGGAGAAAATTTGGAACTCAAAAGCTTGTGGGACTGAATGCTGTAAACTAAAAATTAAAAATTTTTCAAAAAAGGAGATAAAAAATGATTAGACTTTTAGAATTGAAAGAGGCTTTAGAAGTATAGTTAAAGTAGCAATAATTTCATGTAGTTTCATATTTTGTCTATTTCTCAAATTTCTGGACTCCTGCTCAATATGAACTAATGGCTCCTTTCAGAGAATGAGGGGAAAAAAAAAACAACCTGGGTTTCTTTTCTAGCTCTACCTGAGAAAACTATTTTTAGATCAGGAAATATTTTATGGATTTTTTTTATAATATCAGTCAATTTTGCTAGTAAAATATGATAGTGTCAATCCTCAACATATAATTTCATGCCTTCCTACTTTCTTAAATGTAGTCAAGAATCATCCTGCTTTCTTTTGAGTCATTCCATGACTTCTTTCTTTTACTGTTTTTAAGACCAGTGAATTTCATACTGTAATTGTTTGGAAGGAAGACTTAATTCGTCCATTCATTAATTTTTAGTTCAAACACAGAACAATTCTTTTGGACCCTCAGAAGTAAGGTTATGCAAATATGATCCCATAAATTTATGCCTACTTAGGTAAATAGATAAGGCAGACACGGTATAGAATCCACATAGTGTTTTCCTCGGTGAAGGTTGGAAACTCTCATTTATCTTAATACGCAGATCTTGTTAAGGTGATCACAAATATTGATAGCCTTGTGCTCATAGTATACTTGGTAGGGGAGGTGAAGGAAAGGAGACAAAAATGGTATTATGGAAGGTTTGAAATTTGTAGAGAGTATGTGTTGCTCATATCTTTTAGTCTCTAAGCTGGATGTAAGCTAGAAGAAAATGAGTAATACACATGATAATTCTCTATATTTATCACTATTGTAGAGGGATATTTCATTTTTGAGTGGTAAAATAGTCTCAACTTCTCTAAAGTAATGATTATTGTGTCCATTGATAATTAATTTGTATCTATGTGTAGGACACTGTGCTAAGAGTTGGACACAAGTAAAGAAAATATATGAATCCTATCCTCAAGAGGTTTACCAACTAGTTGGGAAAATGAGGGATATTTTGACAGAACCATGATTTAGGTGGTGTGGCTACCTCCAAAGCCCCAGTGCTTTACTGTTAATTTCTTCATTTCTTCTCATTCTATAATGTTCTTGCTCATATTTTCCTGTAAGTCTTCCATACCAGATCTTCCCAGTACAGACAAGAGCACTTTTCTCATTCTTTTATTATCTTGTGGCAACCAATGTAGTCTTTGGGCTATATATCTATTACTTCTCATTCTGGCAATCTCCCTGGCCAATCAGGTCTTTTATCCCTACATAACCATAAAGATGTCTTATACTACTTTTTGCATATTTACACACAGCATAATATTTTCATTGTTAGTTGGATTACTGATCATTTAAATCATTACGTTCTATGCATCATAGCCATAGAGTATCACTGAAAGAATACTGGTGTTAAATGGATGGGCTTTTACTTACTGATTTGCTACCACTGAAAGCATTAGGTTTTTGTCCCCTCCCCAGGAATTTAATTTGATCATCTCTGACTACTACATTCATAGCCTAGCTCTTTATCTTCTACATAGGAATGAAGAGCAGTCATTTGACAGTTGGTTCATCTACCTACATGTCATTGCCTAAACAATCTGCACTTCTCATCCACTTTGTTCTTCCACTGTGGGTTGTTAGGTTAATTTCTTTGACTTTGATAAAATCTAAATTTTACCAAGGCAGGTTCATAGCTGCTTTCTTTCTGTTGAAGTATACTTAATTTCTTTTTTTTTCTTTAGCAATTTGATCCAGCCTTTGTTCTTTGAAGATAAATTTTGTTGCTGTATTTGCCCTTGAATTACATTCATTTGATTCACTTCATAAAGAATGTGTGGCCTTGATATACAAGCTTTTTGAATGGGTGAAGCAACTCACTTTTATAATGCTTCAAGGTTTTCTTTTTTTACAAAGTACTCTATTCACCACCATTATGTGAAATTTATACTATAAATATTATTACCTTTTTAAATTTTTTATAAAGGAAGAAGTTGAAGATCAGAGAGTTAAGTGGTTTCCCCATGGTGACATAGCCAATAGTTTTAAGAATTCTGTCTACAACTGAAGTGTTATAAAGTCAATGTTCTCTCATTACAGTATCTGGTGTCCAAACTCAAATAAAAATGCATCCATAGGGGCTACCTGATGACTTAGAAAATCAAATTAACATTATGTTGTACTGCTATTCTTATTTATTTTGTTTAACATTTCTTAATTACATTTTAATATGGTGCAGACAGGTAGTAGATAAAGACTATGAGTTTGACACCTCTGCACTGCTCAATTCTCTCTGTTCACTTTTTAATTTCTTAATCCTGAACTGCAATTTCCAACATAGGAACACAGGAAACACTGTGTATCAATACTATTACACATACCTGAGTGGTAGTAAAATGGCAAAAAAGAGGTAAGAATTACTTTATTTTTGGGTTATTTTTTGGAGGGTTGATTTTTTGTTTTGTTTTTGCTTTTTGGAGGGGGGAAGGCAGGGAAATTTGCTTTAAGTGACTTGCCCAAGGTCACACGACTAGTAAGTGTTAAGTGTCTGAGTTCACATTTGAACTCATGTCCTCCTGACTCTAGGGCCAGTGCTCTATTCATGGTGCCACCTAGCCACAACCAATCACCATAGTTTTTAGGTAGTGTATACTCCTTACTTTAAGAGTAAGAAACTTGAGGTGGCCAGGTGGCACGGTGAGTAAGAGAGCCAGCCCCAGCGTAGGGAAACCTGGGATTAGTTCCGGCCTCAGATACTTAACACACCCACACTAAATAACTGTCTGTGTAGCCTTCAGCAAGTTACTTAACCCCGATTGCTTTTTAAAAAAAGAGTAAGAAATTCCCTCTCTCCCCCAAAAAGAGTAAGATATTTGAAGAGTCATTCCCCAATCAATAGGCAAGAGACATGAACAGTCAATTTTCAGATGAAGAAATCAAGGCTAACTAAAGTCACATGGAAAAAAATGTTCTCCATTATAACTGATTGGAGAAATGCAAATCAAAACAATTTTGACCTACTACCTCACACCTATTATATAGGCTAATGGGACAGAAAAGGGAAAGTGACAACTGTTGTAGGGGATGTGGGAAAATTGAGACACTAATGCATTGTTGATAGAGTTGTGAACTGATTCAACCACTATGTAGAGTAATTGAGAACTATGCCCAAAGGGTGATAATATCATGCACAGCCTTTAACTGAGCAAAACCACTACTAAGTTTGTATACCAAAAGAGACTGGGGAAAAAATAAAGAGGAAAAGGACCTATGTATACAAAATATTTATAGCATCTCTTTTCTGGTGGCAAAAAAATTGGAAATTGAGGGGATGCTCAGCAACTGGAGGATGACTGAATAAGTTGTGGCATATGATTGTAATGGAATACTATTGTGTTATAGGAAATGATGAGCAGGCATATTCCATAAAAACCTGGAAAGACTTATATGAACAGATGCAAAGTGAAATGAGTAGAACCAGGAGACCATTGTACACAGGAATAACAATGTTAAAAGATGATCAACTGTGAATGACTTAGCTATTCTCTGCAATATAATGATATAAAACATTTCTAAAGAACTTATGATGAAAAATAGTATTGATACCCAGAGAAAGAACTGATGAAATACACACACACAGACACACACACATTGAAACATACCTTTTCACTTCATTTTTTATTTATTCCTACATTTTCCCCAACTGGATAATTTTTTTTTAGTATTCATTTTTTAAAACTTTGAGTTTAAACTCTCTTCCTTTCTCCCTCCCCACCATCCTCCTCATTGAGAAGGCAACAATTTGATGCATGTTTTACCTGTGTAGTCATACAAAATACGTGCATAATAGTC
Organism: Petaurus breviceps papuanus; assembly: GCF_028583685.1. Classification (NCBI taxonomy): domain Eukaryota; kingdom Metazoa; phylum Chordata; class Mammalia; order Diprotodontia; family Petauridae; genus Petaurus; species Petaurus breviceps. The sequence goes on from NW_027186372.1 coordinate 15,371,055, forward strand.
ATGTTGTGAAAGAAAATAGACAAAAAAAAGAAAGTTTAAAAAAAAGTTTCAATCTGTATTTAGATACCATCAGTTCCTTCTGTGGGAATGGATAACATTTTTCATCATAATTCCTTCAGAGTTTTCTTGGATCATTTTATTGCTTAGAAGATCATGGTTATTCACAGCTGATTGTCTTAAAATAATCTGTTACTTTGTACACAGTGCATTTCACTTTGCATTAGCCCATGCAAGTCTTTCCAGGTTTTTCAGAGAGCATCCTGCTGATCATTTCTTATACAATACAAAACAACAATACAAATGGAATACAAGAGTATCCTGTCATAATCACACACCATAACCTGTTCAGCCATTTCCTAATTAAAAGGCATTCCTTCAATTTCTAATTCTTTGCCCTTAGAAATGAACTGCTATAAATATTTTTGTACATATTGGTTCTTTCCTTTTTTTAAAATCTCTTTTAGGATACAGATCTAGTAGTTATATTGCTAGGTCAAAGGGTATCTATGGTTTTACGGAACTTTGAGCATAGTTCCAAGTTGCTTTATAGAATGATTGAATCAGTTCACAACTCCACCAACATTGCATTAATGTCTTATCTTTCCCACACCCCCTCCAACTTATTGTCATTTACTTCTTCTGTCCTATTAGCAGACCTAATAGGTATGAGGTAATCTCTCAGAATTGTTTTAATTTGCATTTCTTCAGTCAATAGTGAGTTATAGTATTTTTTCACATGGCTACAGATAACTTTTCTTATTTCTCCTGAAAATTGGTCATATATTTTGATCAATTATCAATTTGGGAATGACTCCTTTTTTTTATTAATTTGCCTCAGTTCTCTCTATGCTTAAGAAATGAGACCTTTACAGAGAAACTTGCTTCAATTTTTTTCCACAGTTACTATTGCTAACTGTATTTCCCTCAATCATATCCCCCCATTTATTCTTTTCTGTTTCTCCTTTTACCCTGTCTCTCCTAAAAATGTTGTGATTCTGACTACCTTCTCCCCCAAAGTGCCTTCCCTTTTATCACCTCTCCTTCCTTCCCCCCTCACTTTCCTATAGCGTAAGATGGATTTCTATACCCAATCTAGTGTGTATGTTATTCCCTCTTTGAGCCAATTCTGATGAGAATAAGGTTTACTCACTCCCCCTTTACCTCCCCCCACCACTTTTCCTCCACTGAAAAACTTTTTCATGCATCTTTATGTGAGACAATTTAGCCTATTCTAAGTCTCCCTTTCTCTTTTTCTTGGTACATTCCTCTCTCACCTCTTAATTTGATGTTTTTAGATAACATCCATTCATATTCAATCCACACCTATACCTTCTGTCTATATATACTTCTTTTAACTACCCTAATAATGAGAAAAAATCTTATGAGTTACAAATATCATTTTGTCTTTTAGGAATGTAAACAGTTGAACTTTAATAAGTCCCTTATGACATCCCTTTCCTGTTTATCTTTTTATGCTTCTCTTGAGTAGTGTATCTGAAAGTCAAATTTTCCTTTCAGTTCTGGCATTTTCATCAAGAATGCTTGAAAGTCCTCTCTCCTATTGAATTTCTATCCCCATTCCCACCTCCAACTTCCCTGAAGGCTTATACTCAGTTTTTCTCAATAAGTGATTTTTTTTGTTGTAATCCTATCTCCTTTGCCCTCCAGACTATCATATACCAACTCCTCTAATATTTTAAGGTACAAGCTGCTAAATCTTGTATTATCCTGACTGTGACTCCACCATACTTGATTTTTTTTTCTGGCTGCTTCTAATATTTTCTCCCTGACCTGGGAACTCTGGAATTGGCTATAATATTCCTGGTAACTGCCATTTTGGGGATCTCTTTCAGGAATTGATCACTAGATTCTTTTAATTTCTATTTTGCCCTCTTATTCTAGAATATCAGGGCAATTATCCTCAAAATTTTCCTGAAATATGATTTCAAGTCTCTTTTTTTGATCATTATCTCTTCTGGATTTATTTTCCAGGTCAGTTATTTTTCTAATGAGATATTTCACCTTGTCTTTCTTTTTTTTCATGTTTTGGTTCTTTTTCATTGTTTCTTTATCTCTCATAAAGTCACCAGTTTCCATTTGCTCCATTCTAATTTTTAAGGAATTATTTTCTTCAGTGAGCATTTCTACTTCCTCTTCCATTTGGTCGGTTTTGCTTTTTAAGGTATTTTTCTCTTCATTGACTTTTTCGACTTTATGAGTTCTCTTATTTACTTTTCCATGTTTCTCTTGATTCTTGCATTTGAAAATCAAATTTTCTATTCAGCTCTCGTCTTTTCATCACACATGCTTGAAAGTCCTCTATTTCATTAAATGTCCACATTTTTCCCTGAAGTATTATGCTCAGTTTTGCTGGGTAGGTGATTCTTGGTTTTAATGCTAGCTCCTTTCCCCTCCAGAATATCATACTGCAAGTCTTTTGGTCACTTAATGTAGAAGTTGCTAGATCTTGTGTTGTCCTGATTGTGTTTCTATAAAATTATTGTTTCTTCCTGATTGCTTATAATGTTTTCTCCTTGATCTGGGTACTCGGGAATTTGGCTATAATATACCTGACAGTTTTCATTTTGGGGATCTCTTTCAGGAAGTAATCTCTGAATTCTTTTAATTTCTATTTTGCCCTCTTATTCTAGAATATCAAGGCAATTATCCTCAAAAATTTTATGAAAGATGATTTCAAGGCTCTTTTTTTGATCATTATCTCTCCTGGATCTATTTTCCAGGTCAGTTGTTTTTCCAATGAGATATTCTACATTGTCTTATTTTTTTTTTTCATTCTTTTGGATCTGTTTTATAATGTCTTGATTTTGGGGAGGCTGGGTGACACAGTGAGTAGAGTGCTGACCCTAGAGTCAGGAGCACCTGAGTTTGGATCCGGCCTCAGACACTTAACACACACACGTACACACACACACACACACACACACACACACACACACACACACACAAAACCTAGCCGTGTGACCTTGGGCAAGTTACTTAAACCCAATTGCCCTCCAAAAAGCAATAATAATAATAATAATAATAATATCTTGATTTCTCATAAAGTCATTAGCTTCCATTTGCTCCATTCCAACTTTGAAGGAATTATTTTCTTCAGTGAGCTTTTGGACTTCCTTTTTCCATATGATCAATGTTGCTTTTTAAGGCATTGGCTCCTCATTGGCTTTTTGGACCTTTTTTTGCCATTTGAGTTAGTCTATTTTTATGGTGCTGTTTTCTTCAGTATTTTGGGGGGTCTCCAAAACCATTGACTCATTTTTCATGATTTTCTTGCATCATTCTCATTTCTCTTCCCAATTTTTCCTCTACTTCTCTTACCTGATTTTTTTTCTTTTTTTTTTTAGCTTTTTTTGGAGGGCAATTGGGATTAAGTAGCTTGCCCAAGGTCACACGGCTAGGTGTTTTTGTGTTAAGTGTCTGAGGCAGGATTTAAACTCAGGTCCTCCTGACTCCAGGGCCAGTGCTCTATTCACTGCGCCACCTAGCCACCTCTTCTCTTACCTGATTTTCAAAATTCTTTTTGAGATCCTCCATTGCCTGAAACCAATTCATTTTTTTTTCTTGGAGGATTTTGATGCAGGAGTTTTGTCTTTGTTTTCTCTGGTTCTATGTTTTGATCCTCTTTGTCACCAAAGAAAGAATGATTTTATAGTCAGATTTCTTTTCCTCTGTTTGCTCATTTTCCCAGTCAATTAGTTGACTTTTAAGTTCTTTGCCATGGTAGAACTCTGTTCCCAGAGTGGAAAGTATTGTGTCCCAAATTTCTGGGGTTTTGTCAGAGCTACTTCTAGGTATCTACCTAAGAACTGTAAGGAGGACTCCCTCTTCACAGCTGCAACAAGCTCTGCCATGCCAATGCTCCTCCTCACCCCATTACCGCCACCCAAGACTATGACCCAGATCCAAGCAGGGCAAAGCAAAAGAATTTTGCCCTAGTACCAAAAAATAGATTCCTGCAATTGCCTTCTGATCAGCTGCTTGGTCCCCCCACCATCTGTGGGCCTGGAGTTCCAGAAGCAGTAGCCATTGCTGTTGCTGCCACCACAGCAGCCACCACTTCCATCACCCTGGGGGCAGGAGCCAGATTATATGCTTCTCTCACCTAGGTTCAACAGGGTTTCCCCATTGACCTTTTACTTTTCCTTTTTCATTTTTGGATTGAAATGTCTGGAAACTGCCACTGCTGCCAGTGATTCAGTCCCCTGAGGTCTGCTGTAGCCCAGTCTATGCTGCTGATCTATGTCGGCATAGCCCACACAGGATTGTACGCCATTCCTAGCCTGGTGTGATAGACCATTCCTTTTGGCCTGCTAGGCTTTTCTCAGCTGGCGATGTATTTCACTTTGTCACCTTGCGGCTCTGCGTTTCCAAAATTTGTTTAGAGTCATTTTCCACAGATATTTGGAGGTGATTGGGGGATGAGTGCCCCAATTCATATTTTTCTTGAAAGCTTTCAATGTAGGAGCTTTGCCTTTTGTTTCTTCTTCTGAGTGTGTGTTATGATCTTTTTCTGTCACCATAGTAACTTTCTATAGCCAGAGTTTTTTCCCTTGTTTGCTCATTTTCCCAACTTATGACTTGACTTTTAACTATTTGTTAAAATAGGACTCTGCTTCCAGGGTAGAGGGTGTACTATTCCAGGCTTTGCGTCAACATTTTCAGAGATACTTCTAGGGATCTGTAAGTTTTCAGTTATTTCATGGTGGTATGATGTAAAGAGAGGTGTTTACTACTCTCCTGACCTATCCTCTTGTCTGTGAGTAACCAAAAGTTCTCTTTTCTGCCCTGGAACTGTGAGGAGGGTCCCCTCCTCTGCTGTGGCTACAAGTTCTGTGCTAGTCTTTCTCCTTGACCTGGGACTTACACTCAGGATTGTGACCCAGATCCAAGTATAGGCATAGCAACAGTGCTGCCTTAGTGCTAGCAAAAAGACCCCTGTAATCTTCTTCTGACCAGTTTTTCAATCCCCTTACCATCTTTGGGCTTAGAGCTTTGGAAGTAGCCACTGCTGCTGCTGCTGCTGATTCAGTGACTTCCAAGGCCCACTTCTGGTTTGTTGTTGCTGAGGCTGTGCTGGCACAGCCTGGGCTGCACTGCACTCTCATGTAGATGTGACAGACCTTGCCTCATTACCCTCTAAGTTGTTTTTGGAGATTGTGGTTGAGTGGCCTGGAAACCACCACTGCTGCTACTAATTCAGTCACCCTGAGATCTGTGGGTTTGCTGGGGTCTGGTCTTTATGGGCATAGCCTGCTCTGGATTGCACTATTTCCTCACCCTGGTGCAACACACCTTTCCTGCTAACCTTCCTAGTTGTCTTGGGCTGGAAATTTATTTCATTCCATCTTTTTGTGGGTTCTGCTGCTCTAGAATTTGTTTAGAGTCATTTTTAAAGGTGTGTCCCTGTGAATCCCTGCCTTTACTCTGCCATCTTTGCTCTACCCCTTATTTTTTTTGGGGGGGTGGCGGAGTGTCTTTTTTTGGTCTATGTTTTCTAACATTTCTAATATGGAAATATATTTTTCATGACTACACATATGTATAACCTATATTGAATTGCTCATCTTCTAATTAGGGGGGTATAGGGAGAGGAAGGGAGACAACTTGGGAAACAAAATTTTAAAAATAAATGTCAAAAATTACTTTTACATGTACATGGGGAAAATAAAATACTAAATAAGTAGTTTTGAAAGAGTCAGATATTTGTTCAATGACTAAAAGGTAGATATGCTATCAGGAAAACAATTATATCAGTCTTACCCCTTCACTTTAAATGAAATCAGAAGACAAAGCAAAGTTGCCCCAATTTATGGTATACATGTTCTCTAAGAATAGAAAATGAAAGGATTTTTTTTATCATATGTCCAAATGTTAACAACAACAAAAACATCATTCCATGGGGTACTTGATAATCTTTCATTTAGTCTCCTGATAGGACAATTAGGTGGTACAGTGGACAGAAGGCTGAGCCTGGAGTCAGAAAGTCTTTAATTCAAATATGAGCCCTGATACTAATCCATTATTTGACCCTTCTAGCTATGTTACTTAAACTTATACCTACCTCAGTTTCATCCACTGCAAAATGAGGTTAATAATAGCACTTAGCTTCCAGAATTATGAGGATCAGATAAGATATGTGGCTTGGTTGTCATCCTTTATTCTTGAAGAGGATCAACATGGCATCTCTATGTTGAGGTCAGGACAAAGTGTGTCTGACTGTGACTGATCACACCAATATAAGCTTGGAAGGCTCTGCCACAGGGTGGGCACAAATAGCTTATATGAACATTTTCCGTGAAGATGTATCTAAATTTGCACATCTCATTTTTTCTTTAAGCTACTGAAATTCTCCTTTGCTGATAGATAACAGCATCTTGAGATAACATATGTAAAGTGCTTAGCACAGTATCCTGCATATAGTGTTTAACAAATTCTCTCTCCTTTTCCATTCCCCATGAAAGGCTTTTTCAGAAAGAATCTCATGAAGATAATTACAGTCTGTCAACCAAAATCTGTTCTAGAGGCTCAAGACAGCAAAATTTCATGATTTCAACGAAATGGTAGGTATATGAGAGAAGAGTGGGGAAAAAGGTGGAGAAAATGGTGCTTTATGCTTATATATCATTAATAGTTTCTCCTGTAAAAGTTGGGAAGACATACACATAGTGAATAGGATTATTAAAAATCAAATTTGTTATGGTCTAACAAATCAAATGACTAGTGACTGCCTTAGGAATCAGTCATTCTCTAAACATCTATGCACAGTATAAACACCAACTTCTTAAAGTAAAAATTAAAATGAATATAAAATTAGAAGAAACTAAAAATGAGATTATATAGCAATAATATATGATGAGGGGAAATTCAGATCTGACCTTACCTAACCCATCTAAACCAGCTGTAGACACTAGAAAAAAGAAATACAAAACTTAAAAGCATCAATATGGACTATCACAGTTTTCTAAAGATGTCTAACAAATGTAGATCAATCTCCTCAAGGATTGGACCAACTTAGTCTAGTCAGGGGTGGAGGACCTTAGGCCTCTAGCCACATATGTCCTCAAGGTCCTCAAGTAAGGCCCTTTTACTGAATCAAAACTTCATAGAAGAAATCCCTTTAATAAAAGGATTTCTTTTATAAAACTTGGATTCAGTCTAAAGGCCACACACAAGGACCTAGAAGGCCACATGTGGCCTCGAGGTTACAGGTTTGCCATCCCTGGTTTAGAAACTGCTTTAATAAGAAATAAAAACACAAAAAAAACCATGATCTTCTTGCCAACCAGAGAGATAATGGCAGCCATAGAAAATACTAGTTTATAATATAAATTAATCTCTAAAATCTTATTAGAAGATTATCATAGAAGATTATGAGTTAAATTTTTTTTAATGAAAGTAAGAAGTAGCAAAGGGAAGCATATGGTTATAGTAGACTTGGTTAGACACTTCATTAAGCTCTCACCCTCAGAATACTTAAGGATGAAACTGAAAGGGGGCAAAAAAAAGGACAAAAATTCAAAAAATTTATCAATATTTCTATAAAGAACTTTCCTTTATTAATCATACTATTATCACACTTGCACTGTAATATCATTGTCCCTGATATGTTTCATGAGGAAACAGAACTGCCTTTAAGTAAAGATAGGAAAAACAGCTGAACTAGAACAAATATTCTCAAAAGAAGTTCATGTTGGGGTGGGGAGCAGGGAAAGTAATTTTGATGACATTGAGGGATCAGTTTTAAAGACACATAAAAGAGAGAATACCAAATGCTTAGGAAAAAATCAGGGACTTCATTATTACAAAAAGTAGCAATCAAGGAAATATCAAATACTGCCACTCTGCCTATTTAAAATTGTTTAAGAACAATCTACACAAATACCAAAGAAATCCTTGATGAAGGCATAAGCAGAGACTATGTAGGTTTTTGCAAATGAGATTTCAGACAATAATTCACAAGGTACAGATCAAGATTCCACTATACCTATTATCCATTTACCATGAAAAAGGAGAGTGTCTATCAAAACACCATATTTAATGTTCTCTTTTAGCAAGATGTCCCCCATGCAGAGGTTGAGATCATAAAAGTTTCTTTTAAAGATTCATCAGTAGAGGTACAATAACCATCTGGTTATTGATGTCAAGCAAAACATAAAACAATCAGAGGCAAGCTTTTCAAAAGTGTTTGCCAGTTTCAAAGAAGATGATTAGCCCAGAGACTAATTCAAAGAGGAATTCTTTATACATGGTCCTTGATATATTCTAGTATGCAGATGAAAATGTATTGATTTATTAAGCTCTGGAACAATACAAAGACTTCTAGTTTAGATCTATAATCTAATTTTTCAGAGAAAAAAAAAATCACATGAAGAATGCCTAGTATCTGACGTACAATATGCAATTGCAAAGACAGCCTATAGAGTAGATCAATCAAAACATATATCCTGAACAGAACTTAGCTGAATAATGAGCTGGGTCCAGCATTGAAAATGAAGAAGAAAACAAATGGCATTGCCTTTGGGAAATGGTACAGTGACTGTAATGACCACAAGCTTCTCTCTGAAACAAAGGTCAATCTTTTTAGAAAACAATATTCTTTTGGTGATACTATATGGTTGTGACTCATTGAATACTGCAGTCGTCAAAGAATTAAGGTTACATGTCTCATAAAGGACAATAGAGAAACACATGGTGAATATGAAATGGCTTTACCAATGGGGAATTGCCCAGATGATGAGGCATAAAGTATAGTGTCAAAAAGATGTATAATTGAAAAAGTCATATATTGAGAACAAAGGCTAACTAATAAAGAACTCATTCATCCCAATGGTATTATACATTATCAAGTGATTTAAAGTCCCTACTGCTTCCACTCTTCTCCAGCATACTGGATGGGCCCCCAATGAAGTATTTATGGGCAGATATAAACAAGAAATGACTGAGTTGCTGTCAATATCTTTTGGTGGGTGGGACTACCGATCGAAATACACACCAAGTTGTTCATTCATTTTTTTACTCACAACTCATAATTTTCCCCCAATCATATTTTCTGTGGACAGGACAGTGGGATTAGCATTGAGAGAAGCCTATCGGATTCAAACCAGTTATGGATCTTCTCGGGTATTATCACTTAGCCCTGCTGCTTCATGAAAGAGGCACTTTCTGATCTCTGTGTGCAACAATTGGTAAAAATTCATTGCCCAGGTAGAATTAAGAATACTAATGACAACAGCCAATATATTCCTAAATTCTGTTGGTTCTTTCTGAATGTCAAGGAGTATGTTAACAAGGTGGCACAACTCCCTAGAGATATAAGCAGTAGGATGCCTAAATTCCTTCTCCACTCTGCACCATATACCTCTTTAGATCTGGGGAGACAGAGCCAGCATCTGAGGATAAGGGGTGGGTTAGAGTGTGGAGGGGTGGTACTGAGATTAAGGAAAGACAGTGTTCAAGTAATGGAACAGGCAACGACTAGAAACTGACTTGACTGCGGAGTGGGCTGAACAGCTGCAGCTTGAGGCATTTTGTAAACACATTGACCTTTCTGTGAAATTGACCTTATTTACTTAATTTTCAATTAATAGATATTTAGTGAGCACTATATTACACAGCATAATGCAACTTTATAGACCATTATAGACATAAATTGATATGAGTAAACTATATTTTATATTCCCATAGTACCAAATATTTAAAACTGGAAGGAATCAAAGAGATTATCTTGTCTAACTCTTTCATTTGGCAGATGAGGAATCTGAGCTGCCAATATGTTATGTGACTTACCCAAGGTCACACAGGGAACAAATAACAGAGCCAGGATTTAAACTTAAACTCTTTAACTTGAATCCTTGTCTTACAAAGTTTTTAAGTGTCCATGGTACAAAGTAGATTATCTTACATAAACACAGATAGAAAATGTACATTAAGTGATTACCTGATTGTTGTAATCACTAATTGAAAAGCTATTAATTGACTGATACATTGTGATGGTAATTAAGTAGAATCAAGACACCATGCTCATTGCAAAGCAGACTAAAAGCCAAATGGAAATGTCTTCCAGAACTCCACTAAGAGTTAAGTTAATAAGACCATTCTATCCTTTAACCCAAACCTATTTAACAAAAGCTTTCAAGTACACTTGAGTTTGTTTCGTACACCATAATTTGCACTATTATAGCATGATCTGAATTCCAAAGAAGACTATGATATATGAGTGAGCATGACAGAGCAGCCAGTGATGTCACCTTAAAATAAAAAAAAATCCATTTGCATGCAGATTGTAGTCAAGTTAGAAGCACTTAAGAAAATGGTTTTATTTGTGTTGGACTCTATTCTGCTTTCCACGGCAATATCTGTCAATCAATGTACTCATTGGCCAAGCTCAACGTCCAATTCTCAGTCACTTTATTTCTTTAAGAGTTAGTTCTTGTGTTCTACTCAAGATATTATTTATTGTACTTTTTGCTACTGGAGGGTTGTGATTCACAATGACTGAAGTTTTCTCCCTTTCAGAGACTTTAATTACAGATATTGCTAAGAATGAGACTATCAACTTTGAAACCAAGTCTTCAGTAGCTTTTCTCCCCCTTGAGGCACTTGTATATCCTACATCAATTTTACATCATAATAACAAAAGGTCTTTATTTGAAATCATTACCAATAATTGTCATTGTCAGGAACTTTCTTGAATGATGACAGTACAGAGAAAAAAGGTTATATGCTTCAGTATTCTGCAGGCTGCAGAAGCTGATGTAATGTGAACTTCCCTGAAAAAAAAAGTTGCCTTTTCTGTAAGCAGAGATTTCTCCTAGTCCTTATTTTGAGGAAATGCTATCTGCCTGGACTGGAGAGGACAATGGGATACGCAGTGTCCATTTTTCAGAGGAAATGAAGCTTCATGTTTTCTGTGCCTCTTCCTGGATAATTGGGTGAGGGAGAATCCTCCCTTATCCAAATGGATGCTTTAATTTTTTTTTGGTCTTAATCAATGTGCAAAGAACTCTATTTTCACAGGATCTGTATTTTAACTTCCTACCAATGTCTCTTCAGGAAAATAATGGGAGCTTAGTGAACAGAAAGAGAAACAGCCCACTCAAGGTCATCGAGAACCATGTAGCATAATAAGGATGATTAACACATTTCTAGATTTTGTTTTCTTCATCCTTAGGGTTTTTTTTATAGATCTAAACAAGAGTGAGGGAACAGAACTCATCATTTTTCCCACTGAATCTACCACCTTTTCTAACTTCCCTATTGTTTTTGCTTCTCACACATGCAGATGGATCTTGAATGGTTTTTAACTCTTTACTGTCCTTCATCTCTCACATCTACTCTTGAAAATTTACCTTCAGTCTTACATCCCATTAATTTCACTTGTACAATGTCTACTGAATTGATCCTTTCCTTTGCTTTCTTAATTTTACTATTGACCCCTTATTCTGGGCTCTCATCAACACAAGTCTGTATTTTATCAATAGCCTATAAAATATCTTCCAGGCTTCACTTTGTTCCCTTCCTCCAAATCCCACACACTACTGTTCTAGTAACAATTATGGAACACTTTGATTTTTCATGATATAGAGGAATCGAAGTCTCTTTGTTGTGTAGAGGTGAAATAGAATCCCCAAGTTTATATTTGATATCACTCAATACTCTCTTCTCTTTGCTGTAGTCATGTATCTCCAAAAACCTTTTAGTCATTCCAAACTAAATATTCCATTGACATATCCAATACAGCATGTTCAAAAAAGAACTCATCTATGGCCCTAAACCTTTTCCACTCCCAAACTTTCCTATTCATGCCAAAAGCACAACCAAGCTGTCAGTCACCCAAAGTTATATCCTCAATGTAAGGTAACTCACTTTCACTCCCCACATATCAAAACTGTTCCCAGATCTTATTGCTGTCTTCCTAATATGTCCTAAAAATGCCCCCTTCTGTCCATTCACATAGCCACAGCACTAGTTAAGGCCATTATCAACTCTTACCTGGACTACCATAATAGCCTAAATTGTCTCTGTGACTCATCTCTTCCCACTATAAACCACCTTTCACTCAGTTGTCAAGGTGATTATTCTAAAGTAGGAATCTGCAAATAAATATACTCTGTTTTAAAAGCATAGATCTGGACATGTCACCCCAGATCCCTGCTCAATGAGCTCCAGTAACTCCTCATTACATCCAGAATCAAATATAAAGTCTTCTACCTGACATTTATAGCTTTCTCAACTTTGCTCCATCCCACCTTTCCTGTCTACTCATACATTTTGCCCTGCTCCTCATACCCTGCAATCCAGTCACACAGACTTGATTGCTGTTCCCCAAACATGACACTCAACCTGCTATCTTTGTGCCCTTGTACTGACTGTCTTCCATGCCTTGATTTCTCTGCCTCCTTCACACTGGCTTCTTAGTTTCCCTTAAGCCTCCATTAGTCTGCCTTCAATAGAAGGCCCTTTCTCAACCCCTTAGCTGCTAATGATTCTCCCTTTACTAAGATCTTTCATCACTTCTACACAAGGTGTCCCAAAAGTCTTAGTGCAGTTTTAAGCTTCAACAGTTTAAAAGTGTAGTAAGGCTTAAAGCTTTCATTGCTTAAAACTACAGGGAGGCTTTTAGGACACCCTTTATAATTATATACATAGGTATTTACATCTTGTTCCCCCCATTTGAATATAGCATCCTTGACAGCAGGTATACATTTTTTGGTCTTTTTGTCTCCAATTCTCAGCACTGACATATCTTAAGCAATTAACATTATTATTGACTTATTCACATTCAGCAGCCTCTGTCAATTATACTTTTCTACCTCACCTTTCACCACCATGGCACATATATACTCTATTCCCCAAATCTCCTTACCATTATTCAATTCCAGGATGTTTATTTCTGTTTCTTTGTCTTTGATATAACTATTTTCCTCGATACCCAATGGGTGAATAATGTATATTTTTAATTGTTCAGGATGCATTAGAATGTTAATTGATTTGGCAGAATGGGGAAACTGAGGCCTACAGAGGTACCAGGGTCTGGATTCAAACTCACGCCCTTTTCTAAATTTGTGCTCTACTAATTCACAATTCAAATTTCATTATAAGTGCCAAAGAGCTCTGTGTCCTTAGGACTAGGGGTACAAAGATGACAAATGACACTCCCTGCCTTCAAGGAGCTTTACAAAGGAAAGGCACATTTTAAGAAAGATAGTACTAAATCTGGGGTTAAGTCCTGCCTGTGACAAACACTATTATCCTTACTATGCAAGTGACATCTCAGTGCCCCCCAGCCTCCTTTGTAGATTGCAGAACAGTTGGGGATCTCTTTCTGTGCTGGGGATTTCCTCACTAGGAGCTCTGTGAAATTATGGATTTGGACAAAAGATTTGATAAAATAGAGACTACTCAACAGGAAGCCCTTAAGATTTTTGAAGTCTTATATTGTGTCACAAAATTTAATGGAAGTAGTGTCTGCAAAATGTTCAAAGAATCTCCATACTTGTCTAAGTTGGATCATAACATTTCTTAAATAAAGAGTGGCTTCTGCCTTCCTCACAATTTTAATAATAGAGAATGTTAATGTTTCAAATTGTAGCAAAGTCTATTGACATTCTATCTAGTTCATTCACACATTCCTAATTTTGGTGATGGTAAATAATGGTGAACTCAATTATGACAAAGTTCTGCATAGGCTTAGTGTGTCTAATGACTTCTACATTCCAAGAAGAAAAATAAAATAATTTTATTTATTGTTGAGATTTTTCATCGGCAAAATTTCAGTTATTTCATAGGATCGTGGGAAGTAGAACTAAAAGGGATTTTAGAGGTCTTTTATTTCAGGGTCCAATGTCACTATTTCACAAATGAGGAAACTGAAGTCCACAGAAGTGAAGTGATTTGTCTAAGTCCCACACGTATTAGATCTGAAATTCCGATTCATATCTTTTGACTTGAACATTTGATAAAGGACATGGATAAGCTGGAGAGCAGTAAGAAGGGGACCTGGGACGGTGAAAGGCGTGCAGCTCATGTTATAATTGGATTAAAGCGGTTTAAAATGTTTAGACTAGAAAAGAGATTTGGGGTTAATGGCAGATAGTTGCTGCAAGTACTCAAAGGGCTATGATGGGGAACAGGCATTAAACAAGCTGTTGGTTCTGGGAGGCAGAACTGGGAACATGGGTAGAAATTAGAAAGAGGCAAATTGAGGTGGTGCAAGGAATTTCCTAACAATTAGTGCCGCTAACTAAATGGGCTACATCAGGAAGTGATTGGTTGCCCTCACTGCAAGTCTTCAAGCAGAGACTGGGTAATCCCTAATCAGGTGTGTTGTAGTCAAGTTCCTCTCCTTAGAACAGGATGTACTAGGTGAGCCCAACTTACCGACCAAATATACAAATGTATCAATCTGTAATTGTAAATATAGTGCTCTTCCCATTATGCCATGCTCCATTCCTCACAATCCTCATCTTATGGATTTCTCCAAACCGGTAAATCATTCTGTTTTATACTCTCCCCCAGTGTTCAGAAGGAACCCACTGAACTATTCTGATTCAACATCCCCTTCCAGAATAAGAAAGTCACTCATCCCTTGAGGATTTCAGCCTAAACAGGTGATCGTATGCAGGTCTTAGCATAAGTAAATTGTAAGAACAATGTTATTTCCCCCGCTTCCACAAGAGCGGAGTGAGCCACAATGCACTGTAAGGCGGCACATTCTTTTACTTGAATGAATTCACATGCTTGGTTGCATAAATGAGAGCAAGATGATGGTGTGCATGGTAGAGAAAATATTAAGCACTTAAAAGGTGCTATTTTGAGAAGCACAAAATATGAACTACTAGTCACTCACTGTTGCGTATCCATGAATTTGTTTATGAACACTTGAGCTCCTCTGTTTATGCTCTCTTTCGGGATCTAGACTAGAGTCAAACCTTTGCATTAGCAGAATTTTTGAGTTGCACTGCTGACCAGGGGTGATGACTTTGGTCTCAGTCTCCACAGCTCCTTGGGGACAGTTTCCCTTCGTAACATTTTTCATATGATTCTAATTTTCTGACTTGCTTCTTGACTGACTTATTCATTGACACACAAAATCTGACTACGATCTCTCACGACTCACACCAAAGAAAAAGTGCATTTAGATGGAGATCATGGTGCTGTCACACAGCTGGGAAAGCGACCATTCATTTAGCTCCACTATATTGGCCCAAGCTGTGAAAGTTTCCTGCTAGCTCAGCAGTGGGGGTTTTGTCATTTTTGCCTGCCCGCTCTTGATCTTTAGCCTAATAGATACAATCAGTCTGGCAAAGAGAAGTAGCACACCAGGAAGAAAGAGAGGAAGCACCATTTTTGAAATAGATAGTTGGAAGCAAAAAAGGGGTCAAATAAATGTGAAGCCTCATGGTCACAAACTATTGTAAACATGCTGATGTCCATTTAGTAGATTACTGCTTGTCATCTTACTTTTTTTGGATTTGGTGCCTCACTTTGGATGGTATTTATAGATACCAAGTTGCTACTGATGTTTGAGCAGCTTTTGAGGTACTGTAATGAGTTTCTTGTCATACTATATCTGAGAATTCTTCTGGAGAAAATATGGGAAATGATAGACTTTGTGGTTTACTTTCCTTAACGAACTCTTTCCTAATCTGCTGCACAGTATCAAGTCATGCCAGTCACCAAACACATCCCACCACACACATCTTTCCCCCCCCTTTTTATTAATCCTATCTTTCTCTCTGCCTTCCTTCTTTTCAAACCAAAAGCTTTCTGCCCTTCTTAACTTGTAGGTCTGAGAATCTTAGTCCTAACTTTGTATATTCCCTGTGGAATCAGGACTAGGAGGAAGAAATAATGAAGATGAAGGAATTGAATTTCATAGAAAGGAGACAAAACCATTGACAACATTGATTCTGTTCTGTAGACCTTAATGCATTTAAGAGTTGTATAGATATTACACAAGAGATAAATATATACGAATATGTATATTCGTATATAAAAATATATGAAGTATATAAAATTATTTGCGGACCACATGAAAGCAGAAATCCTTTACACTGATCATCAAACTTTCACTTTTTTTCTCCCCCAAATTTTCTTTGCATTCTAAACAGCATAATAAAGTAGACTTCCTATTATTAAATGTTAAAGAAAATGTTTACAGATATTCCTAATATGTGTAATAAGATATTAAGGCTAAACTCTTTACTAAATACAATTAAGAAGTAAAATTTGGGGTACTGTATATAGAATCCATTCCTTTGTTCTACTTTACAAAATAATCTAAAAGGGTCATCTTATCATTATTGGAAATATATATCAATAATTTTTGTAATTAATGAAATCTGGTTAAAATTAATATAATTATTACAAAAATAATGAATTGGCTGAAAAACACAGAAATTATTAGCACTTTGAATATCTTGTTTACCAGAATTAGTGCTAGATCTAATGGAAATAAATTCATTATTTACATAATCCAGAGGTGACAGATAAGAACATGCAGTTGGGAGCAGAGTAAGAAAAATTGTTACTTTAATCCAAAACATTCTACAAATCAATCAACACAACAAATTATCAGTGTGATAATATATTCAACACATTTGACATTTACATTAATTGGAGGTAATGAAGAAAATATTTTTTGTTTGTTGGATGAAGTTAAATAGGCTGGAAATGCATATGAATAAAACATCATTATTACCCACACTATACACCTGTTCAGATTTCTATTGACAATTTGATATTTTTATTAAAGGCTGTATGGAAATCCGACAAGCACAAATGACAATTTTTTTACACTCATAGGATAAAAGTAAACAAGCTGTGTTCTGTGCATGGGTCTCTTAAACCACAGAGCTATGACAAGTGTTTAACTAGCCCCCAAATGCTGCCACTTAGTCATGACTTCTGGTTTGATAAATTATTTACACTTTGGTAGGTATGAGGCTGGTGGAAAATGCTTTTCTTAGCTGCTTGATCGACAGTATAATTATACTGTGTTTTTGTTTTAAGCACTGTTATGCAGAATTGTAATGCCATAAAAAGTAAATAGGAATTTTATGAGCTTTTAACTTTGACAAGGTCATGCAGAAACATACCAAAGAGATGTCACAAAAAGCCCTAGCCATCATTAACTGTGTCCTATAAGTGATGCTCTACCTCTAAACTCAGAGTTAGAATCTACAGCCACTACAAAAGCAGTGTCAGTATAGTAGAACCTGTGCAAACAGCATGTCTATGCAGACTTATGTTTTCAAGTTTCTTTTTCAGGGATAGTTTCTGATTCAGAGGCGCAACTGACAAAAGGGGAATGGTTTGAGACTAGAAAGTGATAGGCTCAACTTCAAGAAGACATTTTAGCCATTTCTAAGCATGTATCCAGTGAGATAATTCCTCTCCTTTTTACTTCCTCTTAGACATTTCCCATCATTCTACATTTCCCAGAGATTGTTCATTTTGAGCAGATATTCTGGGAAAGTGTCATTTGTTTGAGAAAATAATGCTTATAAGCTTAGAAACAGAAAACTTGTCAAGGAGAGAGATCTTATTAGTGTGCTTACATCTCCCCTCCCCCAAATTTGCCTTACTACAAATGCCTACTCTTCTAAAAATTGCTGCAGAATCTTTAAAGTACATTGAACAGATGGGGTTTTAAGGTCTTTCCCAAAAGGCCCATATACAATGCCAAATTCAATTTATCACACTTGGC
Source organism: Petaurus breviceps papuanus (assembly GCF_028583685.1). Lineage (NCBI taxonomy): Eukaryota > Metazoa > Chordata > Mammalia > Diprotodontia > Petauridae > Petaurus > Petaurus breviceps. Next base: position 15,388,786 of record NW_027186372.1, read on the forward strand.
AGAAAGAAAGTGATGAATCAAACCAGCTGGGATTTGAACCCTTGGTTCTAGGCGATCCTTGCTTTAAAAAAAAAAAAAGTCTTTGGGATACTATTAGCCAACAATCAGTTAGTATTTTAGTATTTACAAAATGCTTCACAATACTATCTCATTTTATTGTCACAACAAACCTTTAAGGTGTTAAGAGTTTCCCCATTTTATAGATGAGGTAACTGAAGTTAAGACAGTTTGAGTCATTTGCCCAGGATTACACAGTGTAATTACACAGTAGTATGATTGTACGCTTCTAATTCAGGCTTTCCTGACTCCAAATCCAATGCTCTGTCCACTACACCATGTTCAGATTAGGAAGCCTAAAACCATATGTCATTACCTTTCACATTTTGCTTTCCAGGTTTTTTTTTTTTAAGGTGATTGCTCATAACCTACAGCTCTATAACTACCGAATCTTTCATCTTCTCTAAGAATTCAGTCCACATTTCTGCATCTTTGGTTCCAGGCTTATTTTCATTAGCCAACAAGAGGAACACATGACTATTTGCTTTTTTGAATCCAACCCAAGCTTTGCTATTGTGACAACACATTTTTCATCTCCCCAAAGTCATTCACTCTCAGCACTTATTCTCTATGACCATTATTAGCAAATGAAGAACAGAGCAATATGTAATGATGGTGGTATTGGCAGGGCAAAAATGTCACTTCAGGCTTCCCTGTCTCCCTGTATTGCAAATACTACCCATCTTGAATCTGAATGAGTGATTGCCTAACAGTGCTTTTTTTAATCCATTCATATTGGAATAAATTGTTCTGAAAAATGACCTCTTCCATATTTTCTACTCAGAATATACATTACAAGGTGCCTTGAAAAGGACTTTTTCAACTCAATAAATACTAGGTAGCAAACTGGTGCTTTAAATATGAAATATATATGAATCATATTTAAGATATGGACAATTTCTTGGACCCGTTTGCTTTACCAAAAAAAGTTACTGGGAAGCAAAATTTAGATAATGACTGGAAATTTCATCATCATGTATACATACAGAGTCACATGAGGTTTTTAATACCATTAAAAATATCAAATGTAGCAGCAGGTAGGTGGCACAGTGAATAGAGCATGGCCCTAGAGTCAGGAGGACCCAAGTTAAAATCTGCTTGACACTTACTAACTGTGTGACCTTAGACAAGTCACTTAACCCTAATTACCCTGCCTTTCCCCCTCCAAAAAATAAATGTACAAGGCAGGTAGCTTACACCAGATGCCTCAGAAATGTATGTTTGCCTATAGAAAATGTTAAGTGTTGGGGGGGCCAGGTAGTACAGCGAGTAAGAGCACCGGCCCCAGAGTCGGGATGACCTGGGGATAGAATCCGGGCTCAGATACTTAGCACCACACCCAGAAATAACTGGCCATGTAACCTTGAGCAAGTTACTTAACCCTGATTGCTTTAAAAAAAAAAGAAAATGTTAAGTGAAACTATGGAGGATTAAGTATGTCAAACAGCTTAGTAGTATATACCTGAAAATTTCAACTTTGCAATGCATTTGAACCTTTTCCTTAAACAGGTAATGATAGAATGATCTACCCAAGGGCTAACTGGGAGACAAGTTATGACAAGGAAAAAGATGATACCTCCCATGGGTGTGCTTGTATGCAAAATTTAATACTATGTGTATCTGAAAATTCAATGAAGTTGAACTAAGCTCACAGTATACTTTAGGAATGTTATTACTCCACACCTAGTGAAATATATTTCTCCTGGAAATTTATATCATAAAAGACCAAGTTACTCTGTATCTTCAGGGCTGCTACTACAATGGAGGACAAGAGTTAACCTCTCTCTATATAAATATCTTGACAGTAAAAAAAAATCATTTATGGAATATTTCAACTATATAAAGTAGAAAAAAGAAGGAGTTTCTTGGTTTGGTTCTCTAATGCAGTATAGTTATCAGATCATTTACATACCTCAATTATCTCCTTCTACTAATATGATAGGTGGATTTCAAGTCTTCCTCATGTTATGGCACAGGGAAGAGAGAATTCCCACTTCCTTTCATGTGACCCTCCTAAGGCTTATTTGACTGCCCAAAATAGACATATTCAGCAAAATACTCCTTCAAAATCCTCCAGCTAACACTTCATTTCTCACCAGCTGCACCCCTCAGATCTGACCATCATGCCTCCACAATAGATACATTTTCCCTACCTTTTCAGATACTTTTGTAAAATTAATTAATTTATTTTTAGTTTTCAACATTTGCTTCCATAAGATTTTGAATTCCAGATTTCCTCCCCATCTTTTCCCTCCTCCCACCCCAAGATGGTGTGTAAATTGATATGGGTTATACCTAGATATTCATACTGAACCTATTTTCACATTAGTCAGGTTGTAAAGAAGAATTAGAACCAATGGAAGAAACCACACGAAAAAAGAAACAAAGAAAAAAGGTGGGGGGGAGTGCCAATAATGTGCTTCAATCTGCATTCAAATTCCATAGTTGTTTTTTTTTCTAAATGTGGACAGCATTTTCTACCATGAGACTTTTGGAGTTGTCTTATAACCTTGCAATGCTAAGAAGAGATAAGTCTATAAAAGTTAGCCATTGCACACCATGGCTATTACTGTGTACAATGTTCAACTGGTTCTGCTCACTTTGTTCAATATCAACTTAAGCCTTTCCAGGTTTATCTGAAGTCTGCCTACTCATCATTCCTTATATCACAATATAATCCATTATGTTCATATACCACAACTTGTTCAAGCATTCCCCAGCTGAAGGGCATCCCCTCAATTTCCAATTCTTTGCCACCACAAAAAGAGCTGCCATAAATATTTTTGTACATGTGGGTGCTTTTCCCATTTATATGATCTCTTTGGGATGGAGCCAGGGAAGTGGTATTGCTGGTTGAAAGGGCATGCACATTTTTATAGCACTTTATGTACAGTTCCAAATTGCTCCCCAGAATGGTTGGGTCATTTCAGAACTCCACCATCAATGCATTAGTGTTCCAATTTTCCCACATCCTCTCCGGCACTTATAATTTTCCTATTTTGTCATGTTAGCCCCTCTTCAGATTCTCATTGTGTGTGGTCTTCCCTTACTAGATTATAAGCACTTTGAGGGAAAGAACTGTATTTTTATTTTCTTATTGGTATCCTTAGCACTTAGCAAATTGTATTTCACTATCATTGGTTTTCTTTAATAATATCCTTCATGCATATAAACACATTATTCTGAGAAATTCATGACCTTCATCAGTTTGCCAAAGGGATCTATTACAAAGAAAAAGGTTAAAAACTCCTAAGAGAACTGAGATTATTATGAATTTATCTAAAAACTAATGAATGTTTTAAGTGAATTACGATTTATGAATTGTTTTGTGTAAAATTTTATTTCCACGTTTGTTTGGCTTAAAGTTAACCTCATAATTATATATACTAGAAGACATTTTTAAAGTCAAAACAGGAGGTCTCCCAATCTAGATTTAATTATTTGATCATATTTTCCTACATAGAAACCCTCTTAAAGTCAGAGATCATGTCTTATTTTTTCTATTTCACTCACTGCCTTGAATCAAACTTTGACTCTAAAGATATTTAATAAATATTTGTTAAATATTGAATGAATTATTCCTTTAAAACATCTCTCTTCTTAATACATGTGGAATGGAAAAATACTCAAAGCCCTTCTATAGATTACATTTTAAATATAACTTCTTGTCATAAGGGATGTTTTGACCTGCCCAAGATAAGAATATCAAAGTCAATATCTGAGAAGGATTCTAAGTATAATTTTCATGATGAATACTTTTTTTTTTCAGTTTAGGGGATCATTTAGTTTTATAGATTCATCAAAATAAGGGCTTCATCAAAATTAAGATGACCAATACATATGGAGGCAAAAACAGAAGAAATGTGGCCATTTGAATATACTACAAATAACCAAGACAGAATAAAGCAAATAAACAATTAGCCAGAAAGTATTAATTAAATATCTTCTATGCATCTGTCTCCAAGAAAAAAAATACTACTCCCAAAGTCTCCATTTATTAAGGGCTTATAAGTGCAACTAACTCTTCATTTCCCACCATTTGTACCCTTTGGATTCAACTCTACCATCTTATCTCCCTGTGCCAAGTCCTCCCTTTTCAGTATTTTTGTATGTTGACTTTCCCAATTAAATTGTAAACACTTTAAGAGAGATGATTGTCTTTTTCTTTCTTTGTATTCCTAGAATTTAGCACAGCACCTAGCACATAGTAGGCACTTATTACATTTTTATTATATTACATTATAAAAATGATAAATATTTTATCATTGGTTTCTTTGTAATACTATGTCTCTTAGCATTTACATTTTTTTAAAATTTTATATTAAATAGAGGTCTATATGCTTAATCAGTTTGCCAAAGGAGTCTTTGACAGACAAAACATTTTAGAATTTCTAGGAGAACTGGCAATTTTAAGGACTGTTATTATGAATTCATCTAAAAAGGAATGTACACTTTGTAAAGTGAAAGATGATTTAGAAATTATTTTACGTAAAATTAGATTTCTATACTTATGTGCTGGGAATACAAAGAAAGACAAAGAATAGTGCTGCTTCTAAAGGAGCTTACAGTCTAGTGGTGAAGATTACATACAAACAACTACACACAAACGAGACATATTCAGGAATTTGGTAAATAAATCAAAAGTTCATCATGGAGACAAACAACAATAATGATCTTGGAGTGTCAATTATCCAGAACTCTGATGAGTATCTCTCTGCTTTCCCCAAAAGAGTAGCTTATAAAACATTTACTTCTTCTAATGAAAATTCTATTCCTCCAAAGGTAGGTAAGTCACCAAAGAGATATATTTTCCTATACCTACATCTCTCTCTATAATAAACTATGGCCACAGAGTAAGTAGGTCCTAGAGAATAAACAGGATTTTAAGGGAAATGTTCCTAGACTGCGGTGTGCATTGAATTTCAAAGGAGAAGCTCCTAACCTGACAAATACATATAATTGCAAACCACAAAGGGTTGGCCAATGTTGATGGACAGTAGATCCTGACATAGATGTAGCTAGAGTATAAAGGATTCTTTTTTTCACATATATAACAAAAAGTTGTGGAGAAGTGACACGATCCCTGTATTTCCCCTGACCCTATAAAAAACCAGTGAAATAATTTCTTCCTTTTTTATACCTGATAGATTCTCCACTCTAGTGGCTTCATTTGCTACCATCAGAGAAAAAGTGAGACATGAGAAGGCATTGGCATTACACTCAAATGAACCAGGATAAAAAATGAGAACATATATTGGTGCACTGCTTTGAAATTGTATTTAGTAAACCAAATGTTTTATAATATTTGTGGTGCATCAGTCATTTATTCTGTCTTTATACTTCAGGATGGTTGCATAAGTCACCCAAGACACTCCTCAAAAACCATTTCTCAGATGAAACGGTGAAACCAATGGAGAGAGGTAAGCATAAACTAGCCCATTTTAGAATCTATGATAGATGAGGAGAAGAAACCTAAGTTTATCGTGCACTTAACTTTTGAGAAGAGTTGATATCTTAGAGTTCAGAGAAAGACTAGTTACAAACACATGGAGCAAAATTATATGGGCAGGTCCTATATATAAAGGAATGAAGGAATGAATGAAAGAAAGAAAGCTATCCAGAATGAATGAGAAAGTAATGCCTTCTCCCACACCAGAAGTCTTTAGCCAGAAAATGGGAAAGACCAGTTAGGATCACATGGAGTAAAAGTGTATGGGCAAGTTTTGGAAGATAAAATTCATGAGAAACAAAGAAAAATAATTCAAATAAAGGAAAAAATGGGCAACTTATTTAAAGTCTTATTTAAAACATGGATATTCAGGATGCTTATCAACCAACTTTGATATTAAAAGCAATATAGAGTAAGTGGAAGTAAATACAGGTAACAGAGGATGAAACTCAAAGAACTGAATAGTACTGCTGGAATTGGCATTAGTACTGAAACTCAAAATAATTTACATTTGACTAGAGAAGCTAAAGACAAACAAGAAGACTTCAAAAATGAGAATGGGTGATCACAAGAGATAGGACTTGTGAAATGCAGCACTGATAATTGATGATGGAGACAAAACTGAACTGATTAGTGCTTGTTTTCTTTTCTCACTCAAAGAGGAGTATTTTTAGTTTGAAAAGTTAAAAAAAAATTTCCAGTATGGAATTATCTCCATCTCCTATGCCCATAAGGAGATAGTTTGAGGGCATTTTACTTGCCTTGATAATCACCAGGTCCCAGCAAACTATTTTGCAGGATCCTGGGAGATGAGATGGTTGAAATAAAATAAGAGTCCTTTGAAGAAAATTGTAGTAAATAAAGAGATGCTGAAAAGAATGTTCATATTAGAGTTCAGTGACTTTTGACTTCAATTCTGGACATAGTAAAGGAATATATTACTAAAAGAATCTTTAGTGCTCATAGAGAAGCAGTTTACCTTCATTAAGTGGGTCATACCAGACTAACTTCATTTCCTTCACTTATAAGAGTTAGATGGAGTGAATGTAGAGGTAGTTTACCTAAATTTTAGCAGCGTTTTATTACATCTCTCATGTCTTTTTTGTTGACAGTATGTCAAACAATGGGCTAGGTAATATCAAAGTTTAGTGGATTCAGAAGTAGTTCAATGGTTTTGTAGTCCAAAGAGTAGTCAATGATTTAACATGAACCTGTAAGGAAATCTGTAGAGGATTGACCCTAAAGGTTCTGAGTTGACCCTTTGGTTTTTGACTTTTTTACTAATGACATATCAATGGTCATTGGGTCACCAAAGTAGAGTTAGAAGGGATTTCAGAAGCATTTTTTCAGCCTCTTTCTTTTATAAACTATGGCTCAGGAAAATCAGCTTATCTGTTCAAGGATCAACAGGTAATCTTGTTGGTCTTGTAAAATTGTCAGACAACAAAAAGCTCATAAGGATAGCTAACACACTGTAGGATTAAGTCAGAATTCCAAAGATCTCAACAGAGTGGAGAATAGATGAATCTAACCTGATGAAATTTCAAATGGATAAATGTATAATACTCAGGGCAAAAGTAATCAGTTTTAAAATACAATATGGAAGAGATTGAATAAATAGTAATTTGTCTGAAAATTATATAGAGTTTCTGGTAGACTATAAGATCAATATGAGTCAACAGTGTGATTCAGGAGCCAAAAATAAGATAACGGAATCTTACAGTATACTAAAAGAAGTATAGTATCCAAGACTAAGGAGGTGAATTTTGGAGAGGTCATTGATAAGGTAGATAAATTCCAGAGTAGAAAGACTAGGATGATAAAGGGTCTTGAGATTATGTTATGTAAGATTTTCTTGAAAGAACTAGGGATATTAGGCCTGGAGAAGTGAGGAATTTGAGAACTTGTGATAGCTGTCTTAAAATATTTGAAGGGCTGTCATAGAGAAGTTAGATTGTTTTTCTCTTTGGTCAGAAAATGCTGATCTCAAAGCAATGGCTGGAAGTTGTACATGCACGCGCGCGCGCGCGCACACACACACACACACACACACACACAAACGAGCTGTAAGGGAAAACAACCCCTTACAGTGAGAGCTATTCAGAAGTGAAAAAGGCTGGATGAAAAAGTAGTAGCTTCTCCCTCACCAGAAATCTTTAGCCAGAAGATGGCAATTATTTGGCAAAGCCATTAGAGCTCTGGACTTGGAGTCGGGAGGACCTGAGTTCAAATGTGGCCTCAGATACTCATGAACTATGTTATTGTTCAGCCCTTACAGTTGTATCTGATTCTTCATGACCCCGTTTGGGGTTTTCTTGGCAAAGATACTGTTTGCCATTTCCTTCTCCAACTCATTTTACAGATAAGGAAACTGAAGCACACCAGGTTAAGTGACTTGCCCAAGGTCACAGAGCTAGTAAGTACCTGAGGACAGATATGAACCTAGGAATATGAGCTTTCCTGACTCCAGGATTCACTTCACCAGCTAACTTCCCCTACTAGCTGTGTAACTCTAGGCAAATAAATTAACCTCTAACTGCCTCCGTTTTCTCATCTGTAAAATGGAAGGAAAATAGCACTCATCTGTGAAGATTGAGAAGAAAAAATAAAGTAATATTTGTAAAGAGCTTTTCAAATCTTAAAGTATTTTATCAAGTGCAGCAGTAGTGGAAGACTATAGTAAGTAGTTTTACTGCTATATGACACCACCACCTTCAACAACAACCACTACTATTTCTTGGGATATCAGGGAAATGAAACTTGTTAAATTTTCACTGAGTAACTTTGAAGTCTCTTCAAACTAACATTCTCAAATCCTATGGGAATAACCTCTGCAATTTATCTTTTGTATTTAAACTCCCAGGGCTTCTAGTTAACTTAGATTATTTTCAAAAGAAATTAAGAGAAAATAACAATCATTGAGACAGTGTGTCTCAACAGGATTTCTGAGAACTAGCTTTATAGTTTGGGTATCTAAGTCTATTCCCTAATACCAGTATTATAAAGATATGTCACCAACATAAACTGTATATTCTGCAAATAGTTAACACATTAGTTATGCAAAGGATAAAGAATAAAGATTATTCATACAATCTATGATTATAAGCCAATTTCAGAGACTGTATCAAATTCCAAGTTTAGTAGAGTGCTCTGTTGGTATTCTGTACAAACTTATTAATATTTTCAATGATGAGATAAATGTTGTTGGCTCTTATGAAAGGGCAAGGTCTGGAATTTAAATAATTTCTTCTGGAATTTCTTTAAGCACAAGTCAGATTTAATTTCGAAGTACAGTGTTAGCTCCAACCTTAACCATGATGCTTTAGGTACTTTTCAAATATAGTCCTTTTAAAAAAAAAATGGGATAAAACTATAAGAAAATTATTTTTAAGGCAGAAGATTCAAATACATTATTGCAATTTGTTTGTTACACAGAGACCACAGACCATTTAATTGTACCTTGAGGATTGAATAGCATTAGGCCAGGTGGATAGTAAATGATCTGAAATTACAGAGTAAACGAATGATCAAACTGTATTTGTCTTATAACCTCAAGTGTAGGTTACAATGTTATTCATTTCATCAAAGTGAACATGAGAAGCATTAAAGAGTTTTCCTGAAAGTAGAATACATATTTATAGGGCATATGATGCTACGTAAAAGATAATAATAGAAAAAGAAAAGATGAGCACAATGCCATGATCATTTCGTTAAGGTGAGTCATTATATTGCTTAGGAGCAACGTGTCCAGTGCGATCAGTGAATCTGACTGCTAGTCCCTTGGCTTCTTCCAACCAATAAGCAAAGCGAAGTCTCTGCTGTGTGAGAAACACAATGATAAAGCATTTCTCTGGTTTTCCTTCATTAAGGTCTGCAGTATAGTACGATTCCCTCAGAATATGGTTAGTTAAATGGTAGTTTAGAGAAAAAAAGAAATATCCTAAAGGCATTGTGAAAATGGTAATGGATTAGTATTTAAGAAATCAAATTCCTCTTCTTGATTTTCTTATTAACTCAGTTTCCTCATTGTTAAAATTTGAGAGTCCAAATAAATAAATGATAAGGTTTCCAACTGGCTCTAAGAATGTTGGATTTGGAACTTCAACCCCTATGAAACTCTCTGAGGTACAGAACATAAAGTGCCAGCAAACTTTTTTTTTTTTTCCATTTATACTTCAGAGTCAGTCTTGTCAAATATTTTAATTGACAATAATGGTACCAAGGTGATACTGTTGGGATCTTGCTTTCAGCAACTGCTGCTTAAATCTGTCAACACGCCCACAATTCACCTAGAAGTTCACTGCTTAGCTTGACCTGGTCATAACAGAAATGCTTTCTGCCACATCAGACATAGAAAAGCCTTAAGCTATCTCAGTGATTCCCATCCTTCTTGATATTGGTGCCATGAATCTACTTGATAACTTGGGTTACTTTATTCTTCTATTTCTATAGATTATTTTTTTTCCTTTTTTTGCATAGAATTTGAACATCCTAGGTGAGTTTTCTCTACAATGTTTGTATCTTCCTGGGTCTTAACTCTATTTCACCTTTGAACCATTGTTTATGCTGATCCTAAATAATGTGATTTAGGTTAATCTACCAAGTTTTCATTTACTCCCTCATTCTGTCTTTGGACACCTGGTCTTGTTTCAACCTTCAGATATTACTCAGTTTAGTGACTTGGTTCCATCCCAAACTTCTGAATTCATATCCAGAGGTTGTTTCACATTTATTATAATTCATTCTGTATTCTTTGTCTTCCTTTTATTTCTAGATCCTGGCTTTTAACCCATGTTCTACCATCAGCTTAATTCTCATCACTAATAGGCTCTTAAATAACAGTGAAAAAATAAGAATTGCATTTACCAACATATAATGTTTTAATAATTAAGAATCAGTTTACCCTTGGAATCACATTTGAATTTTTTCCCACAAAAGATTTATGAAATACACAGTCCAAATATGAACTGAGGTGTATATAGATGAAGTGACTGGCTTAGAATCATTTAAGTAATAAGATTAGAATAAATAAACCATTTTTTATTCCAAGTTAATCATTCTTTTCACTGCCACACATTACAACTGTTAAAAATACTTTCACATTTTATTAATACAAATTTTCCAAAAAATACATTTTTGTTTATCTCCTGAAATACAAAATCACGGAGAAGCAGGAAACCATATAACATTCTTAATTTAGATCAGTCATAACTGATTTAAAATTTAAAAAGAACTTTATAAAGGCACAAAAAATGATAGAAATAATCAACTGACAAACAATTGTTAACCATTTGCTCTGTGCCAGGGACTATTCTGAGTGCTGGGTACTATGTCATAAGACGTAGAAAATTCACTGTAATGGTAAAGATGGGGTCCTAGAAATACTCATATTGAGACTTTTGCTTTAAAACTGATAAAATAGACCAAGGGAAGATAAATTTATGTTTATTAAAATTGTGCTTAACAAACATTTTAGTACACTAATAATTATTCATCTGCCTATATATCTCCACTGAGTGAATGCCCCATACCAAAGAAATTCCAAGTCATTAACCACTTTCTTCCCCTGTTTTCTCCACTACTCTTCAGCAGCAACAACAATGGCAACGATGACAATGACAACAACAACAATACCATCAAAACAAATAGTTCTCAAAATATCACGCTTAGCTAGATGGTGCTCAGTGAGTCCACCTTTTGAGGTCATCAGTTTCATCTTCTGATTTTAATTAGCATCATTATACAAGATATGCCAAATCCCTTAGTGAAGTTTTATGGGAATTAGGAAGAAGCTTAAAAATGGCACTGACCTTTTTTTTTTTTTTGCTTTTTGGAGGGCAATTGGGGTTAAGTGACTTGCCCAATGTCACACAGCCAGTTTTTGTGTTAAGTGTCTGAGGCTGGAATTGAACTGAGGTCCTCCTGACTCCAGGGCCATTGCTTTATTCACTGTGCCACCTAGCTGCCCCTAGCACTATGACTTCTGGGACACCCTACATGCTGCTCCTCTTCACCCCCAATGGTTACAAAAACAAATACTGAATAGAGTGTAGATGTTCTTTTCTTTTCTTTTTTTTTTGCCTTTTGGAGGGCAGTTGGGGTTACGTAACTTGCCCAAGGTTACATGGCTAGTTTTTTGTGTGGGTGTTAAGTGTCTGAAGCCAGAACCAAACTCAGGTCCTCCTGACTCTGGGGCTGGTGCTTTACTCACTGCGCCACCTAGCCGCCCCTTAGATGTTCTTTTATAAGATGAAAAAAAATGTTCAAACTAAAGCCATGTTTATTACTAAACCAAGAAAATCTCATTTTTGAAAGATGATAAATATCTTTTGAGCAAAGATGTGCAAACTCATCCCTAAGAGTTTGGAGGGCATGTAACACTGATTAAAGGGGCGTGGCTAACACATGTCTTTGTGATTCACTGCCACTAACATATTCCTCCTTTTTTTAGCAGCTCAGTCTAGCTAATGACTTTTTTTCATGCTATGAGACATCTTCTTATAGATATCTACTTGATCATAAATGAACTTGCTAGGAGTCTTCCCTGTGGTCTACACAGGTTTCAATTTAGAAACTTCAAATAGCTTTTTTCTTTGCCTTCACACTCCCCCCACTTCAAGCAATCTTGCAAATTGTCAGTATGTTCATAATTTACAAGCTGATGGAGTAAACTGTTGATCAACAAATCTCATAATTGCCTCTTTGGTGTGAGAAAAATCTGATCCCATAGCAACAGACCTGCCTGGAGATGTCACCCCAGAACTCGGTTATCAATCTATCACTTGCATCTCACTGTGTCTCCTTGGGTCAGTAAACAGCCAGATCATATTACAGCATTGCTGTTTGATGTATGCAGAACCGTTGGTTTGTTTTGCTATCACAAATCAAGACAGATAGCAAATACTGGATGCCCCAAAGTTTAATTTTAGGGAATCTGTTATTCCAAAAAGCAATTTAGGAGCAAACCAAATTCAACAGCTGAGTGTTACTCTTAGTATTTTACTCAAGTTCTGTTAACCATAGCATTCTACAATTTGAAAGGATCTCAAATATTTAATTTTAGCCTACTTGTTTTACAAAGGAGAGGACCAAGACCTAGGAAATCTGATGTGACCAGAATTCAATATAAAGTTAACGGGAGAGACAGAAGTAGGGCCTAGGTCTCTAAGTTCACAGAAGAATGATGATTCTTCCACACCATGCTTCTTCAGGAATACATCTGATAGTGAAATACATGTCTAATATATTCTATATAATAATATGAAAGAAAAAAATCTTACTGAATAAGTGTAAAGTCCTAAAGTCCTAATCAACAACTTAGTAGAGATTGGCTATATTTCATGGTCCTTTACTCCCCTCCGGAAAACTATTTTACTCCTTTTCTGTGCTCTGGTAAAATGTTTAAAATATTGGTTAAAAATCCCTTCAAACATTGAAAAGTATTACGTACTGGGAAAGGCTTCCACTTATTAAAGTTATCATTTCATTAAAATTTTGGGAGCTATTACTCTTATCTCAAAAAGAAATGTAGTTTCCCAACTGAATTCTGTAGTGACCAAGGAAAAATGTTTGATCTTGGATCACTAGCAGAATTCCTAGAGAATCTGCTATTGATCACACATGATTCAGAACACAAAAGATATGACTACAAGCTCTCCCTCCTCTATCAAGCCTGACCTGACCTCCAGTAATCTCTCTTTTTCCTTAAACACTCTTTAATCCATTCTTCATAGAGGTTCTAAATTGTATATGGCTAAATCATGAATCTATTACTTTCCAGTTCCAGAAGTTCCAGTAGCTCTCTCTTGCCTCCAAGATGAAATAAAATATCTGATTTTTAACTTTTAAAGCTATTTACAAACTAGCTCCTGTTTACCTTGCACACTAGCCTTCAAGACACACTCCATTTGCCAGCCAAATTGGCCTATGTGCTGTTCCCTCCACAGTAAATTCTTTCTCTCATTTTTACTCCTTTGTAGGCTATCCAATCGTGCTGCAAATATACTTTCTTTACTGCTACCTTATGGAATCTGTAATGGCAAGTAAAGTAGTACTTTGCTGCTTGTTTCAGCTATTCAAGTGCCTTTGAACCTTGTCTTTGATTGTATCAAAAGTCTTTGTTGGAAACAGTATACACTGTGTTGCCCTTAATAGGCTTAACACATGGAGCTCACAATGGAAGGAACTTGCTGAAAGAGTGGAACCGGAAAGGTGGAGCAGGAAGGAGCAAAGCAGAGAAAAAACTGGAGGTTGAGTTGGGACAAGCAGAACTGAGAGGGAGAATGCTTATGATTTCAGTACCCTGTAGCACTTTTGGTCTGTCAGATAAAAGCACCCTTTCTGTTATTTTTAGATAGAAGCCCTGAAAGAGGACTTTACTGTTGTTACAGAAGCCCTGAGACTTTACTGTTGATTTGTGTTTGATTTCTCAGACAGAAGCCTTGTCTCTTGATTTGTGTTACTCTGTCAGACAGAAAGTGAATTGAGATGATAGTAACAGCAATGTGTCTAATATCGTTGTAGCTCTGTTAAGCTTTGTCTTCCTAGAAACAGAAACTGCAAAGAGCTTGGAATGGAGCAGTAAGCTGAGGCATGAAACAGGAGAGGAGAGCTACCATTTGAGTCTAGGCAAAAGTTATATGAATCCAGGCAAGAGCGGAGAGAGCTGCCTACCAGTGAATCCAGGCAAGAGTTGGGTGAATCCAGGTAAGAGCTGGGAGTTGTCAGACTGTGGAAGAGGAACTGTGGGGTTTGGAAGTGAGCCTCTGGTTAAGATGAAAGAACACTTTACTTGGGGACTCTGTATTGACTGTTGAGATTGTGACTTACTGTAACCCAGGGGGTGGTGGTGTTTGTACTTTCTTCTACCCCTTAAGGATGATTGATTTAAAGGTGACTGGAAGCCAGCCTCTAGTCAAGATGAAAGAAGACTTTACTTGGGTACTCTATATTGACGATGAGATTGTGACTTACAGAATATGGTTTGTTTAAGACTATGTGGCCACCTTAGTAATAAGTTGTTATGTTATATTGTTGTGAATGTTGTGCTTTAGTTTCTTGAATGTTTTGCTTTAGTTTATTGCTGAATAAACAGAGAGTTCACTATACTATGCTATTAGATCCTTAAAGTTATTCACAGCAACAGTCCTCAGGAGAGCTGCTCATGACTGGCTTTACAGAATCTCTCATCTTAAATCAGCGGTGGGGAACCTGTAGCCTTTTGACTGAGTCCAAGTGTTACAGAACAAATACTTTTATTAAGGAGATTTGTTCCATGAAATTTGGAATCAGTCAAAGGGCTGCACTTGAGGACCTAGTGGGCCACATGCAGCCTTGAGGCCACAGGTTCCCCACCCCTAGCTTAAATGATACCTCTTCCATGAAGTCTATCTTGATTCCCCCAATTATGAGTACCTTCCTAGAAATAGTCCTGTATATTATTTGTATTTAATTATTTTATATATGTTATTTCCTGTCACACAGAATATATTTTCCCTGCAGCTGCTTTATTTTTTTCTTTGTATCATTTATATAGTGCTTAAAACACAGTAGTTACTTAACAAAAGTTTGTTGGCTAAACTAATACCTCATTGAAATTTTAATGCACTTATTGACTCTACCACTTCTTTGGCATTAAGCATATATTGCCATCTCACCAGTGGAATATAAGCTTCTTAAGGACAGGGAGTGTTTTGCATTTTGTCCTTATTTCTTCAGCATTAAATACAAAATCTCACATATATTATCATTCCATAAATGCTCCACTATATACAAACTTTTCCAATGGATACTATAACTCTCTTAATGTTGTATAGGTTTGTAATATCCAAAGGACCCAGTGTAGTGTCTAGTATATACTCCATAAATATTCATGGATTGATAAATAACCTGAATTTTGGACTAAGGATAAGCTTTTTCTTTATGCTGAATGCATTTTATATTTAGCCCTCTGAGATTTTCTGACACAATATTTTGTGCGGTGTGATTTACTAACCAGATTAGTGTAGGGTTGGGTTTTTTTTTTAATAAATTAAAAACTATCCCTTTAAAATATGAAATTTGTAACATAAAGTCAGTCAAATAGCATTTACTATGTACTTGCCATGTACCAAGTAATGTGATAGGCACAGAGAATTTGGATGGGGGAAGATATTACATAAAAAGGAGAAGAAAAGCCTTTTTTCGAGTTTATTTAATGAAGAGCTACAAGTCATCAAGAACTATAATGCTGGGAGCCTGAGATGATCTCTCATGGTGTGCTCAATAGGATTTTATGAAATAATAAAAATAATAAATATATATTTGTTATTTAACAATAATAATTATTGTATAATAATTAATAATAATATTTGTTAAAATATATAGATGAATCTTTCCACCCTCAAAAAAAGGCTTTTGTTTGTTTAATAACAATTATCTTAGAAAAACTTAGGAACTCTGATCAACATAATGACAAACCATCCTTTCTGAGGACCCATCATGAAAACATGTTACCCACTTCCTCGTAGGTGAAGGAATCAGGGTGCAGACTGAAGCCTTTGGTTTGGGGCATGGTCAATGGCAGATTTTATTTACTTTCACTATACATGTCGTAAAAGGAGTTTTGTTTTTCTTTCTTTTTCAGTTGGTGTGTGGGAGGGGGGGAAGAAGGGAAATAATGTGGATCCAAACATAAAATAAAATTTAATTTTCAAAATGGTTCATAATTTCATTAAATTAATACTTTCCACTAAATTCTGGGGGAAGGAATACATTCACACAGTTGGAATGGGCCCTAGATAGGAGTACTTAGAAATGCCTATAATATTATGAAGTTCATTATGTAAATACTAAAATTTAAGGAATAGTAAGAGGCAATAGGTTTGCACTAGCATTTACACTAGGTGTTTCTTTGTTACTGATTCTGATTTTCATTCAAAAAATACTGTTTGAATAATGGGTAATTAAGGAAGTGTTACAGTCAACGTTTCTGGTTGTTGGATTTGTTTTCACTCATGTATTTTATGTAGCATCTTCATTTATTTCCAAACGACCAAACCCAATGGGAACACTGATGATGGGGTAGGAAGAACTTTCCAATCAAAGAACAATGTGAAGCTAGAAAACACCTCTAAACACATCCTAATTTACTACACATACATAGCACAAAAGACTTAGAAGAATAGTTTTATCTTCATCTTTATTTTGATGTTTTAAGATAAATGTTTCTGTGTGTGTGTGTGTTTTAGAGCATCATAATGCTTTTTTATTAATGTTTAAAACATCATGCTGCATATCTTTATAATTAATATGTTGTGTCTAAGGGAAGGTTTGTTTTTGTTTGTTTGGGGTGTTTTTGCTATTTTGACAAGGAAACACTTTTTTCACTTCTACAATGCATCAGAGTTTGTAGTATAAAGTTTATTTCCATAATGATAGATTGAACAATTCTGTTTTCCAATATGGAATATTTTTCTTTCAAGATACCTCTCAATTTTTAATTTGATTTAAAAAAAATACTAGGAAAAAATTTAAAAAAGAAAACTATCGGGCATATTTCATTCTTTGATTCAAAGTGACTAGAAAAATTATTTTTCTACATAAAGGGAAAGAATAAATTGCTAGCCATTACTTAGTCATTGAATTTAATTACCAGAAACATTCAATAGTTTACACTTTGTTAGATCTTTAGATGAGGAATTTTGTGTATTTCATTCAACAAAACTTTTCTAATACACTCACACACATATACATACCATGAACAGAACAGACATTCAATTAATTTTCTTAGGGACTCCCTCCAAACTTTTTAATCTAAGGGAGACAGAAGAGCCTGTATGCTGAATGTTTACTTAAATACTGTGGTCTAATGGAAAGATCTTGAATTTAGGAGTAGGGAAACTATTCTTTATTCTGCCACTGACCACTATATGCCATTGCCAAGTAATGGAGATTCTTTGGATTGTAGTTTATAGTATGTAGAAACTGATGGTGAAACTATCTGTGTGATCTCAAGAGCATTGCAATCTCATTGGTCTTAGGGTCTTTATCTGTAAAATGGGGGCTCTAGACTACATAATCTCTAGGTTTACTTCTAGCTTAAAGATATGATCCTTTAAAATGTACTATGCAGAATAAAAAGAAATCACAGAAGAATTGAGTTTAAAAAGTTAAAGTCACTAGAGGCATGAAGTTATTAACTTGGCATTATAGCCTTATAGAGTACTGGTGTTAAAAGGGTCTGGATAAATCATGTATTCTATCCCCTTTCTTTTTACAATTAAGGAACATGAGGTGAAGCTAGCTGTTCTAGAGTACATAGATGATTAGTGGATAAGATTGAATCTTTCATCTGTGGCCTTCTACTTCAGGGCCGTTTCTATTTGCCAAAGCATCATGTATTAGAAAAGAATGGAATGTTCTACCCAAAAGAGAAGCCTGGACTAATTTCTACAATGAATATGTTTTTCCTCATTTCACTTACCTCTGCTATTCTCACTACTCTCTTCTCTCCACATTATTGAAAAGATAAAAAAGTAGGAATGGAACAAGTAAACAAGATTCATGGGCCACAGCTTACACATATTACATGACTCTTAGAATTGGTTTTAAAAGTGCTAGGACTGGGAATTCTTCCATTTCATCTATTTCAATTTACTGGACTCATGAAGATTAAAATATGTGGGTTGATCTGATACTTTCAGATGAACTGCATTACAAAAATTTAGTCTATCAACATGTGATAACACAAAGTAACAGTGATAGAAATAACACCAATAGTGATCCCTACTTCTAGTAAAAAATTAAAAAATAAAAACACTCCTCTCCCTGTTCCATATTGCCCAGATTGCCTAGCAATAGCATATTGTGCTGCCAGGTGGTAATTCTGAATCAGAATGCCTTTCTTGTACATTTTTTTTCCTCCTATGCCAGCAGGGATAGATATAGAGCTCTGAGGCAGAATACATTGTTTTAGTTTTCCTAAAGCACTTTTCCTTTTAATTCATAGGTCAAATTTTAAATGTCAAATGTTAAATGTCACATTTTCCTCCTCAATCTATGAACTGACACATTATCATTTTTCTCATCAAAATATTTACAGGTGATACTATCTCACCTCTAACATTCCTGATTAACTTGTGCATGGTATCTATGGTTACAGTGTTGTTACAGGTGACAAAGAGTAAGAGGAACATACAATGTGCAGTGTAAAGTACTGATACCTCATTATGAAGTCAGTATATTCTGTGTGTTATAGTCAAGGTTCATGAAAACCATGGGGGCATTTCAATAAGTGCCCAAACTAAGCTGGAAGGGCAACCTCAAGATGATAATAATGAACTCATGATGTTATTGGCTAATCACCAGGGAAGCGAAAAAGGACAAGGGTTAAATTGATGAGTCAACCAAACAATTTTCATGTAAGGAGATAACCTATGGATCTGAATTCACTCTGGCTCCTATAAGTATTTGAAATAATGTTCTTACTCTTACCAATTTAGAAGCCAGTCTACCAATGGGAAACTAGAGGTCTTACCATTTGACAGCTGAAAATTCAAGCAGCTATTAAACATACATATACCCCCAACTCACACACAATCTATGACAACTTTTCTTAGTAATGCAGGGGAAAGAATGAGAAAACAGGAGAAAGTGATCTCATTATTAAATAATGAAGAGCTGTTCAAGTCCTTTCACACAACTAAGACAAAATTTCCTGATTTGTGAAATGAGGAGGTGAGATTACATGCTCCCTTAGGTGTCTTTCAGCTCTATATCCTGAGATACTGAGATTTGGTGAACTTTATTTTTTTTTCACCAAAGTGACCTTGAAGCTTTATAACATTTGGGGTTTAACATAATTTTTCTTGTTAGTTGGTTAACATTTCTTGTCCTTAATAAATGTCTTTTGTTATTTTGAATTTCTTGTACCTAGAACTTGCTCATACATTTCTTGGTGTGGTAACAATAAGTACACTATTATGACGCTGATGATTATACACAATAATAACTCTAAGTAGGACATAAGCATAGATTATATTATTTCAGGGGGAATGTGAAATAGATAATCCTTTCACAATTTTAAAATAGTATGTTCCTTCATGACTTGTGGAAAAAGTATCTTTGCAAAGATACCAGATAAAAACGATGAAGAAATTTATAAAATTAGAAAATTCCAGATCTCTTAACCTCTAAAATGGAGACTCCGTAAAGTACTATAAAAGCAAAACAGACATAAGGCAGTAACAATGGCTATGTCCCATTTGCCTGGGGCCATCTTATCTGTATGAGAGTTATAAGACTGGTTTTTGTGATATAATGGCATAAATAGCTAATGGCATGACTCTTTTGGCCCTACTGATTATTTCTGTGTATGAGTCTAAAGTTGTTAGATCAAAATGAATGTTGAATTCTATCCAATATGCATTGCAGCATGTTAAAGGAAACATTGTGACATGATTACTTTTGCATTTTATGACATGCTCTTGTTGTACTGTCAACAAATATAAACTTTAATCATCACAAAAAGATATTTTGTAAACTCTATGCCACACTAATGCTTTTATTTTGCATGTTTCTTTTCCCCAAAGAAATTCTTTTTTCCTAGAATTCTTAACCACAATTGTAATGCACTTCTGACTGACATGCTGACAAATCTATTCCATTCCCTTACATTATTATACAACCATTGATTATTTCAACATATTTTTGCTCTTTCATTCCTTTTTTTAAAAGAAATTCTGCTCCTAGCCCCTTTCCAGCTAAACAAAATATGTCTTTGAATGTTTTGCCAAGTCCATGAAACATACATCCTCTATTTTAATCTGTCATTTCTAATTTAGAATTCAATATCTAGAAATCGGACATCAGATCAAAATAATTTTCACTTGATCTAAAATATCCTTTGTTTATATACTATTGGGAACTTAGAACCCCTCAGTATTTGTGATACAAAAAAATACATAATTCCATATTACAAGAGAGTTGTGTTATATTTGTACATATACCAACTGGACAGGATACAAAATGATATTTTACATTTAAATAGCACTTAATAGCTCTTCTAAGTGCTTTCATATATTTATTAATGTATGTATTATGACAATTCATTGAGAACATGTATAATTACAATCATTGTCCAAATGAGAAAACTGAAATTCAGAACAGTTTGATGACCTGCCCAAGATCACATGATTAGTAAAGTGATATAGCTGGGACTCGGACTTGGGCCTTTTATTTATGGTAATTCCCACCGTATCACCATATTTGTTTTTAGCTAAAATTTATAATCGGCTTATTCTATGTTAACATTAAAAAATATGGTTAAATACAAAACTGTTTGCTGTTTTTACATTATATCCTTCCACTATGTAATTGTTTTGTCTTCATGAATACATTGTTTAGTCATTTAAGTCATGTCCAACTCTTAATGACCTCGTTTGGGGTTTTTCTTAGCAAAGATACTGCTTGTTTGACATTTCCTTCCCCTGTTCATTTTAGAAATGAATAAACTGAGGCAAACAGGGTTAAGTGACTTGTTCAAGGTTACATAGTTTCTAACTGTCTCAGACTAGATCTGAACTCAGGGACATGAATCTTCCTGTCTCCAGGTCTGACACTCTACCCAATGTGCCATGTAGCTGCCCCGGACAACTTTTTACAAGAAGCACTATGGTCTTTCCATTTATTTTGGCTTTTGACTAATTTTACTCTTGCCATTTCCTATTTTGCTCCTTACTGGCATCCAGTTTTACAGAGTTTCAAAGTTGGAATGGATTTTAGAAGTCATGGAGTATAATCCATATGCAGCCAAGAATCTCCTCTACATTAAAATCAGGTAAGCGATCCTTTAGATTTTGCTCGAACCTACTAATGGGGGTTCCACATTTGTATTATTCTAATTGGTAGGAAGTTTTCCCTTACATCAAGTTTTAAATGCCAAAGGGGGCGGGGGCAGAGTTTTCTATTTGATCATACAGACAATAGGGAATGATTAGACTCATTAAGCAGGGAAGTGACACGGTCAGGCATGGGCATTAGGCAAATCACTTTGACAGCTGTGTGGAAGATAAATGGTAGCATGAAGAGAATTGAGGTAGGGAGATCTTAATGATCTTTTCAGAGAAACATCTATTTTTTTGGAGAAAAGATTGGTAGCCTCATGTACTAAATCTCTCCAGGGGAAGTCAGCTCATGAGTGATGAATTCTTAAGAATGAATTTCTGAAGGCATAAAAAGAAAGAATTCTTAATATGTAGGAACAGGGAGTTTTCTAAGGAGATTAATCTTAATTAATGATTACTCCTTGTCTAAGTGACCTTAGACAAGTCACTTACCCTCCCTGGGCATAAGATCTTTCATTTGTAAAATGAGGAGGCAAGACTAGAAGACCTGGGAGATCTCTTTTAGGTCTATATCCAAAATAATGATTCTAAAAAGGAAATTCATTAGTCAACCTCTACTTTTAAAAGACATACATAGGAGATGGAAACAAGGCAGGTAACATAGAATGAAAACATGACTCATTATATTAAATGATCAGTATAAGGGGGTGTTAAAGGTAAAAATGACCTAAGGTTGATGAAGAAAGCTAAGGCAATGAGAGAGAGGATGAGTTCATCTATACTGGAGGAAAAGAAGGATCAAAGAAAGGATAGAATTACAACGGGGGGTGGATAAGGTGATGATAACTTGTAATAGACATTTGTTCTATCCCATTGTATTTTCATTTTGCTGTTATTTTATCAGCCAAGGAGAATGATATCTCTACTTGAGAGGACAGAACATTAATTGTTAACAGGGAGCGGATACACAAGATTAGTAAGGAAATAATTAAAAAGACCTACCTGTCTATATTTCTTTTCAATAGCCTGGTGAAGAAGAACTAAATCCGTATATACTGAAAATAATGACAGCCATGGTTGCTGACCTACTACAGTGATCTTTGAAAGATCATGGATAATGAGAGAAGTGATGCAGTACAGCAAAGGGAAAATGTTCCAATTTTCAATAAAAGAAAGAGAATGACACATGAAAACCATGGCTCATTGTGCTTGATTTCGATTCTTGGTAAAATTCTAGAACATCTGATTCAATAGATTAATTAGTTGAATGATCTCACTTAAGTAAAAAAAAAGTGATCACAAAGAATCAGTATTGGTTCCTTAAGAAGAGGTCATGTGGGACTAAACTTGTTTCTTTTTTTGACTAGGTTATTAAACAGGGAGATCAGAAGACTAATGGAAATATAGTTTACACAGATTTTGGTGAACCATGTGACAATCTCATGCTATTCTTGTGAAAAAAAAAAATATATATATATATAATGTGTGTATGTGTGTGTGTGTGTGTGTGTGTACTCAAGTTGATAGATGTCATACAATGGAAAGCATAATTAATACATGGTGTTGCCAAGTCAGGGTCTGAAAAATTCTTGACTGATTAGACCATTGGGCAGAATCTAATAAGTTGACATAATGTAAATAAATGTAAATTCTTATATTCAACTCAATGTCTTGAGTTTTATATCACCTTCAAAGTTGAAGATCACAGGCTTACCTAAATAGTAGTTTATCTAAGTATGTTCTAGGTCTAAGAGATCAAAGAAAAGAAAAGGGTGTATTTGCATGCAAATATTTATAGTATTTACTTTCACAAAGGTTGCCTATTAATTGCAGAAGTGAACAAATTATGGTATATGAATAAAATAGAATACTTATTGTGCCATAAGTAATGAAGAAAATTATGGTTCCAAAGGACCCTGGAAAGAGTTGCAAGAAACAACAGTTAAGTGAGAAGAAACACTTAAGATGTATAATTTATACAAGGATCAATCAAAGTATTGATGATGAAGGATGCTACCAACCTCTTGACAATGTTTTCTCAGGGTAAAGAATGAGACATATCTTTTTGGTCATAGCTAATGCTACTCTAGTTCATGCCCTGATAACCTCATCTGAATAATGGCAGTAGCCATTTATTAAGCTCCCTCTTCCTAATCTTTTCCTTTCTCCAATCCCTCCTCTATACAAATGCCAAAAAAAAAAATTCCTGCTGCATAGGCTTGACCACCTACTGTGTAAAACAAAATAAAGGGAAACAATTAACCCTTCCATTGTTCCCTATGGCCTCAAGGATAAAATGCATATTCCACAGGTGGGCATTTGAAGTTCTTCACAATCAGCATCCAACTCACCTTTCTAGACTTACTTTATATTTCTTCCCCTTAGGAACTATACATTTCTGTCAAATTGGCCTACCAGCAGTACCCCAAACTTACTATGCATTTCCCATACTTGTTAGTGATCTTCCCTCCTCCCAGTTGATAGTGATCACTCCCTGCTCAAATAACCTTTGTAATTCTTTGTACCTGTCCTCCCAGCATGAATGAATGAGTAGACAATTAATTAAGCTTTTACTATGGGCCAAGCACCAGGGAAACAATTTTTTTTTAAAGTGAGACTTCCTTGTCCCAAGTATTTTACACTAACTGAGGAGAAAATGCATATGAAAAAGTATGACAGGTAAAATGGGAAGGTCTAGAAGGACCAAGAATGAATCTCTAGAGTGTATGGGGAAGGCTCAGAGGAACTTGGCTGTATCAATAGGTCAGATAACAGTCCTGGAGACTGGAAGGAGCAGAGACAGGACAGGATAGTAACTCCTGAAGCACCTTAGGAGAGGAGGTGGGGCATATAGTAAGGCCTATTATCATTGGTTGGATTTGATTTTTATGATTTTGTTTTCAATTGTGTCTGAGTGACCCTTTTGTGATCCAGTGTGGTTTTTTTGTTTGTTTGTTTTTTTGGGGGGGTGACTTTGGCAGAAAAACTGGAACAGTTTGCCATTTCCTTCTCCAGTTCATTTTACAGATGAGAAACTGAGGCAAATGGAGTGAATTGACTTGCTCACGGTTTCACAGTTAGTAATTGTTTGAAGCTGGATATGAATTCATGAGAATGAGTCTTCCTGACTCCAACCCATTGCTCTATACAGGGCACCACCCAGAACAGCATTGTTGACTATCTCATTCAAGCTGTTGTGATCAATCAAACAGGCTGGGAGAAAGGGAAAGGCAAAGGGAAAAGTGTGCCACAGCAATGACAGATCTTCCCAAAACTTGACCAGATATGGATTTAATTTATTTTCCTTTGTATCTTAATGCCTAATCCAGGACCTTATAAATATTAAACGCCTCAAAGATATTCATCAAATTAATAGAATTTTTCTTTAAATGATAGTAAGAACCTAAGAAACTAGTAATACTTTATTCTTGCAATATTCTAAGAACTGTTCCCACCCAATACAGCAGATTCTATTTCAATGTGTTGGAAAAGTAATCTTGTCCTCTATTTACTTTTATAATCTGAAAGCCCTGAAAAACTGTCATGTTTCCCTGAGGTTAAAAAAAGATGGTTTATTGATCACAACTCTCCTGAGATTTTAGATTGCAATGCACTCACCATTTGCTATTTGATATCTTGCTCCATTTCAGTGCATCTGAAATATTAGTTCAAAGCTACAAAAGCATCATATAAAAGGTAATAAAATACAATGGCCAATCATGTTGTTTGATCATTCTATGGCTGAAGTAATAAATTATTATAGCACTACAGTGTAACTCAACACACTCAGCTACATCTTGGCTCCATGTTATATTTTGAATTTCATTTTTCATGATCTGCCAAAAGAATAAGATTTACCAAGAGACTGAGACTTAGTGACCACATTCTGATCTTCACATAAACCTCTTACTGCCTAGGCTTAATGGTAGATCAGTTGTATTTCACATTCATAGCAGAAATTTTTGTCAATTCAATTTACTTCCATTTATTCTGAAAAAAAATCACTTAAAAAATTCCCATTGAGTTAAAAAATATGTATTGATCTATTTGTCTCTATTAAAAATAAATTTGTCAATATCTTGCCACATTTTAATAGCTAAAGAATGAGATTAGCTCTAGAGAATAGGTGCATTCAACATTACAAGTTGCCAAACTGTACCTACCTCTATTCTACAAATCTGTGATTTTTTTTTTCCCTAACACCAAACAGAGGAAGCCTTGTTGCCCAAGATTTTCAATATCAGGAGGCAAGATTATATTTGTTGAGTATTTAATGTTCTATAACTCTGCTGTAACTAATGGAAATTCTCTTCTCGGAAATTGAGTGGGGAAGACATTCCTGTACAGTATGTCATTTCCAGACAATGTTCTCTTAATTTTTTAATGCAACTATTATTTTGATTTATAATTACATTGAAGGGGTTCTTCTTAATTCTTGTAGGGATATATTCTTTGTCATTAGCAAAATCATCCTTAACTCTTTGGAAGAGATGCTTCCTGTATATGTTTAATAATATAATGTTTAATTTAGGAGGGTAGAAGTCTTTATATAAATCTGAAGTATTAGTTGTGATGCTGAAAGGTCAGTTCATAGCCCTGTTAATTACAGAATGATACATTTGATTGTATGTGGTTCTTATGACATGTGTTTGCAATGTTGTTCATGCATGTGTTTGTCATGTGGCTTAAAAAAAAGGAAAATCACATGTTCATATTAGTGCTTTAGTACATTGTATTATCGAATTGTTTCTGCTTCTGAGTAACCATGGTGCTAGTATCTCTGCTTTCTTTAGAGAACTTGTGAAATCGTGGAAGCTCTGTCGTTGGTGTTTGTCATAAACTAAAGAAAAATCAACCCTCTGTCAACTAATATGTTCTAATCTGGTGATGCATGTATTCCAAATGAAGATGAAATTAAATAGCAGAATTATGGTTCTTATTATTTTTCATCCAGAATTTTGTTTTAACTCTTGCATGGTAGCAACTGACCAGTGAAAGAAAAGAGCTACTTCACTCATAGAGAAATAGGTTGAAATTTTTGCTGGCTTACTGTAGAAAAGTCAGTATTAAAAGGATATTTTCTACCAAACTCTCGTAAACCATTGAAGTAGTGGAAAAAAAGTTAGATTTAGAAGAAAAAAACTACTTAAGTTAAGCTCCATTACTTTGGTGCTTTGTGACTTTACTCAAGTCACTTAAACTCTCTGAGTATCTTGTTTCTCTATCTGCACTATACTGTAGGATTTGAAAAGAATCAAATGAGAAAAGGATGTAAAACAATCTATGATCATACTATTTTATATTTATGAGCTTTTTCTGCTTTACTATTTTTGATACTTTACTGAGCTATCATTACTGATAATAAAATATTTTCTTTATACATAAGAAATAAAAGTGTGAAGGAAGATAGTCTAGCAGTATCAGATCTCAAAATATACTATGAAACAATACCATCTAAATATTTTGTTCTTGGGATTAAAAAAATGGTCAATGGGAAAGACCACATAAACTACATAGAGAAACAAATAAAACTAATGACTTACTGCTGAATAAACACAATATCTAGCTACGATGATAGGTACTCTATATTCAGCAGAATTTCCTGGGAAAATGGAAAACACTCTGGTCGAAATTTAGAATTAATCTAACATCTCACACTACATGACAAGATAAGCTTTCAGTGGATAGATGGTCATTTTATGTCTACAAATTTGGAGAAAAAGAAAGAAAATAATTGTCAGAACTATGGATTGTGAAAGAGTTTATGAGGAAACAAGAGACAGAGAATATAGTAGGTTTAAATGAACAATTTTTATTACTTCAAATTAAATTTTTTTGCACAAATTTAATGCAGTTATCAGGCAGCTAGGTGGTGCAGTGAATAGAGTGCTGGGTTTGGAGTCAGGAAGACTTGTCTGAGTTCAAATTTGGCCTCAGACACTTACTAGCTGTGTGGCCATCGGCAAGTCACTTAGCTCTGTTTGCCTCATTTTCCTCATCTGTAAAGTGATCTGGAGAATGAAATGGCAAACCACCCCCAGTATCCTTGCTAAGAAAACCTCAAACGGGATTATGAAGAATGGGACACCATTGAAAAACAACTCAACAACAACAAATGCAGCTACAACTAAAAGGGAAACAGTTAATTAGAAAAAAAAGTAATCTTTGCATCAAGCTTCTCAGATAAAAGTCTTATTTTCAAGATATACAAGGAGTAAAAATCTAAAAGGAGCCATTTCCCAACTGAAAAAAGAACAAAGAAAATAAATAGGTAGTACTTAAGAGAAAATAACTTCAATGTGTGTGTGTGGGGAAGGAATTCTCCAGATCACTAATATGTTTTTTAAATGCTAGTGAAAGCAATCCTGTTTTTCCACCTGAGGCTACTTCCCAAAACTGATGAAAAAAAAAAAAGAAAAGGAAAATAAGGACAAATGACAAATATTGTAGGTGCTTTGAGGAATTAAGCAAATTCTTGTTGGAGTTGTGAACTAGTTTAACCAGTAGTTACTAAACTATGTATAACCCTTTAACCTTGTGATACAATTAGTAGGTCTATATTCCTAAAAAAAATAGATAGATAGATAGATAGATAGATAGATAGATAGATAGATAGATAGATAGATAGATAGACAGACAAAGAGACAGATAGAGTTATAGCAGCTATTTTTGTGGCAGCAATGAACTGGAAACTAAGGTATGCCAATCAATAGAGGAATGGCTATTCAAATTATGGCACGCGAATATAAATGGAATAGTATTTGATTGAAAGACATAATGAAATGGATATTTTCAAAGAAACCTGGGAAGAACTGCACGATATCCAGGAGAGTGAAGTGAAAGAACCAGAAGGAAAAATAGAATAACCTGAAATAAAATAAATCAAAGAGTAACTTTGAAAGACTAAAGATCTTTGATCGACCATGATTTTAGAGTGCTAATGATGAAGAATGTTAACTACCTTTTTGAAAGAGCACCTCAATATTCAGAACAAGAAATACATTTTTCAAATACAGTCAACATGGACTTTTGTTTTGCTAAACTAGGTCTATTTGTAATGTTTTCTTTTTTCCAGTGTGAAGGAGAATATGAAAGGGAGAAATATAAATTCACATCAGAAGAAAAAAATAATTTAAAAAGCATACTATCCCAAATGGAAACAATTATATTATAACAAAATAATTATAGCCCTGAGATAAAGGACTCCTGACTTGTACAAATTGGGATTCAATGACTCATAATAGAAGAGTCATCTTCTGCTAGATATTTCATATATATAATGAACCAGCCTGAGCAAATAACTGATATCACCATAAACAGCATAAAGACATCAATATAAACTTCATCCAAGTAGAGGAAACATTATGCTTCCTATTGCCAAAAACTGAAATGTGCCAAAATTGCCATAACTGGGTGTATGTGAATGTGTATATGTGTATATGCATACACATGCACACATACTGAAAGAATTTGTGGCCAACAAAAAGAATGTATCAATTTCTCCCATGCATTTCTAAGATCTATTGAAAGTTAGCTAGGCAATCAAAATATAATAAAATCTCTATATGAGCTAAAATGATTATCAAAAAGACTTATGAATAAAATAAAATGCTCTAGAAACTTTTATAGGTTTATAAGATGACAATTATAATTTTTGAAATATTAAGAAATATTTTGAAATATTCAAAACTGTAATTTTTGAAATATGAATAATACCAGTAGCATATTATATATAGTAATCAGTCATGTTGTAGAACTAGGAGTCATAATATTATGGCATCACTTTAGAACTTTGTACTTTGGGACACCTATCTCTAAGAGATTTCTATTCCAATAGGAAATTTTAGTGAAAGATCTGGCCAACAGACCTGTCCTTATCTAAGTTATAAAGATATTAATTTTAAAAGCTATGAAGAAATTTCTTAATTGAAGACATTTTTCCAAGCTTCTCTTAGTTCTAACTCCAGGTTAATTATATGTATTGATGATTCATTTTGGCATACCTGTGCTACAGTCTGCAACATGTCTGTTTAATTTACAGTTTTACTAGATTGTTTTGTTGTGTGGGAACACTCAAATGGAACATATTTCATTAATTTTGCTCCTGGAAGAATGCTGCAAAGATTGAAATGTGCTTAACTTAGCACACCTCATGCCATGCTATGTTTTAGTAGAAGAGGTTCCTGGTGCTTTTAACTAAATCAGACAAATACTCTTGGCAAAATTCAGTGATATAAAAATGCTATGTTACATGTAGAGTCTGGCACACATAGAAGCTGCCTCTCCACTGCAAGCAATAATGAACATTTTTTGAGCTGTATATTTCTAGTGAAGCCCATTATTAGCAAAGGGTTGACAAAAAGTGAAGATTTTCCCAGCTGGAAGATGGCACAGAAGGAACATAAGAAGCAAAAATCTTGCAGGATGGGAAAAGTCCTGCAACTTTGGAATCCCAGGAGCAGACATGCACGTGAGAGCAATTGAAAGAGAAGAGCATGGGGCGGCTAGGTGGTGCAGTGTGTAAGTGTGTAACCGACACCCACACAAAATAACTGGCCATGTAACCTTGGGCAAGTTACTTAATCCCAATTGCTTTAAAAAAAAAAAGAAAAGAAAGAAAGAGAAGGCCACTTCTCTGAGAAACTGAATACAATCATGAGCAGTTGTAGCTTGGCTGGATAAATTGTTCACTTTTACTTGGACAGTATTTGTTGTTGTTCTGGGATCCGGTGAATATACCCTCTTTCCACCTCCTCTCACTCTTCTGCCTCATTACTGACATTGCTTACCCTCTAGATTTTCCTGTTCTTTTAAAATATTGCTTATTTGCTTGCTGTCTGTGTACTAATTTTGTGACCAGAGAAAGATAAAGTGATCTTTAATACATTCTAAGCTAGTGTCTTCTCTGAAAGAGTGATTAAGGACAAATGTAACTCCTCAAAAAAAGAGCCCTAAACTGAAGTATCCCCTATGAACTCCCCTCACTCCTGCCATCTCTGTCTCTGTCTCTCCCTCCCTCTCTCTTTTGCTCTGTGTCTCTCTTCTTCCTTCACTCTCCCTTTCCCCCTCTTCCCTTTCTTTCCTTACATCAAAAAAGAGAGGCTTCACCAGGAAAGCCTAAAGTTTTGAACACTAGTTTGAATGGGAAAAAGTCATATTTAAATATCATTACCATATCTACATTGTCAAAAAAAAAGGCACACAGGCTGAAACTCACAGTTCCCATTATTTTTAAGTTTCTGGTACCATGTAACTCGATTTTTCCATAGCATCTGGTGAGCTTATGAAATATGTTGTTTTCTTCTTTATTTTCCCATGATCCTTTTCTGTTTTCCCATTCCTTCAAATACCACAGATTGAGAAAGAACATATGTAGCTGGTTGTGTATGGCACTAGCAGGTCAGTCTTCCATTATCACAGGTAATGGAATTGTTTCCTTTCCTCTGAGTGCTCCCCACAGAGCCCTCAAAAACAAAATGAGAATGGTTTTATGGGACATTTTCTAAGAAATTGCTGTTTCAATAGTCCAATCTATTGCATAATTAGAATGTTAGAAACAAGAGGAGTCAGTAGGCTCTTGTGTTTGAGGGAAATAAGTAGAGTAGAAAAGGAAATATTAGAAGCAAGTGTAACTCATAACGGACCAGTAGCTATCACTTTTTGGTTCAACCTCTTTGCAAAAGAGAAGGGATTAAGGAATGGAAAGGGAGTTTTGAAAAATGAAGAGGAGCCTGTCAATTGGATGGGGTGGGTGCGGGAGGGGAGGGGCCAATGATATGAAGGCTATGTAGCTATTGTTTCAATACTGATCAAAAGTAGAAATAGGAGGAATTGCAGGGGGAGGAAATTTACAAGGACCTAAAATGGGTCTCTACTCTTACAAATATAAAGCCTAGTGGAAGAAGACTGTCTGCATCAATGGGTCACTGGACTTTAGCTTTCCCGCTCACTCTTTTCTTTGTTGCAGATAAAGTATCAAAATGCAAATAATCAACGGTGTAATGCATGATTAATGCCATCAGCTTTCAGCAGTCTTGCAGGTAGCATGTTCTAAGGAATTAATGAACAAGGAGATTTTTCCTCAGTGATAGAAGAAGCTGTTTCTAAGTTTATTAGAAATTGAACTTCTAAATAACCAAACAAGCAGAGTGCATCCACTACACATCTGTCATTATTCATTGGACCTTGGAAGTTCAGTTGTTTTCTCTTTTAAGTGAGTAGGTATTCAATATAAAAAAAAGGAAAAACAATGATTTAGTAGCTAGGCATTCATGTAAAATATCAGGATGACCTTAAGTAAGTATATAAAATACCTCATTTATTTTCACCCCTCTTCAGGACATATATACTATTATTTATTCAAGAAGCACTTTAAGATTACTAGAAATATGTAAGTCTGTCAGTTGGTCAATAAACAAGTATTTATTAAGCACTCATGTGCCATGTAGTCTGCAAAGTTTAGAGAATACGAAACAAGTCACAGACCCTTCCCTCAATGATCTTTCATTCTAAGGAGACAACATGAAATAAGACAATATGAAAATAGTAAGGTAAATTATATTCATCTATATGTATTTATGTGTATATATACACACATAAATGTAAATATGTAGTAAATAAGTATCATCAGTATTATTGTATTTAATTCTTGTACCATTTGGATAAAAAATGTGGAAAATAGCTATAATTACGAAATAAACTGAGGAAATTTAATATCAAGAGAAAGGAAATGACCACTTCAAGAGTTTCTTTTGATTGGGAGGTGTCCTATGATCTCATTGGTATTAGAAACTCCCACTGTTGAAACTCTTCCCATCAAGGCAGATGGGTAAATAAGCCATAAATTATATGTGGCCTTGTGAACTAAAAGGTCAAGCAACTGTCCCATGATCACAAGCTAACAAAAAGTCAGAGGTAGGACTTGGACCAAGGTCTTTGTGATACCAAGGCCCCCTCTCTACCCACAATGCCATATTGCCTCTTTGGCAACATAGAAAACACAAGAAATGATGAAATGTAGTCCCTTAATTTTTATAGATGAGTTTAAGTAATGGTCACATTACTTAATGTATGATGACATTGTCACAGATTTTCATATATACAGGACCTTTCAGTCTGTTGCTGATATTTTTAAAGCTTTGCATTGCTGTGAGATGCATCATTTTGAAAAATGAATTCACCCTCCCTCTCTCTCCTGCCACTTTTGCCGTTATTCACATAAACAATACCACACAGTTCAATGGTTTGCATACTGAAAGCATGGGGTTCCAAATGTCAGGGACAAGAGGCATAGTTCCATGCACAAACATAGATACAGGGAGCATTTCATTACTTTCTGAAAGACTCAATTTGTTTAATTTACCATAGACATGAGCCCCTAAGAGTTCTTGTACAAATTTCACACAAAGCATACCATACACTTCAAAAGTATAAAATAAATATGATATGACTTACCCTAACCTCTTTTCCAATAACTTCTTCATTCATTCACTCATCATTTCTAAAGAAAAAAAAAGAAAGACAACACTTATTGCTGGTGTGCTTACCAGTTACATAATTCATGTGATTCAACATATGATTCAAAACTTAACTGCTGAGTGTCAGCTTTCTTTTTGATCTCTGACAGGTTGCTGAATCCTGTCTTAATATTTGTTATCATTAACCATACACTTTACCAGTTGCAGACCAAAATAGACAGGGACACATCTGTTCAGGAAACCTTGGATGCTCCTTTTTTCCCCTCCACCTTTTAGAAATTAAGGATCCATCTGTCCTTAGGCTTGATTCCAGTATAACTTTTTGATCTGAAATTTATTTTGATCGACTAAATAAGTTGGAAAAAGTTAAAGTATACGCTACTCAATGTCTAAAATCACTTTCATTTCAAGTATGTATTTACCATTTTCCCATTTACTCTAATTGCTTTAATCATCAAGACTCTAAAACATATCTGCATTAATCAAAAAAAAAAAAAGGAAAAAATGTCACCAACTGACAAGATAGAATTCAAACTGAAAAACGAATTTTGTATTTTTGGCAAATATAACTGGACCCTGGCAAAAGGGTGTGGGGAAGGGTGTGACCTCATATTTATTGTTTAAAAGCATAAAGTTCATTTCAAAGATGTATTTGATTGAAATGTAAGGCAGCACATTATAATGGAAAGAAAGTCAAATTCTGTCAAGAAAACCAGGGTTTCAGTTCCTTACCTGAACTCTTTATACTGGTGAAATAATAGGCCTGGAATACACATACACACACACACAAGCACACAGACACATACATGTTTGTTTGTATGAATAGATATATTATGTCTATGCATATATACACATACACAGACATAATTACACATGTACATATACATGCAATAAATGCATATAGTATATGCATGCAAACATGTTTATAACACAGAGAATATATGCACATACAGAAATATGTATCTGTGTTATACCAACGTGTATGCAAATGCTGTCAAATACACATTTTGTCATAAGTTCATATGAAACACAGTTTATTTTTTCTTTAAAATACACATAGGCTTATTAATAGACAAGACAAAAAGTGACATGACAGCAAGTAGAAACTGATTGACTTCAAAGAAATAGGTTGAGATGATCATGGTTCATTAAATTTTGGTGAGTCAACTCTTTCCTAATTGTAATTTTATTCTAAGCCACATTTGAAAAGCCTTGTATTAACCCATTGCTATCAGAACTAACAAGTGAATAGCTGGCAAAAGGGTACTGTTTCATAACCATTGAGTAAGGTAGACAATAGACACCATGAAAACGAAAAGTTGGCTGGGTCACTTTCTCCTATCATATCCTGACAGGGGGCAAAAATAATGAAAGCTCTACCAAGAACTGTACTTAAGGCAAAAATGAATTTATATGAAATACTTGGTTCTAAGGCAATTAGAGTTTCATTTATAGCAGCTTGTTACCAAAGTAGTGCCAACAGTGCTTATTAATTAAAGGTGTTGTTTCATCCTCAGCCCCTTTGTGAAGAAAGTGAGAATTAACCTCCTATTTCTTGGGAATTGCAGTTTTCTAATCATTTTTAAATGGAGGGCGACTAGCTTAGTCACCTCTCCACCCTTTTGCACACAGGCAGCCCACCTTGGAAATAGCTTGTGAAGGCCCTTTCAATGTACATGCCAGATAGAACCCTGTGTTCCTCCTTTCCCCCTCCCCCTGCCATGGGATTTTGATTTATTTTGCACATCAGCCAGAATCTTTACCAGGGTTCTTTTCAAGTGACTTTGCTCTTCACTTTCAAAGGATGTGTTGTTTCACTTTCCTCAAGAAGCTCTGTACATCAAGGAAAATAACATCAAGTGATAGGGGTTCAAACGGATTTCTAATCTTTACAGCCCTTCAGTACTTATATTTAAAAAAGTGAGGCATAATTTATTTCTGATGAAACTGAGTTGCTCAGCTCTCTGTTAATAGGATCCTTAGGGCAAAAAAAAGGGTACAGACAGAACCATCAGAAAGAGAAGAAAGCTCTATACTTCTGTCTTTTTTTTCCTATTCTAGAAACAATAAATTAATCATTATGTTTGCTATGATTATTGTAGATTTGTGATAAGTTGCTTTTTTTCCATAAGTGAACAATGGATCTAGGTGGTCCAGAGGATGAGCACTGCCCAGTGAAAGCATAGTGTTCTTGTTTGCCCAAGATTCATCCATGTCGTGGGAACAAGTCGTAGTGTATCATTTACAAGGTTAATGGTTCAATGTAGCTTTTACTCTTTTCTCCTCTTTGACTCCTTTTGCATGGCAGCCAGTACATTCTCTACCTAAAAAATCGATCTGTGCCAGACATGTACAACTCATGTTGGAAAATTGTGGCCCAGTTCCCATATGAGGAAAAAAAAAAACCACGTTTTGATCCTAGTGATAAAGACGTATGTTTCAATCGGTTCACACAGTCAAAGGGATACTTCAATACCTCGAACTGCCATTATGGATGGATAGAACAGCAATCTAAAAAAGAATCTTCACAAAAGCAGTAGAGGTCCATCTGCCTCATTATGAAGCTATGAAGATAGCCTTAGTAAGCACAGTATTAAAACTGTTTTTAGTTCTTCAAAGTATGCTGCATTCCCATCATCTTCTCTTAAAAATAATGAAAGGCAAGGAACATAATAATGTAGAGCTGAAGTGGATGGCATGCACTAAGGGCTTGCGGCTAGCATTGTATTTCCTCCTGTGAGAAGTATCACCATTTATTATGACTCATTAAAATTTAATTTTGTATGGCATGTTTAAAAGGTCATTTAAAAAAATTGTTATTTTGTAGCCAACATTACTGACTGGCTAAATACTCTGAAAAAATAGAACTTTATAGATTTATTACTTTAAATTTTTATTGAAGGAAATCTTTCCTTTACTCTTGAATTTTCTTTTGCCAATGAATAAAATTATTCTTCTTTCTAATAATCCAGCTGACATAATATTTTAGTTGTTTTTATATTATACAAATTAAAATGAGGCCAGGTTTAAAAATTCATGTAACTGCAAAATGGAAACACTGGCAAAGTTTCCTGAAAAATGATTTTCTTTTGCGTTCACTATAGTTAAGGTGTACTTCTGTAAGAGTAAAGATTATTTTACAGAAGATTAATATTGCTTCAAATTTCATTAGCACTGCTGTGCAACTATAATAATTAAGGAGACAATGGTAATCTTGCTTCCATAAACATTTTGTTCTTAAATATATGCATGTATGTATACTATAAATGTGTGTTCATAGTCAGCATAACTAGTATTATGACTCTGTGACCAAGATACAACTATATAACTAAAGAGATATCACAAACTTTGTTTTGGAAGAGGTTAGATTTACATAGTCAAAAGAAAGCTTTTATCTAGTAAGCAAAAAAATCATGCTACTGCACAAATAGATTTTTTTTCTTGTCGTTTACTCAGATTAATTGCATATATTGACTCTCTACCTTTATGAAGTTAAAAGGGGAAATAGTTAAGAAAAAGCTAGTGATTTAAAAAATATATATATATTCTCCATACAGCTGTCATTATGTCACCAGTCTGCTTAAGAATCTTTATGAGTTCCCTGTTTTCTCCCCATAGTTCCAGGTATTCTTCACCTGGTGGCCTTCAACACTAACACACACACACACACACACACACACACACACATTTTTACTAAGTGTATTTTAAATTATATGTGTTTTTTTATGAATGTAAATGTTATTTTAAGATGGGATCCATAGGCTTCATCAGAATATCAAAAGTGTCCATCACACATTCTCACACACAGACACACACACACACACACATTTTTACTAAGTGTACTTTAAATTATATGTGTTTTTTTATGAATGTAAATGTTATTTTAAGATGGGATCCATAGGCTTCATCAGAATGTCAAAAGTGTCCATCACACATTCTCACACACAGACACACACAGACACACATTTTTAATAAGTGTACTTTAAATTCTATGTGTTTTTTTTAATGCATGTAAATGTTATTTTAAGATAGGATCCATAGGCTTCATCAGAATGTCAAAAGTATCCATCACACATTCTCACACACACACACACACAACACACACAGAAACATTAATAATACCTGCCTAGAATAAAATAGAAACTACTCTACTTGACTTTTAAGCTTTTCACAATTGAAATCCAATCTTTGTCTTCAGACTGATTTCCCATCGCACTACAGTCAAAATGGCTTACCTGCACAAGACGTATAAGCCAATATATCCTCTCCTCTGTCTCTGTTCATGTACTTTCTGTTCCTCACCTCCCCACCCTGAGCCTGGATTGTTTTCCTTCTTTACTTCCACCTCACAGAATCCCTGGCTTCCTCCAAAGACAAAGCTAAGGTACCTCCTACATGAGACCCTTCCTTATTCCTAAAGAAGTTAGTGTTTTCTCCCACCTCGAATTTCTTTGGTTTTTAAAAATATCTTGTTATTGGTCACTTTTCCTTCTCTAGAAATCTCCTGGTATCCTTCCCTCTCCCCTTCACAGAGAGAGACATAACTTGTAACAAAGGATGTTTTCATTAGATGAAATGTTCTACATTTATCAACCTTTTCTTTCATTTTTTATTGTTTTGTGGTTATTCTTTACATTGCTGTAGTCACTGTGAATAATATTTTGCTGGCTCTGCTCAATGTTTTTTGCATTCGTTAAAGCAAAACTCATCTGCTTGTATTTGATATTAACTTATTTGTGTACACGTCCTTCCTTCCTCCCCTAGTAGAATGTAGAATATTGAGGACAGGGATTATGTTATGATTTTGTTTTTGTATTCTCTTTATCCTGCTGAGTGACTGGTATATGGTATGTCCAACAGTATTTGTTGATTTGAACTGAATTTAAAGAATTTGGTATTTTAATGAAGGCAGGGGAGAGAACATGCCTACGTAAGAGTTCAAGACACTGCATTATATGCTAAGGTAAAAGAAGAAGATAGGGTGAATGAAACTGAAGCAGGAAGGGCATTGAACAAGAAGACTATATCACCAAATTTTGTGAATCTTCTAGGTAGATGATAGGATATACAGAATTTAGAATGTGAACAAATTCAGGCAATCACTTTTCCCAATACTATTTAATGGATGTAGTCAATTAAAACTAAACTCAGCCACATTATACCTTGGTAGTATTTTCTTTTCAATATCCTGTGGACCCTGAGAGAATAGAAGCCAATATTACTGTCAGGGTTGAAGATTCAGTTTCTGACTCCTGATTATGGGCCTATTCTTTCCCTCACAGACTCTGTGATCCACTCTAGCAGTGACATTGTTATCAACATGTTGGATAGGCTGTTGTTTACTGCACTTTCCAACCAAACACAGCTAAGCTAGCAAATAAATGCTGTCAGAAAAGCTTAGGATCTCCTTAAGAATAATCATAGAAAATGAGAACACTGAAGCCATATTTGTGTGGAAGCAGCTCTCAATCAATCAAGTATTTTTTAAAGCTTCACTACATAACAGGCACTGTTCTAGGTGCTATGGATAGGAAAACTAAGAATTAAACAGTCACTATTTATAATGCATTGTATTTTAATGGCAAAAGAAAAGAATGTACACATTATATAGTATAGATATAAAATTTATTAACTTTAATATATTCAAAGTAGTTGTATATAATAGTTTGGAAGTGAAGTGACAAGTACTTAGGAAGATGAGGAAAGGCTTCATTAAGCAAACTGTCCCTTTGCTGAAACTTAAAGAAAGGGACTGAGGCAGGACTGAAATCCATAATTATCAAGTGCTAAAGTACACTAGTTGGTACAGTAGATAGAGTGCTGGGTGTGGAGTTAGGAAGTCTCATCTTTCTACATTCAAATATGGCCTCAGACACTTAACTAGCTGTGTGATCCTGGGCAAGTCACTGTTTACCTCAGTGTCATCATCTGTAAAATGAGTTAGAGAAGAAAATGGCAAATCCATCCAGTATCTTTGCCACAAAAAAAAGGGTCACAGAGAATCAGACATGATTGAAAAGACTCAATAATAACAAGAAAAAGTCTACCAGATTAAGACTACAACCTACTGGAGAATGAGTATTGTGGGGATCAAGACTAGATGTTCCCCCACAGACAACTGTGAAAGTGTTGAAAGAAAAAGAGAAATGCACCTAAGGAACAAGGTTTGCAAGGACAAACTTTTAACGCATCCCACCTTTGCACTGCCAGAATTCTACATGAGAACAAGTCTACAGCCATCTGAAGAGACAGGGTACTACAACATTCCATTCTATAAACATTCTAAAGAAGTATTGTGGGATGGGAGAGCTGGCTTTGGATTCCAAAAGACTTAAGTTCAAGTCTCAACCCACACATACACTAACTTTGTGACTATATGATGCTGGATGAGTTATTTATCTTCCATTATCTCAGGCAACTCTCTAACACTATGAAACAAAGAAGCAATACAGTCTTGTTAAAAGGATTTCCCTCATGGTGATTCTT
This sequence comes from Petaurus breviceps papuanus, assembly GCF_028583685.1. Taxonomy (NCBI): domain Eukaryota; kingdom Metazoa; phylum Chordata; class Mammalia; order Diprotodontia; family Petauridae; genus Petaurus; species Petaurus breviceps. The sequence continues at coordinate 15,428,079 of NW_027186372.1, forward strand.
TCACAATGCTGCAATTATAGGGAAAGGAAAAAGGAGACAAAGAGAGAAAGAAGGAAAGAGAGAAGGAAGGAAGGAAAAGGGAGAGAGAG
>NW_027186372.1:15428267-15447259 GCF_028583685.1 Petaurus breviceps papuanus
AAAGAAAGAAAGAAAGAAAGAAAGAAAGAAAGAAAGAAAGAGAAAGAAAGAAAGGAAGGAAGGAAGGAAGGAAGGAAGGAAAGAAAGAAAGAAAGAAAGAAAGAAAGAAAGAAAGAAAGAAAGAAAGAAAGAAAGAAAGAAAGAAAGAAAGAAAGAAAGAAAGAAAGAAAAGAAAGAAAGAGAAAGAAAGAAAAGAAGGAAGGAAGGAAGGAAGGAAGGAAGGAAGGGAGGAAGGAAGGAAGAAAGAAAGAGAAAGGAAGGAAGGAAGGAAGAGTAATGATGGAATAGGAGGGAAGAAATGAAAGATGGGAGAAAGGGAAGGGAAAAAGACACAGGAAGGAATGAAGAAAGAAGGAAGGAAAAATTCTATCTGGAAATGTGAGGATATTGATTTCAAATATTCTCCATTAACTACACTGATTATTCTGTCCTAACTTCTGTCTTTCCTCCCTCCTTATTCCTATCCCCTAGATAGTAAGTGTGTGTGTGTGTGTGTGTGTGTGTGTGTGTGTGTGTGCGCGTGTGTGTGTTTCCTTCCTTATCTACCACTTAACATGCTGGACAATACATTCTTGTCACACAAACTACAATCAAAGATGTCAAAGTATACAAACCTAAGGTACAAGCAGCATGTTCCTACTCCTTCCTGACAAACTTTTAACATGGTCCAGCTTAGACCCCTAACTCCTCAGCCTGATTTCAGTCATATCAGGAACCCTATTTCCATTGTGTGTTTTGGAGAATGGGTCCATTTTATTTTTTAAAAATTTCAGAGTTGGGGCAGCCAGGTGGCTCAGAGACTAAGAGCACCGGTTCCAGTGTCGGGATGACCTGGGGATCAAATCTGGGCTCAGATACTTAGCACCACACCCAGAAATAACTGGCCGTGTAACCTTGAGCAAGTTACGTAACCCCAATTGCTTAAAATCAATTCCAGAGTCACAGGGATTTTCAGGAGCCAAGTTGGCAAAGTAGTAAGCAAGTCATTCTTACTTTCTTATTGACTTCTGAAAGCCCCAAAAAATATAGCCCAAGGAAAAACCGTGAACAGTGGAACCTACAGAAAGACAGAGTGCAGCAGTCTTGTAGCCCAGGAAGCTTGGGGGATTAATGGGAAAGGCCCCTCTCACTCTAGGAGAGGGGGAGAAGTACAGGACAAAAGGCATCCCAAGAAGCCAGCAGCAAGTTCCATCTCAGCAAACCAAGGGGAGATCCTGAGCCACAGGATGATGGAGCAGGCAAGACCTAACACCCTGATCCCCAAGTACTCATCATAGGCAAGGGAACTGGCAGACACCAGCTTGGAAAACCAACACACACAATGGTGGGCAGGCATTCTCCAATACCTAAACCTCCCAGTGTTTCAGCACAACTACAGGTTGTGTAGTGCTTGAAAAAAGCTGTGTAAGTAGGAGTCCTCCAGGGACCAGACTCCCCACCCCCAAGCCAAGAGCTCCAGTGTTGCTGACCCCAGCTCAGCACCAGGTAAGCTGCCAGACACCTACAATCTCCAGCTACCAGCACCTAAGGACCCAGCACACAAATCCAGTGACCAGGTCCTGGGCTCCCAGCACAAGAAACTTGGGTCAGTGACCCCTGTGCTCCAACAGGAGAGCTCAACTTTAAAAGCTAGGAAATAGGCAAACACCTGGAGCAAAAAGCAGAAACAAATAATTTAAGAACCATAGATTCTTAAATGGGGGACAGGGAAGATCAAGGCACAAATTCAGAAGAGGACAACATTGTCCAAATACCCACATTTGAAACCTCAAAGGGAATATGAATTGGTCTCAAGATCAAAAAGCCTTCTTTGAAGAGCTCAAGAAAGATTTTAAAAGTCAAATGAGAGAGGTAGAAGAGAAACTGGGAAAACAAATGAGAAGTATACAATTGAGAGTCAATAGCTTGGAAATGGAAAGAAAAAATTGACTGCAAAAAACAAGTCCTTAAAAATTACAGTTGGCCAGGGGTAGCCACATGGCTCAGTGAGTAAGAGCACCAGCCTAAGAGTCCGGATGACCTGGGATCGAATCCGGGCTCAGATACTTAGCACCACACCCAGAAATAACTGGCTGTGTAACCTTGAGCAAATTACTTAACCCCAAATGTTTAAAAAAAAAGTACAGTTGGCCAAATGGGAGAAAAGTACACTGAAGAAAAGAACTTCTTAAAAAGCAGAATTAGTCAATCAGAAAAGGAGACACAAAAACTCCCTGAAGATAATTTCTTAAAAAGTAAAATGGACAAAATGGAAAAGAGGTGCAAAATCTAATTGAAGAAAACAATATGTTAAAAATTAGAATTGGGCAAGTAGAAGCTAATGACTTATGAGATTTCAAGAATCAGTCAAATAAAAACAAAAAAGGAAAAATGGAAGAAAATGCAAAATACCACATTGATAAAGCAACTGACTCAGAAAATAGATCTAGCAGAGACAATTTAAATATTATTGATCTACCTTGAAACTCATGATTTAAAAAAAAGAGCCTGGACAGTATCTTTCAAGAAATCATGAAGGAAAACTGCCCTGAGGCCCTAGAACCAAAGGGTAAAATAATCATAAAAAGAGGTAACAAACTGAAAACACAAAGGAATACTGAAGCCAAATTCCAAAATTAACTGGTCAAAAAGAAAATACTACAAGCAGTCAGAAAGAAACAATTTAAATACAATAAAGCCACAGTCAGGTTTACACAGGACCTTGCAGCTGCTACATTAAAAGATCAGAGGGCATAGAATAGAATATTCCATATGGCAAAGGATCCTGAATTACAACCAAGGAGCCACTACCCAAGGAAATTGAGCATAATCTTTCAGTGGAGGAGATGAATATTTGGTGAAATAGGGGACTTCCCAAACCTTCCTAATGAAAAGATCAGAACTCAACAGAAATTTTGATCTTCAAATACAAGACTCAAGAGAGGCATAAAAAGGTATATATGAAAAGAAAACAACAACATGTTATTAAAAAGGGAAAACTGTTTACATCCCTACAATGGAAGATGACATTTGTAAATCAAGAACTGTATTGTTGTAATGACATTTAAAGGTGGTTTACATAGACAAAGGGCATGGGCATAAGTTGAATTTGACGTGATGATTAAAAAATAATCTAAGTGGTGAAAAGGGATTGTACTGGGAGAAGAGGAAAGGAGGCAGACAGGAGTATATTACATCATATGAAAAGGCACAAAGAACTATTACACTAGAGAGAAAGGAGAAGGAAATGATCATTGTTTAAACCTTACTCTCATCAGTTTTGGCTCAAAAAGGCAATAACATAATCAGTTAGTTATTGAAATCTAATTTACCCTATAGGAAGTAGGAAGGGAAAGATGAAGGAAAAGGGAGAATGTAGATAGAAAGGAAGGAGGAAGTAGTAAGGGAAAAGGGGAAGAAAATGGAGGAAGTTGATAAAAGGGAGAGCAGACTCAGGGAGGCAGTGGTCAAAAGCAAAACTCTAGCAAAGAGGGAAAGGAAAAAAGGAGAGATCAAAGCATAAACAAGGGTAGGGGGAGGAATTAGGATTGAAGGAAAGACACAGATAGAGATCATAACTGTGAATGTGAATGGCATGGAATCTCCCATAAAAGAGAAGCTGATAGCAGAGTGGATTAGAAACCATAATCCTGGAATATATTGTCTGCAAGAAACACATTTGAAGCAGAGAGATTTTGCTTCAGCTGAAGTAAAAAAAAAGACCAAAGCAAGGCTAGCAATCCTGATCTCAGACAAAGCAAATGCAAAAATAGATTTAATTAAAAGAGATATGGAAGGAAACTACATCCCATTAAAAGATATGATAGAAAATAAAGCAATATAATTACTAAACATATATGTACCAAGTTTTATAGCATCAAAATTCTTAGAGGAGAAATTAAGGGATTTACAGGAAGAAATGCATGACAACTACAATAGTGGGGGACCTTAACCTCCCCCTCTCAGAAATAGATAAATCTAACCACAAAATAAACAAGAAAGAAGGAGATGAATAGAATTTTAGAAAAGTTAGATATGGTTGACCTCTAGAGAAAACTGAATGGGAACAGAAAAGAATATCCCTCTTTCTCAGTGGTACTGGGCACCTACACAAAAACTGACCATGTATTAGGGAATAAAAACCTCACAATCCAGTGCAGAAAGGCAAAAATATTAAATGCATCCTTTTCAGATAATGGTACAAAAATTTACATGTAATAAGAGACCATGAAAAGATAGACCAATAATTAATTGGAAGCTAAATAATCTGATCCTAAAGAATGAGTGAGTCTAACAACAAATCAAAAAACAATCAATAACTTCAAGAGAATGACAATGATGTGACAACATATCAAAACTTAAGGGATACAGTGAAAATGGCTCTTAGGAGAAGTTTTATATCTCTCATTCCTTACATGAGTAAAATAGAGAAAGAAAAGATCATTGAATTGGGCATGCAATTAAAAAAAGCTAGAAAAAGAACAAATTTTTAAATTCCCAATTAAATACTAAATTAGAAATTCTGAAAACCAAAGATTAAGGAGATATTAATTAAATTGAAATTAAGAAAATTGGAGCAGCTAGGAGATGCAGTGAATAGAGCACTGACCCTGGAGTCAGGAGGATCCGAGTTCATATCTGGTCTCAGATACTTAACATTTACTAGCCGTGTGACCTTGGGCAAGTAATAACTCCAACTGCCCTGCCTTCCCCCCCTCCAAAAAAAAAGCATAAAAGAAATTAAGAAAATTATTGAAGTAATAAATAAAACTAAGAGCTAGTTTTATTTAAAAAAGAATAAAATAGATTAAACCTTTCATTAATTTGATAAAAAAAAAAATAAAACCAAACTACCAGAAACAAAAGAAAGGGTAGATTCACCGCCAATGAAGAGGAAATCAAAACAATAATTAGGAGCTATTTTTCCCAATTTTATGCCAATAAATTTGACAAACTCAGTAAGGTTGATGAGTATTTACAAAAATATAAATTGCAAAGATTAACAGAACAGGAAATAAAATACTTAACCCCATTTTAGAAAAAGAAATTGAACAAGCCATCAATGGACTCCCTAAGAAAAAATCTCCAGGGCCAGATGGATTTACAAGTGAATTCTATCAAACATTTAAAAAACAATTAATTCCAATACTATATAAACTATTTGGGAAAATAGGGAAAAGAAGAAGTCCTACCAAATTCTTTTTTTTTTTTAAAGCAATCGGGGTTAAGTAACTTGCTCAAGGTTACACGGCCAGTTATTTCTGGGTGTGGTGCTGAGTATCTGAGCCCGGATTTGATCCAAATCATCCCGACACTGGAGCCAGTGCTCTTACTCGCTGAGCCACCTGGCCGCCCCTCAAATTCTTTTTATGATACAAATATGATGTTGATACCTAAATCAGGAACAGCCAAAACCAAGGAAGAAAATTATAGACCAACTGCCTTGATTAATATAGATGCAAAAATTTTAAATAAAACATGAGCAAAGAAATGACAGTACTTATCTCAAGGATAATAATACTATTACCAGGTAGAATTCATACCAGGAATACAGGATTGGTTCAATATTAGGAAAACTCTAAGCATAATTGACCACATTAATAAAAAAATTAATAAATCATATTATTATTTCAAAAGATACAGAAAAAAGCATTTGACAAAATACAAAACCTATTCCTATTAAAAGCACTAGAAGGCATAGGAATAAATGGAATATTCCTTAGAATGATAGGTAGCAATTATCTACAACCATTAGCAAACATAATATATAATGGAGATAAGTTAGAAGCACTTCCAATAAGATTGGGGGTGAAACAAGGATGCCCATTATCATCACTATTATTCAACATTGTACTAGAAACATTAGCTTTAGCACTAAGAGAAGTAAAAGAAATGGAAGGAATTAGAATAGACAAGGAAGAAACAAAGTTGTCACTATTGCAGATGATTTGATGGTATGCATAGAGAACCCTAGAGAATCAAGTAAAAAAATTACTTGAAATGACAAAAAAATTTGGCAAAGTTTGACGATATAAAATAAACCCACATAAGTCCTTAGCATTTCTACATATTACCAACAAATCCCAACAGCAAGAGATAGAAAGAGAAATTCCGTTTAAAGTTACCATAGACATAAAATATGTGGGAGTCTACCTGGCAAAACAAACTCAGGAACTATATGAACACAATTACAAAACACTTTTCACTCAAATAAAGTCAGATCTAAATAACTGGGAAAATATCAGTTGCTCATGGGTAGGCTGAGCTAATATAATAAAAATGACAATTCTACCTAAATTAATAGAATTATTCAGTATCATACCAATCAAACTAGCAAAAATCATTTTTTATCGATCTAGAAAAAAACAATAACAAAACTCATCTGGAAGAACAAAACAAACAGAACATCAAGGGAAGTAATGAAAAGAAATGCAGGGGAAGTTGGCCTAGCTATGCCAGATGTTAAATTGTATTATAAAGCAGCAATCATCAAAACTACTTGGTACTGGATAAGAAATAGAGTTGTGGATAAGTGGAAGAGGTTAGGAATGGAAGACACAATAGATAATCTGATAAATCTCCATAAGAACTCACTATTTAACTAAAACTTCTGGGAAAACTAGAAAATAGCTTGGCAGAAATTAGGCACAGACCAACATCTTACACCCTATGCTAAGAGAAAGTCAAAATGGGTACATGATTTAGATATAAAGGCTGATAGTATAAATAAACTAGGAGACCAAGGAATAGTTTACCTGTCAGATCTATGGAAAAAGGAAGAATATACTCCCAAACAAGAGATAGAGAACATTATAAAATACAAATGAATGATTTTAATTACACTAAATTTAAAAGGTTTTGCACAAAGTCAATGCTACTAAGATTAGAAGGGAAGTAGAAAGGTAGGAAATAATTTTTACAACTATTATTTCTGATAAAGGCCTCATTTCTAAAATACATAGAAAACTGAGTCAAATTTATAAGAATACAAATCATTCCACAATTGATAAATGGTCCAAGGATATAAACAGGTAGTTTTCGGATGAAGAAATTAAAGCTATAGATAGTCATATGAAAAAAAAAATGCTCTAAATTACTATTAATTAGAGAAATGCAAATCAAAACAACTCTGAGGTAACAACATATCACACCTGTCAGATTGGCTAACATGACAAAACAGGAAAATGACAAATATTGGAGAAGATGTGGGGAAATTGGAACACTTAATTCATTGTTGGTGGAATTGTGAACTGATCTAACCATTCTGAGGAGCAATGTGGAACTATGTCCAAAGGGCTATAAAACTGCACATACCCTTTGATACAGCAACACCACTTCTACATGTGTATCTAAAAGAGATCATAAAAATGGAAAAAAGGACCCACATGTGCAAAAAATAATATTTATAGCAGCTCTTTTTGTGATGGCAAAGAACTGGAAATTGAGGGGATGTTCATCAGTTATAGAATGGCTAAACAAGTAGTGGTATATGAATATAATGGAATACTATTTTGTTATAAGAAATGATGAGCAGATGGACTTCTGAAAAACCTGGAAAGACTTATACGTATGAAATGAGCAGAACCAGGAGAACATAGTAACAACCACATTGCACAGTGACTGGTCTTGACAGACTTAGCTATTCTTGGTAATTCAAGGCTCTAAGACAGCTCCAAAAGGCTTACAATGGAAAATGCTATCCACATCTACAGAAAGAACTTTGGAGTCTGAATGCAGATAGAAGCATGCCATATAATCTACTTTTCTTTTGTTTTTGTTTTTTCTTCTTTCCTGTGGTTCCTCCCATTAATTCTAATTCTTCTTTACATCACAACTAATGTGAAAATATATTCAATATGAATGTATAATTACAGCTTATATCAGTTTGCACATCATCTTGGAGAAGGGAGGAGGCAAGAGAATGGGAGACAATCTAAACTTCAAAATCTTATAGAAGTGAGGGGCAGCTAGGTGGTGCAGTGAATAGAGCAACAGCCCTTGAGTCAGGAGAACCAGAGTTCAAATGTGACCTCAGACACTTGACACTTACTAGCTGTGTGACCTTGGGCAAATCACTTCACCCCAGTTGCCTTGCCTTCCCCCCTATAAAAATAAAGACCAAAAAAAATTTAGGGGCGGCTAGGTGGCACTGTGAGTAGAGTACCGGCCCTGGAGTCAGGAGGACCTGGGTTCAGATCCGGCCTCAGACACTTGACACACACACACAAAAGCTAGCTGTGTGACCTTGGGCAAGTCACTTAACCCCGATTGCCCCACCCTCCCCCTTCCAAAAAGCAAAAAAAAAATCTTATGGAAGTGAATCTTGAAAACTAAAAATAAATTAATATAAGGGGAAATAAAAAACAAACCTCTTACATTCTTGAACTTTTACTACCATCATTTTATTGCTCTCTCTCTCTCATTAATAGAAACATGGCTTTCCCCTGATATTTTCATCTCACTTAAATCCCTCTACAATGGAAGTTGCTCTTTATCTCACTTCCACTAATTCGCAAGACTAGAAGACAGATGTCAAAACAGCTGGGTTCCAATCTTGATTCTTCTCATTTCTGCCAGTGTGACCTTGAGCTCATGATTTAACCTCTCTGGCCTGTTTCATCTGCAAAATGAAGCAGAAACAAGTTGATCTCTAAGTTCCTTTCTTGCTTTGCATCTTATGAACCTACCTTTTAGACCCATCTCCAACAATGTTCCTTAAAATTCATTCTTCTGTCACCATCCCTTAACAACTTTTTGTCCTTCAAAACTCATACAATCTGATTACGCCATCTTCATCACATCCTCACTGTTGTCATATATCAATATCCTAGACAAGTTTCCACCTTCATCAATGATTTTAGCACCTGGCACATTAGCTTCATTTCTATCCCATGCAATTACATCATCCTCAGCAACATTAATATCCATGCTAATGACCTCAGATTTCCTTAACTTCTTCCACTCCAGTGACCTCCATTTTTACCCCACTTCAATTAGACAGCAATATCACCATAAAACTTACTATAACCTAGTTGTGCCTTGCCTCTAAGACCTTAAATTCTGAAGATTCTGCCCTATGACCACAAAAGAATCACAAAATATTAAAACTGGAGAATTCTTTAACAGAGATTCCTAGGTTTATAAATGAGCAGCATAAAGAATGAAGTGATTTGCCCAGAGTAAGAAGCTGTTGAAGAACATATGGAATCAGAATTTTTTCTTGGCTCCAAAGGAATAAGCAAGAAGTAGAAAGTGCAAAGAAATAAACTTAGGTTTTCTTAGGTCCTCTTTAAGGAAAGGTTTCCTAACAATTCCTAACACTCTAAAAGTAGAATGGGCTGTTTTCACAGCTAGGGGTTTAATCCTCATTAGAGGTCTTCATATGAAGGCTAGGTAACAACTTCTGGTAGAAAAGGCATTCTGGTTCAAATACAGGTTAAATTAACACTCTGAGGTAATTTCCAACTCGGAGATTGTGTTATCCTATGACATATAAAGATGCGAACCCAGGTCCTCTGACTCCAAATTCTTAAGTAATGTTTTCCACGTCAGCATACTTTTTCCTGTCTTTCCATTTTCCCCATTAATTGTCCCATAAGACTTGCTGTTCATCTTAATTATAATTTCTATTTCCTCATCTTCTTTCCAGCTCTCCTGTTATCATTCTACAATCTCTTGCTGATCTCTTTGTCAACCATGGATTCATCTCTATGTTATATACTAAAAATGTATATGACTCTAATCTGACTCTTGAACTCCAGTCCTGTTTTAGCAAATGCCTAATGGATATCTCCATCAGAATGTTCCATTGGTATTTCAAATTCCACATCTCCCAAATAAGAATTGTCTTTTTCCCTAGACACAACTTATTCCTTTCCCAAACATCTCAATTTTTTATGACAGCATCACTAGACTCTTCTGATTACCTAAGTTTATAACATATAAATAGTATACTAGACTTTTCCCTTGCCTACATCTCCCCATACACATACCCATATCCAATTAAGTTGCCAAGCCTTACCACTTCTACTTCTGACATTTTGGGGATTAGTGGCCTTCTCTCAACTCACATGACTACTACCCTAATTAAGGCTCTTATTGACTCTCCCTTGGACTTCTATAATAGTTTCCTAATTGGTCTTTCTGCTTCTAGTCTTCACTTCACTAATTCATCCTCCACCCAGATGCCTAATTAATATTTTGAAAACACTGATTTGACCATGTTACTACCCTACTCAAACCTCTTCTGTGGCCCACTAATTTCTCCAGGATAAAATGTAAATGCCTCAGTCCGACCTTTATAGCCTTGTGTAATCTGACTTCAGTCTACTTTTCATACATGTATTCATATCTCTTGTTACTCCCCTTCACTCATTCTACATTCCATCAAAACTAGACTGCTCTCTGTTCCCTGAATGTGACACTTACTCTTCCATATTCATGCCTTTACAGAGGCAATCCCCCATGCCTTGAACACATTCACCTCTGCCTCTTTAAATTCTAACTTTCTCTGAGGTTCAGTTCAGGTGATCCTTCTTAAAGGAAGCTGCTCCTAATTCCTCTCCCTTCTAAAATGATCATACATTTGCTAATCCTTGCACATGTTGTATTTCTTTAGTGGAATATAAGCTATTTGTGCACAGGGCCTACCTAATTTTTGTGTACCCAGTACCTAGTAGACACAATCTTTGTTGTTGTTTAAATTTGAATTATCTCATTCTTTCACTTCCATTTTAACTTTGCCTCCCAAATTAGTCTGGGTCTCAGGATCAACTATTTCAATGATTCACTAGATGCCATCATAAAACCTTCACCATTTTGGGATTTTTACTGCTCTTTACCTGCTAATTCTCAATCTCCTGATTCCAAATCTTCATTCTCATTTTAGGGTTTGAGAGCTGTTGCTTGGTCATGAAACTAAGGCATTATATTCAAGATAAACTCCAGGTCTATAATATCAACCAAATCATCAATACAACTTGACAATCCTTTTATTCAACTGCTAGGGACTTTGAATAACATTATCCAAAGGTATTCTTCCAATTAATTTCTTCTTTCCTTAAGTCTCAACCTCACCACTCTTCACACACTGAGAGATATCCTATTTATTTAAAAGAGGGGTGGGGAGAGAAACAAGCTTTGATATAGTGCACAGTATGTGTATCAGGCAGTGTGCTAAGTGCTTTACAAATATTGTCTCTTTTTTAAAAATATTTTTTAATGCTTTATTAACTTCTGATTTATATCATTCATTTCCGCCAGGTTTTGAGTTAGAAATTTTCTCCCCATTTTTCCCCCAAACATCCCCCCAAAACAGCAATCCCACAGGATATCCCCACCTCCAATCTGCTCTCTCCCATATTTTCTCCAATACCCATTTCGACTTTTCCAGTGGATCTCTATGCCTCAGTGCCTATATATCTTATTTCTTAATTATAGGTAAGATGGTATTAATAATAGTATATATATATATATATATGTATACACACATGTATATATATATATACACACACATATATATATTTGAATATTTGATTTTAAAACTTTCAATTCCAGATTCATTCCCTTCCCCCCCTCCACTTCCACTGGCTCCTTCCTTTCTACGTACAAACATACTTGGCTTTCTACTACCCTTGTTGTTATTATTGTTGCTTATCCCAAGCACCAAAATAATCCATCTACAAAGCATATTCTTTTAAAAATGCCAAAATTTGGGGCGGCCAGGTAGCACAGCGAGTAAGAGCACCAGCTCCAGTGTTGAGAAGACCTGGAGATTGAAGACCTGGAGATTGAATCCTGGGCTCAGACACTTAGCACCCACCCAGAAACACCTGGCCCTGTAACCTTGAGCAAGTTACTTAACCCCGATTGCTTTTATTAAAAAAAAAAAAAAGACAAAAATTACTTAATATACTGATTGACAGTACCTGTCTCTTTATATTATCTTAGTTTATCATTAGTTAACATAAAGGATGAGTGATTTAAACCTAATCATTTGGCCATCACCACTGTCCATTTTATCTGACCTATATGTAGCTATTTTTAGGTAGTCTTTATTTACATTACTTTTTTTTAATGGACATTGTTCTTTTGTGTATTTTTTTCAATTTGTATAACTTTAGGTAAGTCTTCCCATGATTCTCTGAATTCCATAATATTCATTACCCTTATAGCAAGACAAAATTATATTATAGTAATATATCACAACATGTTTTACCATTCCTCAGTCTCTGGAGATATGTTTCTAGTCTTTTACTGTTATTATAAAGAATGCCACTATGAATATTTTTCTATATGGGTTCATTATTCTCTAAAATGATTCTATAGAACTTTGACACCCTCAAACTAGTAACACATATCACTTTCTTCCTCCTTTCTCCCCTTTACTGCCAAAGCTTCTTGATCTCTTGACTTGGACCTCCCTTGTTGAAAGAGCAATCTACCTACACCCAATGCCTGTATTATTCCACTGTCCACTCCTTGAATATTTGCATTCTGACTTTCTCCCTCAATATTCTATTGAAACTGCTCTTTCCAAAGTCATTGACGATCTCATAATGACAAATTTAATGCCCTTTTTCTTAGTTCTCATTTTCGCTAACCTGTCTGCAGGGCTGGATCCTGTGTACAACTACCTGTGCTGACAGGTGTTGCTTATCGCCATACTATTCAGAGACCTAAGGTGAATCCTATCCTTCTTGAAGCAAGGATACAAATTAATTCTGGAATCCTATCACATTAAAGGGGAAAGCTGAAGACTAAAATGTTGTATACCATAGTCTCTTCTCAGTTTCACTTATTGCACTAAATCAGAGATTGAGGGGGAAGATAGGGAACAGAAGGAAGATTAATGAGAGACAGTTGACCATTACAACTCATAATTCATCACTAGGGAGAGTATTTTTGAAACCTTCTTTGACACATTTCTTCAGTGGTTTAAAGTCGTTTTTCATAAGTACAAACCATTTATTTGTTTCCTTTTCTTTTTGTTCTAAACTACAAAACATTATGGATTTTTACTTCTGATTAGTGGAGTAACTATTTCAAAGCAAAACTAGAAAACTTACAAAAAGTCTTCCATACACTGGTGCTTACTGGTATCTGATAATCTTTGCTACCATCAATAATATTAAAAAAAAAAAAAGCTTTATTCTGTTTGGGGACTATTTGACCACTTGTTTAGTTTCAGCGAACTGAAACAAGATAAAATGTAAACTATTTGGAACAAACTTACTAATGATATGGTTGACATTTCTTCCCTCCACTTCTTCCACCTTCAGCCCCTCAGTTCCCATAGTTGTAGATATTTGACTCCCACCTTCAGGCTTAAACCACCTCCAGACTCAAACACCAATTTTAATTTTTAAGAAAGTACCCATTGTGGCTCTGGTGATTTGGGGTCCAGTCATCCTTTTTTATTTTAGTCCTGCTTTTATTTTGTAAACTAGATCTAATAACCATGCTCTTATTTTGTTTCTTAAGACCAAGGCCTGGTTATATTCCTGTGGTAAAAAGCAATGAAGTTAAGGTCATCAGACCTGAATTTGAATTTGGGCAATTCACTTTATTTTTCAGGGCCTCAATTTCCTTATCTCTAAAAATGAAGGAATTATACTAAATGACCTCTCCAGCTCTACATCTCTGATCCTGTGAATCCTAGTAATTAGGTCGGTGTTAGACTTACTAGAATGAGGCTGCTATGTTGGTCTCTCAGCCAATACCTCATTTCCTCTGTGACTGGGATCTTTATTTACTATCACTAGTCATTCTAGATATCAGAGTCCTTACTTGAGCTCAAATATCTATAGTGTGGTTCCCATTATTTGCAGCTGGACTTCCCTTGAAGCTGCCAACTACCTGGCTAGAAATTCACCTGTTTGTTTTTTGGTTTTTTTTGATGGGCAATTGGGGTTAAGTGACTTGCCCAAGGTCACATGGATAGTTTTTGTGTTAAGTGTCTGAGGTCGCATTTGAACTCACGTCCTCCTGACTCCAGGGCCAGTGCTCTATTCACTGCACCACCTAGCTGCCCCAGATATTCACCTGTTGTCATATACTAGATCCAACTAGGCACTGGTAAATGTTTTTAATAAATGGCTCTCCCTGTTCCTTTAACCCTTTCCCATAATGTGCATACTATGCTCTTCTAATCTACATTAACTAACATTAATTAACATCTTGTAATCTGCATTAACATTTTCTTCAAAACTTTCTTAAGTCTACACGATCAATAAATCAAGCCATGATTTGGAGCACTTTGCTGATTTCTAAGGTGTAAAGCCTCACAATGATAATGTAAAACTCAGTTATTAAAAGCTGGTTTGCATTGGATCCAGCATCCCCACCCCCAGATCACTCAGTCACTGTCTGTCTACTTATTTTCCAGAAGAATCTGTAAATAGCGTGGGCCCCTAAGGATTTGCCACAGGTAGGAATTTTAGGGAATTCCCTAGTCTGAGTGGGCATCTTCCCTCTCAATAGCCTAGAACAGTATCCTGGAATAGGCTCCCTCCACCTCAGCCTCATTTCGTATTTCCACCTCATTTCCACCTCCTCCCTAACTACTATAAACTTCTCACAGGGACAGAAATGACTAGTTACAGCTCTGCTGCTACACTATATACCTGCTTTAAGAACTCCATCGTGATGACTATTCCAAAGACCTGGATGATCTGGGACCTCTAGTATGTTCAGTGTAGGTTGAACCACACACTATTCTGTTAATTATGTTTAATGCACTTAGAGCACAGGAGCATCAAGTTATTCTAAAGTAAAACACACAGATACACATAAATATACACACATATATTTTGGGGTATATATATATATACATATATATAATGTTTTAAATGATGTTAGAACTACAACTCAGTCACATCAGAATGCAAGATATTCTAAAATATGCGCCTAGGCATTAATCATGCAGTATTTTTACATGACCAAATACTTCAGGTTTATCCTGTAGGAATTGGCACATTTTTCTCATAGCCATGTTATATTTAGGTAATATATAATACACCTATGGCATGTGTGTGTGCATGTGTGTGAAATAGAGGGAAAGAGAGAGAGAGAAGAGAGAGAGAGAGGGGGGGGGAAGAGGGAGGGGGAAAGAGAGAGAATGAGAATGAATAAGAATGATAACATTTGTTTGGGAAAACCAGAATATGATACTGACTAATGTAACCAGCTTCCTAAGCTTACCAGTTCATCAGTAATTTATTATTAGCATCATATTCCTGGATTACTAACATCTGCATTTCTACTATAATTAGTGTACATATTTATATATGAATTTGGTTTTCTGATATTCAAAATATAGATTGGGCTTTCCTCTATATGGCACAAAAGTCCTATATGAAAGCATTTTTGGACTCATAGATTCAAAGTTATATTAAATCATAGCCCTATACAAATTCAGCCACTATCTAACAAATAATGGTCTTGAATTCTGCTAATTCCAAAACAATTGTATCTGAGAGAACAAACAAAACTGAGAAGTTGCTTCTGTTGTGATTGAGTTTTCTTTGCCCCTAGATTTGTCCTTCAGGACATCCGTCTATCTTCTACAAAAGACAGTATACAGGATTGATGTCAAGAAAATATTTATGTTTTGTTCCTAGGTATATATATACATATGAAACACTAAATACCTGAGCCACTAGAAAATGACACACAATTTGTACCAAAGAGGTGAGAAATTGCAGGACTCTATCATTTCTGGCCAGGGAAAATAAAGAAAATTGCTTGAAGAACACAGAAAAGTTGGAGGAAAATGTTCAGCAATTGCAGATGGATTGCTACTTCATGAGGTATTTTCCTTTTATTATTTTTATCTTTAAATAGAATATGTGGGGTTCCATTTATGCTGCTACTCAGGGTAAATTTGGCTTTCATCTCTGCTCTGTGCCCCTCATTCAGATTCTGCAACTGATGTCAGGCACAGAGGAACATGGAAGTTAGCACAAGGAGACCAGAGCTGTACAATTGTTTAGCTAAGGAAGAGTATGAGGCCTCAACATGAAGAAATCTATTTCTATTATTTCAGAGACTGCATTATTCTTGGTTATTCACAATACCAGGCAAGCTCCTCCCTCCCAATGCTTAAGGGAAAAAAAAAGAATCTCAATTACTTGGGGGAAAGGAAACGATCCTAGAAAAATATAGAAATATTTGAGTCCAACAAGAAGTGATTGTTTTTCTAACATTTAACATATATTCTCCCTCTGCAACTCGACACATATGCTACATTCTATGGTTTGATTACCAATCCTGGTCTCATTTATAGCATGTATATTTTCTTTGCCTCAAATCAAACCTGACTGATTTCTCATTGTGATATGTATGTAACCTTGGGATACTGAAGATTATAGCAATGGAACACAAGCCTCAGAATAACCTGTCAAACTGGAAAACCTTTGAGTTAGTACCCAATGATGAGCTGTCATCTGGGAACCAGCCTAGCTAAGTTTGGAGATGCTCATCAAGCTAGAAGTTTGGACCCCAGGAAGCAAGGTCTTTTTGTCTACAGCATCCCAGGAAACCAACCAGGAAGATGAGGAAGGGATGCAATATGCATCAGTAAAGGAGGTACCCACACTAAAGATAGCCCAGGTCTTTTGAAGTATTTTCTCTCTGATATTTAAATTCTCTCTGGCACTTTCTGTAATGACTACTTTAATATTCTGTTGGGATACAGTTCTGCTCATGTATGATAATTTCTTAATTTCCCTGCCCCTACCCTCTCTCTTTATTGCTAAGTATCACTTGCAAATAAAATGAGATTTTTGTTTTTAAGCCCTCAACTGTCCTGCTGCTCAATTTCCAGCTGAAGTTATAATCTTCTGTTTGGGATACCATAGTTGATTACTCTAGAAATAAATGTGATACTCATTATCCACCATTTGTGACAAGGATGGGGAAAGACTGTGATTAAATAAAAATTGGCTTGGGCTGTTTTGCAGATCTCTAACCACAGTATTTTGAGGGCTTCAGCAAAATTCATTTGTTGGCATTTTAAAGTGTATGCTTGCTCTCATATTGCCACCTATTTTTCCAGGTATGGTATGAAAAATTTGCCTTGTCAGTCAGTCAGTCAAAAGCATTTATCAAGCCTTCACTGTTTGTAGAATTGTTTACCAGGCACTGTGAGGCAAAACAAAGGAAATAGAAACTAGCTATTGCCCTTAAGTAATTTAATGAAGGAGGATAGGGCCTTCACTCAATCTAATCAATAAATGTTTATTGAGTACCTTTATTGTGCCATTCAAATCTTTCCTTGTTATGGTTGATATCAGAGGCATAACTGGGAATTTGGGTGGCAATTGAGGGTGGAGCTGGGTTATACCCCAGGACACTCCAGGGATAGCATATGCTATATAGCTGCCTCTGATATGGCATGAATCTATGGCATAGGTCCCTGGGAAAGGCAGCATGTGCGCAGTACAGACAGGTGGAACACAATTGCAAGATATTAGGAAGGCAACTCCAGGAGAGGGGCATGAAAGTAATGGAACCTTTGGTATCGTGCAGGAGTTAGGCAGGGGAGGAATTCCTCCCTCCCCCAAACACACACAGCATACATCCAGTGTTTTGTTTTATTTATTTTTTTTAGGTGGGGGTGTTTCTCCCCTGTTTTTTTTTTCTTTATCCTAAGGTCCTCTTCAGTTATAGGTAGCATTGCTTTAGGATAGCAAGAGAGATGTGTTCCCTTCCCCAGATGTCAGTACCCAGGGGCAGCCTAGGTAGCTCTGTTTTACTTACAGTTCTGCTCACATTTAATCCTTTCCATGTACCCAAAGAATCATAGTATCCATGCATAAGAGATTTATCTGGCTCTGCTATAGCTCCAAACACATTAAACCTGTTTCCACTTCTGAACCTTTTCACTCCCCAAGCGATCCTCAAGAAATGCCAAGTCTAAACATATCACTTCCATATTCTAGAAATTTTCCTTGTTCCCTATATTTCACAGATAAAGAAATAAACCCCTCTGTTCATCTTCTAAAGTCCTTCACAACCTGGACCTAATCTTCTTTGCTAGCCACATTATACATCACTCCCTTCCCATACTCTATTGCCTACTTAAAGTGGTCATTTTGCTTTTCTTCACACTTGACATGCTACTTCCCATTTCTGTGATTTTGCATTGGCTGTCGACTTGGCCAGAACTACATTCTATAACCTCTGCTTCCTGGAATCTCTTACTTCCTTCAAGACTCAACTTACATAATACCATAGACAATAAAGTCTTTCCTGACTTTACCCACCCAACTGTTAGTGCCTTCCCTCTCTTTACCAATTTCTAACCCTATATGTGCTGTCTCTAGCTGAGAGTTTTTATGAGTGAAAGGAAGCATAGTTAATATTCTTCTAAGGTTTTCAGAATTTGACTTACCACTTGCAATCCAGGCTGTCTGTGTGAAGCCTTTTATCCGAAATGCATACAAATGTGTGAAGGTTAAAATAAACCTTGAGAGGTGTCTTATAGAGGAAAATAAGTCAAGCAAGGACAACATGGGTCCTGATAGGTGCATCTGGAAAAGAAGAATGAAGCCGACCCTTGAGGGGCACACCTATAATCCTTGCTATAGGGTAAACTGAGACTGGTCCATCATTGAAGCTTGTGAGTTCTGTGCTGTGGCAAGAATAAAGTTGATTGTATGTTCAAACTAAGTCAAGCACCAACATACTGAGCCCAGAAGAGGGGGCTGGGTGGGGAGAGGGATTTAAGAGAGGAATCGAGTATACCTGCCTAAGGAAGAATAAATTAGCCCAGGATATATCAGGTTAAAACTTTCATGTCAATTAGCAGTAGGATAGGGCCTAAGAATGGTCATTATACTTCCAGCCTGGGTACAATAGGAACATCCAGACAGACGACAACAATGACGATGACGATGACGAAGAAGAAGAGGAAGAAGAAGAAGAAGAAGAAGAAGAAGAAGAAGAAGAAGAAGAAGAAGAAGAAGAAGAAGGAGAAGGAGAAGGAGAAGGAGAAGGAGAAGGAGAAGGAG